>NW_026596117.1:601214-665237 GCF_907164565.1 Psammomys obesus | reverse complement strand
GACCTAAAACAAAGAGCCCAGTGTCATACTCTTGATTCTCTTGAATTCACTTTGTATCCCCTCCTGCAGCTCCCTCCTTTCTCCCCTCCCAACTCCACCCTTCCTCCCCCTTCTCCACCCATGTCCCTCCCCACATCCACTGATGGGGGAGGTGCTCCTCCTCTTCCTTCTGATCCTAGTTTATCAGGTCTCATCAGGAGTGGCTGCATTGTCTTCCTCTGTGGCCTGTTAAGGCTGCTTCTCCCTCAGGGGGAGGTGATCAAAGAGCTAGCCTCTGAGTTCATGTCAGAGACAGTCCTATTCCCATTACTATGGAACCCACTTGGACACTGAACTGCCATGGGCTACATCTGTGCAGGGGTTCTAGGTTATCACCATGAATGGTCCTTGATTGGAGTATCAGTCTCAGAGAAGACCCCTGTGCCCAGATTTTTTTGGTTCTTTTGCTTTCTTTGTGGAGCTCCTGTCCTCTCCAGGTCTTACTATCTCCCCCTTCTTTCATAAGAGTCCCTGCACTTTGTCCAAAGTTTGGTTATAAGTCTCAGCATCTGCTCTGATGACCCCTACACACCTGTGTAGAGACACCTACACAGGTGTCTCGGAATTGAACTCAGGAGCTCTGGAAGAGCAGCCAGTGCCCTTAACCTCTGAGCCACCTCTCCAGCCCCCTTGTCTTGAGTTCTTACCCTAACTTCCCTCTACAGTGGGGTATGACCTGAGAGTTGTAAAATGAAAGATAAATGCCTTTGTTCCCAAGTTTCTGTTGGCTATGGTGTTTTATTACAACAATAGGGACAACTTCCAAACTGTAAATCATACATATTGAATGGTCTTGTTTTCTCTGGATAAAAATATCTCAGTAACTAATAATAATTATGTTAAACCTCAGTAACGAATAATAATTTTGTTAAATATTTAAGTTCATTATAATGTATCAGTTCTCTGAAATTCCCGTAACAGCTATAAGAAGTATTTTAAACAATTTTATACTCATTTCTGTTATGCCATGGTTAGACAGAGACACTCAAATGTTAAGTAAATGCCTCAAAGTCATGCAGCTAATATATAGAAACTGAAAAATCTAAATATCAAGCCATATGGTGAATGTAGAATCTTGAATCACATCCAGAATCTGTGATCTCAACCACTACTTTATGTTACTTTTCTTTTTCGAGTCACATTGTAGGATATTGGTGCTAAAAACCAGCCATTCATTTAATTACCAGCTGTGGCCAGAGGCAGGCAAGTCTGTCTTAAAAATGTAGAGACTTTTCTGTATAATAAGCAGCATGTATGAAAATGTATTTGAAAGCCTTGACACATTTGTTGTGAGGAACTGAGCTAACTAGTCATCATAAGAAGCCATGGTATTTAATAAAGTGTTGAAACAGCAACTTGGTTGCCAAATAAATTTCACAGATCCCTATGGCACAGACCTACTTACGTGTTGACCAATGGTTATCTTGGTGAGGGCTGTCATGGATGCATATAAGCCCTGTAGTAACTTGTTTCATTGTGGTTAGAATGGCTTTGTCAGCTGCTGGGTTTGCTACTACATGGGTGAAACCTCACTCAGTTTTATGAGGCACCTAACTTCTGATGAAGAATGAACAGGGAGGGATAGAGTTTCCAAAACTTAAGACGATACCAGACCACGGTCTATACTTACTCTACTTTATTT
Source organism: Psammomys obesus (assembly GCF_907164565.1). Taxonomy (NCBI): domain Eukaryota; kingdom Metazoa; phylum Chordata; class Mammalia; order Rodentia; family Muridae; genus Psammomys; species Psammomys obesus. The sequence goes on along the minus strand of NW_026596117.1, from coordinate 663,556 downwards.
AACTGCTTCTGAAAATAGTATAGCCTCAAATTTCAACACAAGTCCCGAGAAAAATCCATTGTCTGCAAGAGACCACAGAACAGATATTTCCCTGAGATCTTGTGTACTACTTTAAAATTTGGAAGGAGGCCAGAAATAAAATATTTCTTTTATACTTGTGTTTATGTAGTATGTAGCAATGAGTTTCTACAAGTAAACCTTTGTATATGAGGTTCTCTAAAGTGGGGAGGCTGCTTTCTTCCTGCTGTTTTAAGGAACTATGTATAGAGCTAGATGAGAAGGAAGATGTGACAGGGGACATCTCAGGATCTCAGGGAAGTCACAGTTCAGCAAGGATGGCCTCTTGTCAAGGAGAAGCATGTTTACACTTTGCTTTTTGATGCTTTGTTGTTCAATGAGAAGGAATGCTTGTTTGAGGGCCCCCAGACCCCAATTTTTTAGTCCTTCCTGTAAAGAAAGTAATACTTTTCCACCCATGAATAAGCTTTTGATACAAAATGGTTTCAATTCTGTCTAAAAAATTTCTGCGTTATCTTTTTTTATAGTAAAGATTTATTTAATGTATAGCTGTGATCTAGCTACATGTACACCTGCATGCCCAAAGGAGTGCATATAGGCCCACCCAGTAAAGATGGTTGTGACCCAGCCATCTTATGGCTGCTGGGAATTGAACTCAGGGCCTCTGGAAGAGCAGACAGTGCTCTTAACTGCTGAGCCATCTCTCCAGCACCTGCATTATTACTATCACATAATTCGTAGTAGAGACTGGCATCCTGTCCTAGAGATGCCTGTATTTTTATCACACTCCACATTATTTCTACTCTTAGTAACAGGGATAAACTGTGTTCTCATTAAGAGTAAGATTCAGATTATATGTGACCATGTGAGACAAGTTCCATTAAATGTATGTCAAAAGGGAATTTAATTTTTAAAAATGTCTACCTGGCCATCCAGATTGTTGACATTATTAGAAGAGAAGGGGTCATCATGACCACAGAGTAAGCCACGGTTTAAGCTGCTGTGTTTAACCCAAAAAGAAATATGTTATTTTGGATTTTGGTTACTTTCATGGAGCACAAAAAATAGCTATCATTTTATGTAGCATAATATTTAAAGAAAGAAACTCTGCTTCACACACATAACAAAGCACCCTATTCAGCTTAAAAGATGGAAGTCATTCCATGTCATATATATTCTTACCTGAAAATTTAAATGAAGAAGGATCTATAAGTAATCCAGTTTGGCCTTTGAGCTTCTGATACAAAGTGGTCTCAATGCTGTTCCAGAACTTTTCTACATTATTCTCATAACAAGCTTTAAATTTCAGCACAACATGTAGTACCACCTTCCCATTGGCTTTGCTGTAAAAACATAAACAGAGAAGCAGATTGTTATTTTGGGATAGAACCCCCGTCACTGTTAGTGACAGGAGTTGGCAGATAGTGAAGAGAGGCTGAAACAGTATCATAGAACTATTCTGCTTTGTCAACCGTCCAGTCCCTCCAAACAACATTTTATGGATATAATGAAACAAATTTTTCAGTTTTAGATCCAGGGAAACGGAGTTTGAATTTTTTATCTAGTATTGGCCACTGTGGTTATATAGCAAGTTGTTCTCATTCTGTTTCTTGATCTCATCCTCAAAATGCAATAATAATCTTAATTATTTTTTTCAGTCATTACAGATTAAGGGCTTTTTATTAATGGATATAGAAGAATTTTTAATATCATAATGGTGAATGAAAATTATTCATTAATATAAATATATTTATGTATTATGAATCTAGTAAGGACTCTGCAGGAAGATCTAATAGAAAATAATAAATAGAAAAACAGGTGAAAATGAAGCATTTTTTTTTTGTTTTGTTTTTGTTGTTGATTTAAATGGAGTTGAGGTTTGCAAGAGTGAGCCATTATCTATATACCTGCTAGCTATCAGGACTGAGTATTAACAAAGAGTAACCTCATTTAATTTGTCATTCTGACTTGAAGATGCAAATGCATAAATTATATATTTTACAAGGGAGCAACTGTAACTCACTCTAGAGAAGGCTCAGTCTATATGACTCTCTACTCCTGTGCCTTAGAATGTCTTCCTAGAACTTATCTGTACATATGCACCTAAAAATCAACAAGCTAGAACTCTAGGTAACTTAAGAAGATCCCGAGTAACAATCTCTTCAAAAACCTTCACAATATGTGTGAACAAAAATGGAAACAATGTTTTAGATCCAAAACTCTCTCATTGACTACAAAAAATTTCTATTTATGATATTTTAAATAAACAGTATTTCTATGTTACTCCTTATCAGAAAAGTTAGTTTAATGTGTTATAGACTTGATTAATTTTAATCTAAATTTGAGCCTTAAATATATCCAGGCTGACTTCCAATTGTATTTATTTTGAATATATCTAGGGGGATAAAAGGAAAATTTAAGTTTATAGACATTTAAATCATCACATATATAAAGAGCTAGGTTTAATGTACTTTTAGAATGCTGGTTATTTCTGTGGAGCATGAAAGTTTAGAAACTTTTCGGAATGTTGTGATTGTTCTCATAGGCGTATGGAATTACTACATTTCAAGAATGTTTTTCCCTACACAAATGACTGATCAATTCATTTTTGGATGCTATCTCAATTTTCCTCAGAACCTCCTGTCTTTGAGAGCTTGTCAGATCTAACTAATCCTAAAGAATCTTTTGAAATGTGAAGTTTGGTTTTATTCTTCTGTGTTCACATAACCTTGAGTTAGGTTTTTCACAAGGCAGCAAAGGGAACTATTGTGCCTCCATGGGCATTGACTTCATTTCTGAGACAGACCTAAGTAAAGGGCTCCCACTTTTGCTTGAACTCAGATTTCTAACCCAAGATCACAGCTTTTCTCCCATGTGGGGTCCAACACTATAAAATGTGTTCATTTTTTTTTTTTTTTTTTTTTTGTCTATGAGACTGTTATGCTTGGATTTAGAAACTAAAGTTCTCTGGTGCCTAGATTATCAATTTTACATACTTTATATGTTCATAGGCACTACTTGACAATTTAATTATCTAATTGGTTTCTTGATTAGTAATGAGAGTTGTAATTGTATTTTATTTGTACTGATACTTCTTAATGCTCATCAAAACTCAAATTTTTTAATGATAACTCATTAATACATATTTAAAAACTAAATTCTATTGGCTCCATTCTAAGCTTATTGGTTGGATATCCTGGACATTATTTCCTTTTGGGTTTAAAAATCTCGTCAGGTGGAGAAAACAGTTTTTGTGCAAATAGGTGGCAAATAGTTTTAGAAGAGCTGGTGTTCATTGAGATCCATTTCTCTGTGGCAAATATATATATATATATATCTCCTTTACCAACTCCCCTTTCTGTGAACCACCTTGTCAGAGAGGGCGGACTTTTAGAGACACAACCTCCACATTTTCAAATATGTGAACTTCTCTCTGCTCCAGCTTCTTTCTTTTCATACCAATTCCCCCTGATTCTTTGTTGTTTATCGATATGTGTGTGATCATCTTGACAATGGGCAGAGCTGGGAAACCTTACTTCCATAGGCTCCCTAACTGTGAGGGAAGGAAACCGATGCACTGTTCATGCAGGATTTGAATGTTAAGAGTCTGTTGCAAACTGCTAAACACCTACGAGTTTTTCCATTTATTATTTATCTATTTGTTTTATCCATGTACTTTTAAGTTTTTTACTTTTTAATATTAATTACAGTTTATTTACGTTGTATCCCAACTCTAGCCCCCTCATCTATGTAGTTTTTAATGAGAGAAAATTTCAATATGGAACCCTGTCTGGCTTGGAAATTGTGACTGCCTCCTCTCCTTAGCCTTTCAGTCATGGATTACAAGAATGTTCTGCTATGACACAGCAGCCTTTTACTATTGATACCATGTGGGGTGGAGGACCAGGGTGGTATTAGAATTTGATTTTTAAACAAAAGCCCTAAGTCTACTTTCATGTGAAATATTCCTCCTGTGATATTGAATCGAGTTTTTAAATATGTTTACAAGCCCTCCAAATAATTTTTCAAAATAAATCCAGACATTCTGCCTGTGATCATTTATTCATTTTAAAATGAAAATTATTTATTTAATGTGTGTGTGTGTGTGTGTGTTGGCGTGCGAAGAACAGCTCTCTAGTGGCAAATCTCTCTGGAATACTAGGATGGAACTTGGGTCACCAGGCTGAGCCCAGAGCCTCTGTTAATGAATCTCTCTCAGTCAGTTAAAAAGTTTTTAGTATACTCTAAGTTTTCATTTATGCTTTGATTTTGTAACCTCAAATAAACTGGAAATAACAGTTGTGGTTTTACTCAATTTCGCTTTTGTTTGTACTTATTTATTTTATGAGTATGAGTCTTTTGCTTGCATGTACATATGTAAACCATGTGCATGCAGTACTCATGGGGTTCAGAAGAGGGTATTGGATCTCCTGGATTGGAGTTATCATCCATAATTGGAGTTATGGATGTTAGTAAGCTACCACATGAGTGATGGGAGCTGAACCTGGGTCCTCTGCAAGAGAAAAAATAAGTGCTCTTCACTGCTGAGCTATCTCTCCAGCCTCGTACTTGTTTTCTTTCTTTTTTTTTTAAATGTAGATATTTTTTATTCAATTAAATTTTTATTTTTAATGTTAATTACAGTTTGTTCACTTTGTATCCCAGATGTAGCCCCCTTCCTCATTCCCTCTCAATCCCACATCTCCTTCCATGCCCCTTTCCAAGTCCACTGATAAAGGACATCCTCCCCTATCTAGGGTCCAACCTGACCCTAGCTTACCAGGTCTTATCAGGACTGGCTGCATTGTCCTCTTCTGTGGCCTGGCAAGGTTGCTCCCTACTCAGGGGGAGGTGATCAAAGAGCTAGCCACTGAGTTCATGTCAGAGACAGTCCCTGTTCCCCTTTACCTATTTAGATACTGAGCTGCCATGGGCTATGTCTGAGCATGGGTTCTAGGTTATGTCCATGAATGTCCTTGGTTGGAGTATCAGTCTCAGAAAAGACCCCTGTGCCAGATATTTTGGTTCTGTTATTCTCCTTGTGGAGCTCCTGTTTTCTCCAGGTCTAACTATTTCCCCCTTCTTTCCTAAGATTCCCTGCACTCTACCCAAAGTTTGGTTATGAGTCTCAGCATCTGCTTTGATACGCTGCTGGGTAGAGTCTTTCAGAGGCCCTCTGTGGTAGGCTCCTGTCCCGTTCCCTGTTTTCTCCTTCTTCCAATGTCCATCCCGTTTGTCTTTCTGAGTGAGGATTGATCATCTTACCCAGGGTCCTCCTTCTTGCTTAGCTTCTTTAGGTGTACAGATTTTTGTAGGTTTATCCTATATTATATGTTTAGTATCCACTTATAAGTGAGTATATACCATGTGTGTCTTTCTGCTTCTGGGCTACCTCACTCAGGATGATCTTTTCTAGTTCCCACTATTTCCCTGCAAATTTCATGATTTCCTTGTTTTTAATTGCTGAGTAGTATTCCATTGTGTAAATGTACCACAAGTTCTGTATCCCTTCTTCCATTGAGGGACATCTGGGTTGTTTACAGATTCTTGCTATTACAAATAAAGCTGCTATAGACATGGTTGAACAAATGTCCTTGTGTACTTGAACATATGTTGGATATATATATATATATATGCCTAGGAGTGGTGTAGCTGGATCTTGAGGAAGCGCTATTCCTAATTATCTAAGAAAGTGCCAGATTGATTTCCAAAGTGGTTGTACAAGTCTGTAATCATTTGATAACAAAGGATTTCTCTTACATATATGAAGCAGAGGGGGATTTGCTACACTACATTAAATTTTATTTTTAACCGAAACACAATTTGTTGAAGAACAATGTAAAGGTAAAGATCAAAACTGCTTCTCATGATGTTGTCCATACCTTACTTGGACTGTGTGAGATTTGACGTAATGTTTCCTCAGTTTTGATTCATGAAATGTTTCATTCATCTATTAAAAAGAAAATGAGTTAATGACATGGTTTCACCTTGTTTTTAACATTTTTATCACTGTAGAAAACTTGGCACACCTAAAAGTAAATAATGGTAAAACAAACTATCCATTATCTAGCTTGACCTCATATGGCCAAATGTGTCTAATTTTACTTATTTTTGAATGACTGCAGTTAAATTATTTCTATATTTCATAAAATATGAAATGTTCATATCTTCCCAAATCATGAAGAGCAGCATGATAAACTATAATATTGATTTTGAAGTGGTGAATTCAGTGGACCAGTATAGATTAATTTTCTTCCATCTGCAAATTGTATTAAATATCACTGTAATAAAAGCAAGCAGTAATGTGCATAGAGATGTTTCTAAATTGTGCATGTGTGCACTCGTGCAGTGTGTGTGTATGAATGTGTGTGTGCTGTGGCAGACCTGTAATGCCTATATGGCAATCCATTTTTTCATTTTTAAACTATATGTTGTTGATGAGCTTAGAGGGAGATAGCAGGACAGATAGTATGAAAGGAAAAAGGGATGGCATACTTTAACTAGGGAAAGGGAAGGAGGGTAATATGGATATAGGGAAAAAAAATAACACTATCAATGTTTGAAAAAGCCACAGGGAAACACATCATTTTATAAGCTTTCTTATGCTTAAACTATATATGCTGAAGTTACATCCACATGGGCTGACGTTGTAGCCCCTCCCTGCCCTGAGCTCTGGACTATCTAACTGAAACCCCAGTCCTAGGCATGTGAAACTTTCTTTTGAGTTGTTAGTCAGTCTCTTGTTGTTCTAAGACACTCTCCAAACAATACAGGCTTTTGTCATTGTCATTGGTTGCCTCCCAGAATTTGAGGAGGAGAGTCTATTGCCACAGACACAGTCTCTTTCGACATAGGACTTAGAAGAATGAAATCAAAACTAACCTGCAAGGCTCCTCCCCAAAGATTAGTGCTCATAATATGTGAATGTTCTATACAAGCTGCCAAGGGAGAAGAGCAACCAGTTGTCCTACCTAGCTGTAAAGCCTAGGAACTACAAGACTGGTCTGCCAAGAAATCCCCAATGGTGGCACTTATATCTTAGGGTAGGCTAGCCAACCATTGTCTAGCTGGACCACTCAGAATGAGGGAATTCATGACTGCTACTGTAAGCCTAGCCAACTACTGATGGCTATAGAGATCATAGACTCTAGAGGAGAAACTACTATCACAAAACTATCATTTTTGTAAACGAATATAATTTCTAACTGTATTCTAACTACTTATCCATATGTCAACAGGTATCAGAAGTTCTCACCCCCATCAAAGAGACTTCTTTTTGCAGCAGATTGAGACTACTGCAGAGATCTCTAGTCAACATGCAGAGAATAAGTGACAGTGGGATGCCCAATCGCCAGCTGATTTGTTTGCACTACAAACCTAATCTTAGGGAAAAACCGCAGGAGAAGGTATGGAAAAATTTTACAACTTGAAGATCAAGATGCCTGTTTGCAAAATACTTTTAGACTTAACAGTTTGTGAAATCGCAACAAGATGGTCACCCAAACACCGGCATAATGACCATACAAGTCAACATGCAAACATGGATGGAGCCATTTCTATAAGTTCTCACCCTTAGATGAAAACCTACAGCCAATCAGTGGTTTTTGAGAGATGGAGAATCAATTTTCTCTATGAATAAGACCCCTGACAGGTTATCAAATCCCAAGTGGTCAGTACTAAACACATGAACAAAATAGGAATACCAAATATACTGAATAGGTTGTGTGTGTGTTTGTTTGTTTGTTTGTTTGTGTGTGTGTAACAAAACTAAAGAAGAGGTCTTGAATTTGACAGGGTATGGGGGGCACAGAGAGCGAGGAGAGAGTATGGAACAGTGAAAATTATATACGTATAGTATTCATGTATGAAATTCACAAAAATTAAAAACTAGAAGAATGCAAGGCTATACGAAGAAGTCTCAAGAGAAATCTTATGTAAGAATAACTTTTCAATTACTTTTCTCTCCGGATATCCAATATAATGGATGGTTCTTACAACAGAATCCTCAACATCACTAGACAAGATTTTCACCTGCTATAGCTTGCATGTTGGCAAATATAGCCTTTGTAAGCATCATCATGATGGAACTGACAAAATGTTTCATTTATATGTCTTCCTGCTGCCAAGAATTGGAATATATGCATTTATTCAGTAATTTTTTTTATCTTATGACCTGAACTATAAACAAAATTGTCATACTGTTTAAGTGACTACATGAAGGAAGACAGTTGATTAAGCAAGAAATAAACTTGTAAGTATGGTGGTTTGAGATAGGTTTGATCTGACAAATGTTAAATAATGAGATGGAATGATTCAGGCCTCATTCAGATAAGGCTTCTTTGAAGAAAGGATATGTGAATATAACCTGGAAGATGGAAAGTCAAAATTAAAGGGAAGAGTGTAGTTTTCTAGGTACAGGAAATAACAGTTGTGAAGGTCTCAGGTAAGAACAGACTGGTGTATTTGAGAGATTTGTGTCTCAGGTGACAAAGGAGATATCATATAAGTTGTATTTGCACAAGCATGTAGGGATGCCATTTCATAGGGCCTTCTGGGCGAATTACTTTAGATGTTACTGGTGAGTACTACACATTCAGAGACCATGAACACAGAAAGTAACTATGTGTTCTTCTATTCCCAATTTCAAGGTATCTACCTCTCATGAGAAAAGATACAATTGGCTTTATGAGAGTCAATAAAATGTTAAGATGATGAAAAAACAAAACAAAAAAACCTTTCTTTCCCACAGGTTAGGCAAAAATCCTGAGAACTTTCTGCCCTTTGAAAGACTCAAGATACCTGTGGATATCCAGGAATGAAACCGACTCTGGTCTTTTCTGGAACTTTCTATAGTTCCATAAAAGCCAATAAGGAGCTGAGGCCAGCTTGGCCACATTGCAAGCTGCAAGCCATCCAAGGCTACAGAAACATGTCTCAAAAACAACTCCAACAAAACCAAAGCCAACCAACCAACCAACCAACCGACCAACCAACCAAACAACCAACCAAACAACCAAACAACCAACCAAACAACCAATCCAATAAGGGACTGCAAGGTGAGGGTGAGGCTTCCTTCCATCAGAGCAGTGTGCAGAAAACAGAGCAAGGGGCTTCTTTCTGGGGCCTTGGTGTGGACAGTAGAATGCCTTTGTACCAAACTAATCTGGCAAGATTTAAGAACATCTCCCTTGAGGACAGGAGGTCCACAAGGAGAGCAACAGAACCAAAAAATTTGAGCACAAGGGTCTTTCCTGAGACTCATACTCCAACCAAGTACCATGCATGGAGATAACCTAGAACCCCTGCACAGATGTAGCCCATGGCAGTTCAGTGTCCAAGTGGGTTCCATAGTAATGGGAACAGGGACTGCTTCTGACATGAACTGATTAGCCTGCTCTTTGATCACCTCCCCCTGAAGGGGGAGCAGCCTTACCAGGCCACAGAGGAAGACAATGCAGCCACTCCTGATGAGACCTAATTGACTAGGATCAGAAGGAAGAAAGAGAAACCCTCCCCTACCAGTGGACTTGGGGAAGGGAGTGTGTGGAGAAGGGAGAGGAAGGGAGAGGTTGGAAGGGGAAGAGGGAAGGAACTAGAGGGGGGATACAAAGTAAATAAAGTATAATTAAAAATTAAAAAAAAAGAACATCTCCCTTTCCATCTCATGGGGTTGCCTTGGATGACAAGAAAATGGCCAACAAAGAAAGACAAGAATGAAAATAAAGGAGCCCAGAAGGCCGAGAACATAAGGCAGATTGAGTGTTCAGCCAAACATAGCTGCTAGAGAAATGATTGCAACTTGAACAATAATTGCAAAAACTGTAAAACAAAAGCAAGCAAAAAAACAAAAACAAAAACAAAAACAAAAAACCCTCTGACACTTAACAATACTTAGAAATAGAGAAATTTTAAAAAAAAGCCTGGTACTGAAAAACAAAAATTTCAGATTAAAAATTTAATAGTTCAGCAAGGCATGGGGACACATGTCTTTAATCTCAGAATTTAGGAGGTAGGGGCAGCAAAAGTTTTTGAGTTTGAGGCTAGCTTGGTCTACAAAGTGAGTTAGTAGGCTAGCAAGGGCTAGGTAGTGAGACTGTCTCAAAAAAAATTAGTAGATCAATTGAATAACACAGTTTAAAAATTTTTGAGATATGAATTTATGTTTTTAAATTCTGAATAGAATAAAAATCTTACATGTTAAAGTATTATTAATATTCTTATACTACATTTACCAAGAAGTAATATAAAAAATGTTGTTGATGGAGGTGGAGGAAGGGTACTCACCTGAACTGCTGGGATAAATATGAATTATTTTACCTTTCTTGACAGTTACATGGTAGCATTTCTTATATATATTGTGGTTTCCAGTTGTATATTTTTATGGGATGTGTGTGTTTCTTTTGCTTTTTCTTGGCTCTTTCTCTCTTTTTGTTTGTGTGTTTGTTGTTTTGTCCCTTGCTCTCCCTCCCTCTTCCTGAGATGTGGATCCTGAGGTGTGGGAGTGGAGAGATCAAGCTGAGCAAAGGTCAGCAAGTGACATGTAGGCTGTGGTAGCTTTCTCGTGCTCTTGCCTGTGTATGTAATGTGACTGGCTGCTTCAGATTTTGTCAGTGTGACTTCCCACAATGATAGACTATAACCTGGAACTGTAGATGAACCTGTTCTTCTCCAAGTTGCTGTTGGTCATGAAAGTTTATCACAAAAAAAAGAAATGAAAGTAGGAAAACTTCAAGTTACTTGAAATATAAATAATAAGGCCCTAATGTTTGATGCATTCTTGATTAAATTTGAATTACCTCAGTTCTTTTATGGCTAGAATCCTAATTTGGAATGATTTCTATTTAATGTATCAGATTAAATATTATGTTTCAAAAACAGACATTGAGTAATATCTGAATTTAAGATTCTTGGAGTTTATACTGTTTTTTTCTGAAACATTTTGAGGGACATGGAACTGAATGAATGCTAACGTAATTCTTACTCAAATTATAGATTTGCTAACCTATATTAAATGGAACAGAACTATTGTTATTTACTTTATTATTATTGTTTTTAAAATTATATATTTTTAATTCATATGAATCCCATAAAGAACCTGTCATTTGATAAGCTGAATCTAAAAGAGGCATATGCTCTGGTTAGTTTTGGGAGTTTTACTTGATGAATGTTCTGGTTGTTTGGCTAACTGATAGGTACCTGACTCTTGGATACTTCAGTAAAGGTTTAGTGTAGAATGTTGGCTGAGTGCGTATATGAGTGTTTTGACCATCTATAAACCCAAAGCATTTATGTAGTAAAAATGATATTGCATTTTATTAAACACATTGAATTATTTATCTGGTTACCTTAACTTCTTTTTAAAAAATTATTTATTTATTTATTATTACAATTTATTCACTTTGTATCCCAGCTGTGGTCCCCTCCCCCAACCCCTCCCAATCCCATGCTCCCTCCCTCATCTCCTTCCATGCCCTTCCCCAAGTCCACTCATAGGGGAGATCCTCCTCCCCTTTCCTCTGACCCTAGCCTATCAGGTCTCATCAGGAGTGGCTGCATTGTCTTCCCTAGTGGCCTGGTAAGGCTGCTCCCCCCCCAGGGGGAGGTGATCAAAGAGCCAGCCACTAAGTTCATGTCAGAGACAGTCCCCATTCCCATTACTAGGGAAACTTGGAAACTGAGCTGCCATGGGCTACATCTATGCAGGGGTTCTAGGTTATCTCCATGCATGGTTCTTGGTTGGAGTATCAGTCTCAGAAAAGATCCCTGTGCCAGATTTTTTGGTTGTGTTGCTTTCCTTGTGGAGCTCCTGTCCTCTCTAGATCTTACTATCTCCCCCTTCTTTCATAAGATTCCCTTTACTCTCCCCAAAGTTTGTCTATGAGCTTTAGTATCTGCTTTTATACCCTGCTGCGCAGAGTCTTTCAGAGGCCCTAACTTCTTACAGTTTGAAGTGTGCTCAAGATTTTGTAGTATTTTTGTGGTCTTTAGAGGACCAGAAAAAAAAAAAAAAACCTCACAAAGTTTCACTTCGGGCAACTTAATCTCTTAGTGTCTCAGTTTCTTTATATGACATTGGGGCATTCTGAGGATTAAATATTGACATATAAGTACTTATATTATACTGTAAATTAATAAAGCTAATTATATTACCTCGATCTTGCCCATTGTTAATTATTCTTAGAACTTCTTTTCTTTTACATATCATACTTGGATATTATACCTGCTGAAGAGCTTAAAATAGTAATGGAAGGTATGGAGATTTTGTGAACTGGCCTTTAGAGAACTGTATAAAATATGCACTTTGAGAATGCTTTCTATCAAGACCTTTCCTTTATAGTGCATGGCAAAGCAGAATTTCTCTTGAAAATATTATTTTAGGGTGAGACAGTGAAAGATTTATATAGTGGCAATTAGAATAAGAGAGTCCTGTAGTGACTGTGAGATTTGTCTGATGATTTGTAACTCCATTGGGTACATGGTATTATCAGCACGTTGTGATCATGAACATTGTATATATGGTAATATCTGTACTGCATGGGGCATTATTATATTCAATGAAAACAGAAAGAAAGGCAAGTATATAAATAAGACATTGCACATCGTATATTTGGTATAAGTTGTTTTCAACCAGATGTGTTGGAAGCCTCGAACAAAGTTGCTTAAGCCTAAAGGAAAATATCACAATCACCGCTTAAAGGGCAAGGATGATGCAATAATTAGTTATGCCAGTTACTCTAGAACAGTGGTTCTCAATCTGTGGGTCATGATCCCTTGACGGGGGATGTCATATGACCCTTTTACAGGGGTTTGCATATCAGATATCCTGCATATCAGAGATTTACATTAGGATCCATAACTGTAGAAAAATTACAGTTATGAAGTAGCAATAAAAATAGTTTTTCGTTGGGGGAGGTCACCACAACATGAGGAACTCTAAGGTTCACAGAGTTAAAAAGTTTGTGAACCACTGTTTGAGAGTAATCAGGGGCTGAGCTGAATGAATTGGTCTGAAGTTAGAGCTTGTCTTAGGATAATTTCTTAGAAACTCAATATTGGCATAAATGCCATGGGAGTAACCACAACTTAAAGCCCACTCTACAAGACGAAACCCATACCTGGCATCATCATTGGCCCAAGAACCTATGACTAGAAAGATCATAAATCCTAGAAGAGAATCAACTGTTATTATGCTGCTAAATGGATATAATATTAGACCAACTCTTAATGACCCATAGATTAAGGCTATCCTTTTTTTTTAAGACTGACAAAATAATAGGACTTTGGCTTATGTCATCTCATGTTTTGTAATGTCAGCATTACGTTATTATGTTGGCATTTGTGATATAACATGCAGGTAAAGAAGCTGAGGGTGAAGGGAAATTGAGGAGCTAAAGTCATAAAACAAGTAAAGCACTAACTCTGGAATTGACTAAGCCCTTGAGTCCATTTCTTTCTCTCTTTTTGTATTTTATTGTTTTATTGGTAATAGTCACAGTATAAAATAATTGACTTCATTGTGGTATTTTCACATAACCATATTATATACATTTGCTTGTTTACCCAATACCCCATTCTGTTTCTGTGCCATTTTTCTTAGGGTTTTTGAAATATGTTACTTTGCATATTTCCTTGTTCAAGTTTTCAGAGGACTGCATGAATGGACTGACTCATATAATCTAGAACCCTGCTATTGATAAGAAACTGTTTTGAACTTGAAAGGTGACTTCTAGAGTCTTAACACTTTTAGGAATGCACAGAGGAAAACAACAACCACCATTCAACTTACCAAAGAAACAACCTTTTTATTTAGGTCCATGTATTCCTCAGAATATGACTTTGCAAATTTGCTGTCATAGTCAATGTTGTTAACCTTAAAGCTGACATGGTAGTAGAAAGGTGCCTTTCCTGAGGAGAGAAAAGGAAAATAGTTTTTCTATAGTGCTCAACCAGCTCATTCTGCGAAGTCACGTGCTCATAAAATGTCAAGGTTACATGCCGTCTAAAAGTCTGAATGCCCAGTGATTGTGGAAAATGCTCAGGTGGAGGAATGTTAAATTATAACCTTTCACCAAAAATATATTCCAGGTTTTTAAATATGAACTTTTACTATGCCAGTTCTCAAGTTTGGGCAATATGTTATGAAACAAAATTATATTAAAATATAGTAATTATCTTGGTCTTGTGATTGCCATAAATTTCATTTTGAAAAATCGGTGAAATCATAGGATTTCTTACTCATAGAATACCTAAGAAATTAAAATGAATAAGGGAGATTATGAAAGGAGGCAAGACTTGAACATTCTGCACATTAAGGAAACTAAACAAAGAAATGAAGCATGTGATTTTAGACAGGCAAAGCAATGAAATGGGCTGGGAACAAGGTTGGCCAGACCCACTCAGATTCCTCTAACAGAAAAATGAAATTTTGAGGTTTTTTTTGCATGCCTGGAAAGACTACAGAAGAAGGGAAAGAAAGGAAGAGAACTAGAAACAGCAGGAAAAAAAATGAAAGAAGTAAAATCATTTTGAAGTGTTTTGAGAAAATTCTTTATGACAGTGTTCGTAACTGTTCGGTGTAGTCTGCCTTGACTTTCACAAATAACTAAAGAAGTGAAAAGTAAAATAGGATAGATACACATGTGTGGTGTGCGTGTGTGTGTGTGTTTGCCCCTGTAGGGGCATATGTGGAAGCCAGAAGCTGACGTCAGAGCTGCTTGTTTCTCCAGAACATTAGGAGTGGCATTTTATGTGGGTCCTGGAGATCCTGACTCAAGCCTTCATGCTTACAAAGCAAGCAATTTATCTCTCCCAAGCGCTCTCCATAACCCACGATTTTGTTTGCTTTAGATTAAGTTAACAAAGATGATCAATCAGTTAATCTATCGGGATGATCTTGTGGCCATTCGGGAGAATGGAAATCAGTACAGATTTTTGGAGGACAATTTGGAAATGTCACCAAAACCTTGAAATATATCCTCAGATTTCGTTCTGATTTTTCCTTTCAGTTGTTTTCTCAGTATGAGTTCCGTATAAATCTATACATAAAAGAGATAGTGCTATTTAAAACAATGTTAAAAATTAAGGCATAACAATAGAGCATACAATTAACAAAATAAGCCACTTATACATAAATAAGTCCAGTTTGTAATAGATTATTATGTCATCATTACAATCACATCTTAGAAAGATATTTGATTAATAAAGTATACATGCAAAGAAATGAAAAAAAGGTTGAAAAGGAAGTGGGCCAGGATGTTACATTGTTGTGACTAGAATGCGAGATTATTGGTAGTTTCTATTAAAAAAAATAAAAGCTTTTTAGATTTATTTTATGTGTATGAGGTGTATCTGTATACCACGTGCATGCCTGTTGCCTGTAGATATCAGAAGAGGTCATTTGATCCCTGGAACTGGAGTTACGGATGGTTGTTAGCCATCATGTGGTGCCGGGAATTGAGTCTGGGTCCTCTTCAAGAACAAGTGCTCTTCACCACTTGAACCCTCTCCCAAGCCCAGTTTCTATTTTTTAGAATGTTTTTCTATATTTTTCATTTGTAAGCAACAAGTAATATTTCATTAGAATATAATTTGAAGAAAAATTTAGGAACTGGGTATGGATGTGTCTGAGTGTGTGTGTCTGAGTGTGTGTGTTTGAGTGTGGAAGTGAGCAATGGAACACATGTGAAGGTCAGAGGCAACTTGTGGGAGTCACTCATTTTCTCCCACCATCTGAGTCTTGGGAGTTGAATTCAGATAGTCAGGCTTAGAAGCACATGGACTCAACCCATGGGTCATCTTGCTTGTCCAGAAAATTATTGTTAAAGGAAAAACTTTCTCTGCAATTACTTACTTTAGCTACTGATTTTCTAACATTTTATTAGAATTTTTGACATCCGTTTTTAAATATTGTATGTACTTTTTCCTTGTCACAGGCTTTATTCAGAATAATTCTAAAGAAATATATTTTTGTCAATGTATATTTGTTAGCACAAATGTTATATAACTTATCTTTGGAAAGGCCAACACTCTTATCATTGTGAATCCAGGCACTAGAGAACGAAGCCATTTGTAGCTCCTGATTTTGTTAGGTCACTGAAAACTGACTTGAAAAGAATAGAAGTAAATTGAATGTTTTCATTTGCATGTATATGAATGAACAGATTGTCATAATAAAGTGATACCTCCAGCTTCTCACATATAATATAGGCCATGAATAGAAAAAAAAAATTAGAGCATAAGATCTGTTTTAGGTGTTATTTTTATTCATAAAAGAGTAATTAGTTCAATTAATTGAGGTCATATGGTTAGTAAGGATTAAAGCTTAAGGAAAATTAAGAACCTCCGTAATTCTCTTCTTTACATATTAAATTATTGGATACAACCTATAATTATTTTCAAAAATGCATATTTAGTCTGAATGCTCAGATAAATGTCATATAGAAAATATTATTTTGTTTTTAATTCAAATTATTTTTTTTATCTTGTCTTTGGACTTACAGATTTGTATGTGGGCTTATAATTAACCAATAAACACTATATATGCCCATTTTAATGCATAGTTTAACAGCTGAATGTCATACATGTGACCTATTGTGTCTGAATTAATCTTACAAGTTGAGCTATCTTGAATGTCCTCAGTTTGGGCCTCAACTTCTACTTTTCAGATTTGTTTCCTGCTCTGTTCTCTCGGATGGACCATTGGAGAGTTTACAATGCCCTTTACACAATGTATTGCTGCACTTGGCTTTGGATGCCGAGCAAAATGATGAAGCGAATCAAAGGGCAGTTGTGAAGGCTCTGTTTGCCTGTGCTCTTACGATTTTACTGTCATTTACTATTCCTTGGAGCCAAAGTAGCTATTTGTAGAGGGGTGTAAAGAGTTCAAGAGTTCTGTTTGTGACTAGTAGAAAAAAAGGAAATATACTAAAATAGAAGTAATAAGAAGGTTAGTGAGGAAGATTAACTTTCTCCAGGAATCAACCATGTGTCATTTTGTTGACATTCTTCTCCTTTCCAGGGTAACACATCTCTTATTTTTACCTGATTGGATGCTAATCTTAAAAAGTGTGTTATCCAGATCCAAAAAGTCTGTGCACAGGGGTCTTTCTGAAACTGACACTCCAGCCAAGGGCCACTCATGCAAATGGCCTGGAACCCCTGCACGAAGGTAGCCTATGGCAGTTCAGTGTCCAAGTGGCCTCCATAGTAAGGGGGACAGGGACTGTCTCTGACAGGAACTCATTGGCCTGCTCTTTGATCACCTCCCCCTGAGGGGAGAGCAGCCTTACCAGGCCACAGAAGAAGACAACGCAGCCACTCCTGATAAGACCTGATAGACTAGGATCAGAGGGAAGGGGAAGAGGACCTCCCTTACCAGTGGACTCAGAGAGGAACAGGGGTGGGGCAGAGGAAGGGTGGGATTGGGAGGGAAGGAGGGAGGGAACTAGAGGGGGGATACAAAGTAAATAAACTGTAATTAATAAAAATAAAAATAATCTAAAAAAGTGTGTTGTCAAGCCTATGTAATATCTAAGAGTGATCCTGTTGCATTTGCATTCTGAAAATGCCTTTGGAATATCTGAGATCTTCTCTTATTTTTACTTCTGAATGAGAATGAAGCATCTTTCCTAGGGTCCTCCTTGCTGTTTAGCTTCTCTAGGTCTGTAGATTTTAGTATGTTTATCCTATATTTTATGGCTAATATCCACTTATAAGCGAATATATCTCATGTGTGTCTTTCTGGTTCTGGATTACCTCACTCAGGATGATCTCTTCTAGTTCCATCTATTTTTTATGATTTCCTTGTTTTTAATAGCTGAGTAGTATTCCATTGTATAAAAATACCACAATTTTTGTATTCATTTTTCTGTTGAAGGACATCTAGGTTGTTTCCAGATTCTGGCTATTACGAATAAAGCTGCTATGAACATAGTTGAGCAAATGTCCTTGTTGTATGGTTGAGCATCTTTTGGGAATATGCCCAGTAGTGGTATAGCTGGGTCTTGAGGTAACACTATTCCTGGTTTTCTGAGAAGACACCAGATAGATTTCCAGAGTGGTTGTACAAGTTTACATCCCACCAGCAGTGGGGAAGCATTCTCCTTTCCCCACATCCTCTTCAGCACATTGTCACTTGAGTTTTTCATCTTAGCCATTCTGATGGGTGTGAGGTAGAATCACAGAGTCATTTTGATTTGCATTTCCCCAATGACTAGGAACTTGGTTGCCTGTTCCTTGAGAACTTCTCCCTGATGGGACAACTTAGCCAGCCCACAGAAGAAGAGGATCCAGGTAGTCCTGATGGAACCTGTCAGACAGTAGGGGAAGAGGACTTCTCCTATCTATGGATTAGGGAAGAGGGATAGGGGAGGATGTGTAAGGGAGAGTGGGACCGGGAGGAAATGAGGGAGGAGGCTACAATTGAGATACAAAGAAAATAAATTGTAAATAATAATAATGATAATGCATATATCCAAAAATGCTCAACCATACAAGAAGGACACTTGCTCAACCATGTTCATAGCAGCTGTATTCATAATAACCAGAATCTGGAAACAAATTAGATGTCCTTCAACTGAAGAATGGATACAGAAATTGTGGTACAAACATTAATTTCTTACAATAATGATATTAGCAACTTTTATTATAGCTTTTAAAAATTGGATCTAATTCCAAACTGCATTATAAATATGCATCTCTGTACCAATAAATTAGTATAGCTCATAGTAAACCTCATAATGGAAATTTCTTTGTGATGTGGACAGCAGTCTATTTAGAAACTCACAATTGGTCAAATTATAGAGAATAAGTGTCTGTATAATGCTCGGACACAAATAGTATGTTTATAAATATATTCTCTACCACCAAGGCTCAAGGACCCCATGAAAGAGGAACTAAAAAGATTCTGAGAGCCAGAGACTGGAGAGATTTGGAATGAAACTGTGATTTCTGTGTATGACAGGGCCACAGTACTCATGAACTCTTAGCAGCTGTGGGTGCTGGAACGAAATCAAAGCAGTTAACATTCCAGCTGGAAGAGTTGGGGCTCTTGAGCTTCTATCTCAACCTCATGGCTTCTGGAGGAGGACCACTGTGCTTTAGAGCAGTGGTTCTTTTTTTTTTTTTTGAATTTTATTTTTTTCTTATCAGTTACATTTTATTAACTCTGTATCCCAGCTGTGTCCTGATCCCTCATTCCCTCCCAGTCCCTCCCTCCCTCATCTCCACCATGCCCCTTGCCAGGTCCACTGATAGGGGGGACTAGAGCAGTGGTTCTTAATATGTGGGTTACATCCCCTTGAGAGGTCACATATACGATATCCTATGTATCAGATGTTTACATTGCAATTAATAGCACTATCCAAGTAATAGTTATGAAGTAGTAACAAAATAATTTATGATTGGGGGTCACCACAACATGAGGAACTGTATTAAAGAGTCACACCAGTTAAACTCTATTAAAGAGTCACACTAATGAGAACCACTGATGACCTCATACCCAGGAGTATATGGGTAATACAACCACTTTGGAAATCAATCTGGCACTTTCTCAGACAATTAGGAATAGAGCTTCCTCAAGATCCAGCTATACAACTCCTAGGCATATATCCAAAAGATAATCAAGTACACAAAAAGGACATTTGCTCAGTCATGTTTGTAGCAGCTTCATTTGTAATAGCCAGAAGATGGACACAACCCAGATGCCCCTCAACAGAGGAATAGATACAGAAATTGTGGTACATTTAAACAATGGAATACTACTTAGCAATTAAAAACAAGGAAATCATGAAATTTGTAGGAAAATGGTGGGATCTAGGAAAGATTATCCTGAGTGAGGTATCACAGAATCAAAAAGACACGCATGGTATATACTCACTTATAAGTAGATATTAGACATATAACATAGGATAAACATACCAAAATCTGTGTACCTAAAGAAGCTAAGCAAGAAGAAGGACCCTGGGTAAGATGTTCAGTCCTCACTCAGAAATACAAACAAGATGGACATTGGAAAGAGGAGAAAACAGGAAACAGGACAGGAGCCTACCACAGAGGGCCTCTGAAAGACTCTACCCAGCAGTGTATCAAAGCAGATGCTGAGACTCTTAACTGAACTTTGGACAGAGTTCAGAGAAT
This sequence comes from Psammomys obesus, assembly GCF_907164565.1. Classification (NCBI taxonomy): domain Eukaryota; kingdom Metazoa; phylum Chordata; class Mammalia; order Rodentia; family Muridae; genus Psammomys; species Psammomys obesus. The sequence goes on along the minus strand of NW_026596117.1, from coordinate 643,402 downwards.
CCTGGAAAGTAAGAGAGATAGTAAGACCTGGAGAGGACAGGAGCCCACAAAGAGGGCAACAGAACCAAAATATCTGGGCACAGGGGTCTTTTCTGAGACTGAAACTCTAAGCACCATGTATGGAGATAACCTAGAACCCCTGCTCAGATGTAGCCCATGGCAGCTCAGTATCCAAGTGGGTTCCCTGGTAAGGGAAACAGGGACTACTCTGACATGAGCTCAGTGGCTGGCTCTTTGATCATCCACCCCTGTGGGGGAAACAGCCTTACCAGACCAAAGAGGAAGACAATGCAGCCAGCCTGATGAGATCTGATAAGCTAGGGTCAGATGGAATGGGAGGAGGACCTTCCCTATCAGTGGTCTTGGAGAGGGGCATGGGAGGAGATGAGGGAGGGTAAGATTGGGAGGGAATGATGAAGGGGGCTACAGCTGGGATACAAAGTGAATAAACTGTAATTAATATAAAAAATTAATAAAAAATGACATAAAGTTGAAAGGAGTTTGGGATAGGTAGTGGCTCTGGTCGGCATTAGGAGGAGGCATAGAGGTGTTTATGGTCAATATATATTGCAATCATTTATGAAATTCTAAGAAAAAACAATGCAATGTTATACTTAGATGAACAAAATTCACTACATTATCAAAATCTGTGGTTACCCTCCTGTTCAAGAGAACATCTGAACGTATTTATCCTATAACACTACCACTTAGGACTAGTATTTTAACATGTGATAATATTTTCTCTCTTCTTTTCATCTTCCTTCTTTCCTTCCTTCCTTCCTTCCTTCCTTCCTTCCTTCCTTCCTTCCTTCCTTCCTTCTTTCCTTCCTTCCTACTTTCCTTCCTTCCTTTTCCCCTGTTTTTTCTTTTCCTTTCTCTCTCTCCCTTTCTCTTTCTCTTTCTTTCCTTCCTTCCTTCTTTCTTTCTTTCTTTCTTTCTTTCTTTCTTTCTTTCTTTCTTTCTTTCTTTCTTTCTTTCTTTCTGTCTTTCTGTCTTTCTTTCTTGTTTCTGAGTTACTGGGAATTGAGCCTACAGATTCATGCAGTCTACATAAGTATTCTATCACTGAGCTGCATCCCCAGCCTATTTGACAGTATTATTTAAAAAAAGTTTCAAATGGTTATAAGAGTTGTATTAAAATTCATTGATTTGAAATAGGGATTTTCAAAGATGATGTGCAGAATCAAATCTAGTCTGGTTTGGGGTTCTCTGACTATATAAAAGCTTCTCAGCTTTTATATTTATTTGTTAGCTCATTGATTGTAGAGCTACTAAATTCAACAAATAGAGGCTGTGTGTACTTTCCTCATCAATATGATCTCAATTCCAAAATCTTTTCAGAAGACAAAAACAAAACATTACAATATCTCTAATTTAGAATGCACTGGGCTAATGTCACTCTAGGACAAAGTCTGAGGACAAGCTTTTGGGGTGAATGTTTACTATCTTAATTGTAATGATGGTGCAATGATCGTATGCCAAAACTAATTAAAATATGTTACATGTGCATTTTTTATATATTAGTTATCCCTCAATAGAATTTTAAATATTAGTGAGGTAAATGTTAATGACCATGATGGTAAAAAAAAAAAATAACAAAAAAAGTTATCTGTTTCCTTTCCTTCCTTAAATTTCTTAGTTTTCTCAATATAGAGTCAATAAACTCATGTGATTGTAAAGACAAACATAATGAATACTTACCACAGGCGACAAAATAGGCAATGAGTCCAATTACTACTGCAGCAACCACAGCCAGTAAGATGCCTAGGGTAATCTTTCCACACCTTGTAAGTTTTATTTGTGTTTTGCACTCTGTTCTGAGTAAAAGAACAGGAAGGTGTCAGTAAGAGCTCAACTTAGTATCCTTGGAAATACACATGAATTTAACATTAAGTGTAAAATTGTGTTATTTTACATTAATGATCTATTCAGTAGATGATGAGTTTGGAAACAGTGGAGATAGTGAATAAAGCATTGAGACTGCCGATTTTTTAGTACCCAGGATTGATAATGGTAATACTAAATCAATACTCTTATTCCTTCTAAAAGTATTGCAATTGTTTTACTCTGCTAGGCACTACTGTAGGAACCTCTGTCCCTATGGAGTTTACAAAGCACAGAGTAGTGCTACTACATAGGACAAAAATAAATCAGTAAGTGCAATGTATAACTGGCTACAAGATATTAAGTGCTATAGGAAAAGCAGGACTGGGAAAGATCAGAAATATGGGCACTTGTATTCCCTGTAGGAGTGATAAACTGCTATTAAGTACAGTGGTCAGCGTGGACCACGAAGGTAAAGAGATAGCATAGTTACAGATAAAAGAGTTATGCATACTGACATCTGGAAAATTCCAGACAAAGAGAATGACTCAAGGAAGGTCCAGCGTAAGGAGAAGCTTGGCATGCTACAGAGTGTGGCTGTACAAGGATGAGGGGAGAGTAATGGAAAAGCAAGCTTGAGAGGCATTAAGTCCTAGATTTCTTGAGCCTCATGATGATGACGTTGGTTTTTCACTGAGCAGCTTTAAGCGGAGGATTGTGATGACTTGGCCTAACATCTTAATGGGACACCTTTGGATGCTGTGCAGAGTGAACTACAGAAGACAAGTAGAAGGAGAGGGACAGGACAGAAAATATTACAATGAATGAAACAGACAATGGTGTTGGCTGAGAGCAGGGTAATAAAGGTGGAGGAAAGAGGTTCTATTCTGTATAGACTGTAACTATAAAGCTGACAGAGATGTCCTGATGAAAAAATGGGTTCTAACAGAGGAATTGTGGATGATTTCTAGGTGTTTAGCTGGAATACTTAAAAGATGGCATTGTCATCATATAAGAAGAATAGGCTTTTCTGCAGCAGTATTGTTAGGGATGTTCAGCAGGTGTTCCCATGACAACACAATGTGAAATTTGGAATAGGAGTATGGGCTACTCATATTAACTTGTTATCCCTGAGTATGCATATTAAAGTCTGGCAGTGGATGAAAATACCAACGGAGTAACTGTATGTAGAGAAAAAAAAATCAAGATATTATTACCTGAGTACATTTTTGTTAGAATGTGTGTATGTGTGTGTGTGTGTGTGTGTGTGTGTGTGTGTGTGTGAGAGAGAGAGAGAGAGAGAGAGAGAGAGAGAGAGAGAGAGAGAGAAGACCTAGTAGGGAATGGATGCCAGAGGAGACAACAGGGATGAGCAAGCCAGGCAAAGTGGCTGCTGGAGGCCAATGGAGGTGAACCAAGGACGAGGAACAGTCAAAGCTGTGCTAGAAGGTAGCTCAGATAGAATAGAGAATAAGGATGGTAGTCACAGATGAGCATCATAAAAGGTGATCTTGACAGAAGGCTTTAGAGATAACATGGTTAGAGAGTTTGAAAGAGAATGGAATTAGTGGAAATAGAGACCTGGCCATTGATCTTATCTTCCAAGAGTTAGCTGAAAAGAAGAACAAAAAAGGCCCAAAATCTAGGTGAAGAAATAGAATAATGACTTGAAAAAACTTCAATACACCTCCTCCCCCCCAAAAAAAGACTAGTTGGACTAATGGCCACATTCCTACCTTAAAACTTTAGAACTATTAGCATTTCACAATAATATTTACTTCATGTTTTTATGTAGTGTTTTTTAAGTAGTTACAATGAACTCATGATATCATCCTAGTTAATTTATGTTCTATCTAAAAATTAAGATTACTTTTTCTGTGAACATTGATACACCTAATGAAACTACCATTAATTTCTTTTTTTTAAAACTTTTTCTTTTTCTTTTTAGTTACAATTTGTTAACTCTGTGTCCCAGCTGTATCCCGCTCCCTCATTCCCTACCCCTCCCCAACTCCCTCCTTGGTCTCCTCCCTGCCCCTTTCCAAGTCCACTGTGTTAGGCCACAGAGGAGGACTTTGCAGCCAGCCCTGAAGATACCTGATAAAACAGGGTCAAATGAAAGGGGAGGAGGTCCTCCCCTAACATTAATTTCTTAATATCCATTAATACCACGTTCACATTTAAACTTGTCTTCAAAATGTCTTTTATCGGGACACGGCTGGGGTACATAGTTAATAAAATGTAACTGATAAGAAAAAAATAAAATACGAAAAAAAAACTATTCAAAGAAAAAAAAAACAAAAAAACAAAATGTGTTTTACATATGTTTGCTGGAGCCAAAATGAAATCAAAATTTCTACATTGCATTTGGTTTTTGTGTGTTTCAACTTTTTAAAACTGATGTAGTTTTCAAATTCTACTTTTTCTTTCTGGCATTGCTCTGCTGTAGTTTTTGATCAAATTATTTTACAGAATGCTCTTCTTAGATATGTTTCTGTATTTTTAAAAGTTTTCAGATCAATGTTTTATTTTGAAGTAATTGTAGACTTTTATAAGAACTATATAGTTCTTATTTCTTATAAGCAACTATAAGAAATAATCTCAATTCCTTGTACCCTCTAAATAGTTACCTTTGATGGTGATTTATACTATAATATCAGAGCCTGGACATTGATTCATATTCACAGAGCCAAGAGACTGAGCATTTTTATCATCAGAGGCTCTGCATGTTGCCTTTTAACTATTTAATCTACTTATCTCATTTCCCCACCTTCCTTAACTCCCGACAGCCACTATTCTATTTTCCCTTCCTATGTAAATTTTAGGCATTAAGTACATCTTGGAAACAATAGATGGATAGTATAGGAGAATACGCAAAATTTTAATTTATTCATTTTTAAAAATCTGTGTTTATGAGGTGGGGCGTAGATGCCTGTTTTTGTGTTTATGGCCGTCTCAAACCAGTGCTGTGTGCCTTTCCTTTCTCTTTCTCCACCTTTTAATAAGCAAATCTGAAATTATTTTAATGACATACAAGCTTAAAAACCTTACAGGTTAGGGAGAACCCTGGTTCCCTAGGATAGGATCCCACAGTTATGGACACGTGTAATGTTTCTCCACAAAACCCAGCAGGTCAGCCAGTTCAAAGCTACAGCCTCAGAAAGCCAAGCGTCTCTTCAGTCAGTTCCACCACAGTCAGGGAGCCATTCGTCCACCCTGGAGCTTCTAATCCAGTCAGACCACCCAAATCTTCCTGCCTTTGCCTCTTCTACACTGCTTATAGGCACTGTGCCCCCACGCTTGGGTTTTTAAGTGGGGGCTACAGCTCTCAACTCTGGTATTCGTGCTTGCACATCAAATATCACCTAATGAGTCCTCCCCTGTCCATTAAAAGCTATTATAAGAAACTGTCTTATAATTTGCAAATTGGGAAACAATTTTATTTTTATTATATTTATGTTTTAGCACTATAAAATGCTATTTTATTTTGACATACACAGATGTAGAATACGTGTCTCTAGAAATTAAATGAAGACTGTCTAATTCCCATATTTGTTAACCATTTTACATTTTTCCTCTTTAAATGTAATGTGAAAGAACTGTTAAAAAAAATAACTTGTTCTGTGTGGCCTGCATTGCTATCAGCTTGCAGGACTGCCATGACAAGTTTCACAGACTAGATATGGTCAGTGCGGAAAGTTGTGTTCTTGCTTATGGTGGTTGGAAACCTGAAAATAAGATTCTGGCAGGTTCACACACTCCTGAGACTATGATGGTGGGTATTCCCCCTGTGACTTCACACCATTCTTTTGTTCCCATATCTTGATTCCTTCACTTATGAGCACAGTCATACTGTGTTATATTGTACCCAATAACCTCAACCTTAATCACGCCATTTAATTTTCCCCTAAAATATTCATTCTCTGAGAGATCAGGGGCTAGAATATTTTTCTTTTCATTAGAACATTCTTATAAACAACGTCAGACATGTGAATTCTGCTCCCCCAAATTCTTATTACTAGATGGAATGTTTGAAAAACAAATTGTGAAACACTAAACAAATTGAGTCTTGGTAAGGAGTTGAGGTAAAGAACAGAAAAAGTTGGTTTGATTTTAACAACACATGCCAATTTTACACATGTGATTTACTAACGAAGTGTGTATTAGAATCATTCAGGTGTAATAATAATATTAGTGATTCAAAGGATTATTCATAAAGGGCATACAGGGATTTCCAACTGTGGCCTGGGCCTAAAATTATTAATTTTTTGTGAGATAACTAGCTCAGGTAAAATTTATGGAGTATAAGAAGGTGATCAAGTTGATCTGAAGGAGATAAAAGACACTACTTAGGGCCTGAGAATTTTATAGGTTTGGGTAAGTGAATAAAATAATAAAAAGTAACTTAATTTTATGGAAAACATTTCATTATTTCACTAACAGTTAAAAAAAGCTAAATAATAATGTGAACGTGAAAAGTTGCATTATGAAAACTGTTTACGGAGGTGTTGCAACATCCCAACATGCTGGTCACCCAGAATCTAGGTTTTATCCACACTTGTGTCAATTTTTAAAATATAGTAGTTCCCAATGAGTCTATCAATGTTTGCATTTTGTGATAGTTCTGGAAAAACTAGGGTGTATGTAAACACTTTACTTTCTGTTAATCAGATTAGCTTAAAAATTAAAATGTAAATGTAAAAATTCTGGTCCACCTGTCTCCTACATAAGGTCAGCACATTTCCTTGGCTTCCAGGCCAATTACTAGCTAATGTATCATTGCTAATGTCAGGAATCAAAATCTTCCCTTTGGTTTTGCCTTTGCTTCCAAACTAAGTGTTAAATCATGCCACTAAAATTACAGAGTAGTGAAGCCCTGTGCTGTTCCAACAATATTAAAAACAAGACTTCGGCTTTGTTTTACCACTTCCAAGTGTGAGAATAGCTCAGTAAATAAAACAGTAAACATAACTACATCTCCATCACCTCACACCACTAGAAACACAGGCACATATTTAATATATTTCTGTTTAGTGTCCTTTCTTTACTCATAGTGAAGCTTAAAGATATCCCCACCTCAAATCTCTAAGTTTCAGCAGTTACCCAAGAACACCGTGTTAATAACTGAAAGTTTAGAGTAAACTCTAATGGAAAAAACTTTTCCATTATAAGCATTATAACAATTTCCCCTTTGTTTTGACTATATTTGCTGCATTTCCATAAAAGGTGGAAGTAACTACTCATTTTTAAGAACTTTAAATGCAGGTTAAGTATATAAGCAGTTAACCCTCTCAGCAGTACCTTGCTGAGCCATGGTCAAACCTCCTGTTGGCCCTCTCCCCCGCCCTCACACACACCTGTTCTGCAATGAAGTCCATGGCTCCTCGCTCCGCCGAGGCTGTCCCCTTGCCATCTTCCCCTTGAGTGCTGCGTGGCACAGTCATCCTCCACCTATTTAGCTTACAAGATTCTGTGGCTTTCATGTGTTTTATGATAATGGCATAATGATAATACTTAGCACTTACACAACTTTTCATCTTCAAAGTGCTTTCCAAACATTTACTAATTAATTTTAAAACATTAGTAAACCGTGAGCCAATTCATAAATAATAAATAATCATATCACCTCAGTTGGGGGCAAAATTGAAAATTAGGTTGTGGTGACTAAGGAAGTAGCTGGACTGACTGGCCTGAGAGAGTGGGTTTGTGTGTCCAGCATCAAAAGACAGCAGTTTTCTCCTTACTGCTTACTTAGACTTCACTTCCAAAACTTCTGGCGATTTCTTGTTGGTTCCTCTGTGAACAGCCAATGGCTCTTGAAGCTCTAACCTTCCATTAGGATCTGAATGTTTTCCAACCCATAACTCTCTTGCAACCATGTATCATCCCTATATGAATTCCCTTCTGAAATTTTTACTGCCACTTTAATTTAGAGCTCTTTAAAGAATGTTTGATACTCTGAAACTTACAGGGTGCTGAGTTTTAATTAAAAGATATATGGGTTTAACCAGCAATTTTCCACGTTATGGATAGCAATCTGGCTTTTTGTAGCCAATTTTGATATCGGTGCAGAGGCAAGATAGGACACATCTTAACGTTCAATTATGTGGAAGAAAATTGAATTTGCTAGAGGCCAAGGGACACAGTAAGGGTATAAGGAAGAGTTTAGTTTTTATGCTGAAGGAGAAAAGGTTTCCTTGTTTATTAGTCTTTTCTATTTCTTTCTTTCTCCTTAGGCAGGGTCTCACTATACAGTGTTGGCAAGCCCTGAACTGCAAATCCTCACAAGTACTGTGATTACAGGGTGTTCCACTCACACCAGACAACAGTCATTTTAAAAGACGCTCAGCTCCGTGATATCTGTGCTGGTCTTCTTCCCAAAACATGTTATGGGAATGATAATCAGAGATATCATGAAACTCTAGGCTGGCTCTTTGATCATTTCCCCTGTGGAGTGCAACCACTCTCACTTATGTCCTTTTTGTCCATCACTCACAGCCAAAATAGGCTTCTCCAAAAGGCAGACACCTGCACTAGTCTGTGGGTATAAGCAAATATTTAGAAAGCAGTTTTATGCTATGTCCATTTAACAGAAATATAGAGAAATGTAGAAAATCCTAGAGAAATTTAACAGAAACATGAAACTGAGCAATGCCATGACTTTAAGGTACTAATATCAATAGAGAATGAGAATAGGTACTAAGCCTTGAAGATGAGATCATCATCACATTATCACTCCCATCATATAGGGGCTAGGGAGAGCATATCTATTAACCACATTTATTTGTTTGTTTTTTTGTTTGTTTGTTTGTACATATGTACGTGTGTGTGTGAGTGCAGGTATGCCATGGATACTTGGAGGTTAATGGACAGCTTACAGGAGCCAGTTTTCTTCTTCCATCATTTAAATATTCGGAATATGTCAAGTCATCAGGCTTGGTCGCAAGTGCTTTTGCCTGCTGGGCCATCTAGTATGATAATTATTGAATTAAATAAATTGGAGTAAGTGATTATTATATTGGAAACTCACCTTAGGAAATGAGAATTGGATTTTTATGTGAATATTTCTGTTGATACCAACAATTACTTTTATAAAAGGCACAAGGCTATAGTCTCAAAACCTGATTTCAGACTGTAAGTTCACTCTACGATCTTAGACGTGTTATTTGGCTTTTCTGAACTTCATGTGATTATTTTTCAAGATATAATATTAACAACAATACTTCTCCCAGATTTATTATGTGGGAGGTCTGCTGCATAAGCAACTTTTAAAATTATCATTGTTATTATATTTATTAATGTTGAGTGAAAATCTTGTATCTGCATGAAAACTTCACCTGTCAATAATAATTGTGAGGGCCTATAGTTTAGGCAGAAAATAGGAGGTGGGACATCCATCAGGCAAAAAGAACTCCAGGATATAGCCAGATGTAGAAAATTCCCTGGCAAGACGTGAGGAGGACAGATGCATGGTACCTTAGTAGAGGTAACCAGCCATGTGGCAGAATGTAGATTAGTATTAACAGGTTATTGAGTGATGAGCTATTCAGAGAAGAGCCTAGCTATATGACCTAGGTATTTGTAAAATTATTTTGAGTCTTTTTTTTAATTTTTCTTATTAATTACATTTTGTTAATTCTGTATTCCGCTCCCTCACTCCCTCCCTCATCTCCTCTTTGCCCCTTTCCAAGTCCACTGATAGGAGAAGACCTCCTCCCCTTTCATCTGTTATTTTGAGTCTTATGAGTCATTATTCTGGGAGCCTGGGGCTGGAATAAAAAACATGTGTTCTTCTGCATACTGATACCCCATGTGGAACACTATGTGTAGAATGATTATTAATGTGAATATGTGAATATAAAATTAGTATGGTGGCATTTTATCTTTAGGCAGATATTTACCCAAATAATGACACAGGTAGAATGTGATTTTTTTTAATTATCCTAGAACACAATATTGAGCAATTATTACTCCATACTAAACCTCCAAACTAGTCTAGTTTCATCCCAGCCAAAACTCCATCATCCTTGCTTAGCTTCTAATTTTCTTCTCCTGATGCTGCCTGTACCTCTCCTCATGGCTTTGTGTCTGTTCCTTCTCTCATTCTCCCTCAACCCCTTGATGGACCCAAATATCCCACCGTATTTTCTCTAACATTCAGTATTGGCTGGCCAGAGTTTTATCAGTAAGGTAAAGAACAAATAATGAGCATATTTACACAAATTGAGACAGGAGATACTCAGAATAAACATAACAATGCTATTCTAGATTGAAACCAGATAGTTGGATAGAGAAATCATCATCTGAATATTATAAGAGTACTATACACCATGCACAATACATCATGCTGACAATCATTGAGTTTATTTGATTTCTTTGCGATATTTTTAGCATAGACAGTCATAAAATAGTCTCTTAAAATTGCATTTCATATAACACATAGGTCTTGTTAAGTTGTATTTCAATCTAGAATTCATAGTACCCCAAATGTATTCAGTGACCTACTTATCATTCAAAAATGGACTGTTTGAGGGTAAGGAAATATCTCAGTGGATAAAGTGTTTGCACAGCAAGGATGACGACTGGAGTTCATATTGCCAGAACCTACCAAAGGCTTGGCAGGCATGGCAGTTGTCCATAATCCCAGTACTGGGAAGGCAGAGTCAAGGATCCCCAAAGATAGATATACTAGACAGATTGACAGGCTCTGAGGTCATCAAGAAACTATGTCTCAATAAATGATGTGAAGAATGATTTAAGAAGACACCCAATATTAATACAAGCCCCTCACAAAACAAGTGTTCTCCTGCACCAACACACGTGCTCACCCACATGTAATCAAACTCCCATGCACACTCTCTGTACATATGTACACACATTTTTAAAATAGTTTATTGTTCAAGCTCTACATGCTTGTGTAGCTCTGATTTTCTCTTACAATTGATTTCTACTTTTTTTCTTATCATTTGATAAGTTAAGGTATATTACTTTGGCAGTTTTACCTATGCCCTAAAATGTATTCTATTTCAGAGAAAGTTGCACAAACAGATGAGAAGAGGAATGTGCTATAGATGCCTCATAAATGTTTTTTTTTTTAATATGGTGCAATTTAGTTCTGCAGTTTCTTTTTTGGACATTTTGTCTGGTTGATTGATAAATTGATACCAATGGGCACTAAAGTTATCCACCCTTGATACATTTGCACATACTCGTTTTTTCGTGTTTGTTGTATTAAATTATGTGCATCAACATTCAGTTCATGTGTTGCTCCAGTTGTGGTGTGGTCTTGATGGGCTCTTCTTTTTATTAATATCTAGTGATTTTTTTCTATCTCTTCTAATTTTGGCTTGATAACTACATTGTCATACATAAGGATGGATGCTCCTATCCTTTCATGTTCAGTATCTGTTTGTCTTTACTAGTGAGGTAGATTTTTTTTAAGATTTGTTTATTTGTGTATATAAGCAGTCTATTTGTATGTATGCCTGCATGACAAAAGAGAGCATCAGATAGAAGAGAGTATCACATCCCATTATAGATGGTTGTGAGCTGCTATGTAGTTGCTGGGAATTGATGTAAAGACCTTTGGACAAGCAGCCAGAGCCATCTTTCCAGCCTGAGGTAAATTTCTTGAAGGTCATACACTTTTGGATTTTGAGTTTTAATCCAGAAATACAGTCAGCCTCTTGTCTTTTTTTATTATTTATTACAATTTAATAATTTTGTATCTCAGCTGTGTGCCCACCCTCATCTTATCCCAGTCTCACCCTCCTCCCTTCCCCCCCATGATCCTCCCCTAGTCCACTGATAGGGGAGGTTCTCCTCCTATACTATCTCACCCTAGCCTAACAGGTCTCATCAGGGTTGGCTGTATCCTTTTCCTCTGTGGAATGGCAAGGCTGCCCCCACAGAGAGAGATGATAAGAGAGCAGACCACCGAGTTTATGTCAAAGTCAGCCCCTGCTCCCCTTACTAGCGAACCCACATGGAGACTGAGCTTCCTTTGGGCTACATCTGAACAGGGGTTCTAGGTCCTCTCCATGTATGGTCCTTGGTTGATTCATCAGTCTTTGCAGGCCCCACTGGGCCCAGTTTTTTGGCTCTGTTGGTCTCCTTTTTCTGTAAGATTCCCTGTAGTCTGCCCAAAGTTTGGCTATGAGTCTCAACATCTGCTTCAATACTCTACTGGATAGATTCTTTCAGAGGCCCTCTGTGGAAGGCTCCTGTCCTGTTTCCTATCTTCTCCTGCTTCCAATGTTTATCCTGTTTGCCCTTCTGAATAAGTATTGAGCATCTTCCCTAGGATCCTTCTTGTTGTTTAGCTTCTTTAGGAATATAGCTTTTAGTATGCTTATCCTATATTATATGTCTTATATCCACATATAAGTGAGTATATCCCATGTGTGTCTTTCTGCTTCTGGGATACCTCACTCAGGATGATCTTTTCTAGTTCCATACTTTTGCCTGCAAATTTCATGATTTTCTTGTTTTTTAATCGCTGAGTAGTATTCCATTGTGAAAACTTACCACAATTTCTGTATCCATTCTTACGTTGAGGGACATTTAAGTTGTTTCCAGATTCTGCTTATTTCAAATAACGCTGCTATGAACATGGTTGTGTAAATGTCCTTGTTGTATGGTATGTATCCTTTGGATATATATTTCTAGGAGTGGTATAGCTGGATCTTGAGGTAGCACTATTCCTAATTGTCTGAGAAAGCACCTGATTGATTTCCAAAGTGGTTGTACAGTTTACATTTCCTCCAGCAATGGGCAAGGGTTCCCTTTTCTCCATATCCTCTCATGTTAGAAGAAAAAGTGGGGAATAGCCTTGAATTGTTTTGTAATTGGAAAATTAGACCATTTATATTTTTAGTTAAGCTATTTATATACAGAGAGGTTTGGTGATACCTGTAATTTGTTAATTTTTCTATTGGTTTAGATTGTGTTTGTTATTTTATTTCTCCCCACTCATATTGGGGTTCTGACTCGGTTGTATGTGATTGAATCTTTCCTATCCTTTTTTACCTATTCCTTTCATTAAATCCACTATTTCCTGTCTTCTCATGACTGACTCTCTTTGTCCTGTTTCCTTTAAGAAAGTTCCAGCTCCTTGCCTTCTCCTACTTCCAATGTCTATCCTGTTTGCCCTTCTGAATGAGGATTAAGCATCTTCCCTAGGGTCCTCCTTTTGTTTAGCTTCTTTAGCACTATAGATTTTAGTATGTTTATCCTATATTATATGGCTAATGTCCACATATAAGTGAGTATATAACATATGTGTCTTTCTGCTTCTGAGTTACCTTACTCAGGATGATGTTTTCTAGTTCCCACCATTTACCTGCAAATTTCATAATTTCCTTGTTTTTAATTGTTGCGTAGTACTCCATTTGTGTAAATGTACCACACTTTCTGTATCCATTCCTTCGTTAAGGGACATCTAGGTTGTTTCTAGATTCTGGCTATTTCAAATAAAGCTGCTATGAACATAGTTGAGCAAATGTCTTTATTGAATGGTGGGGCATCAAGACTCTACCCACCACGGAATCGAAGAAGGTACTGAAACACATAGACAAACTTTGGGCAGAGCGCTGGAATCCTTATGAAGAAGAGGGAGATAGAAAGACCTGGAGGGGACAGGAATGCCACCAGAGAACAATAGAGCCAAAAAAACTGGGCCTGCAGAGACCAATACTCCAACCATGGACCATGCTTTGAGAGGACCTAGACTCTCTGTACAAAGGAAATCCATTGCCTGCTTAGTTTCCAAGTGGGGTCCCTAGTAAGGGGTACAAAGACAGCAGGTAATTACCTCCCCCCTGGGGCGTGCAGGCTTGCCAGGCCACAGAGGAAGTTGATGCATCCAGCCTTGATGAGACTTGATAAGCTAAGGTCAGATAGAAGCAGAGGAGGTCCTCCCTTATCAGTGTACTAGTGGAAGGGCATAGGGGAAGAAGAGGGAAGGGGCTGCAGCAGGGATATAAAGTAAATAAATTATAATAAATAAATAAATAACACTAAATTTTAAAAAAGAAAAAAAGAGAAACTTCCAGCAAGCTTGTGTAAGACCATGAATTGTTCTAGTTTGTGCTTATTTATAAAAGTCTTTACCTTTCCACTGATCTTAATAGTTACCATTATTGGATATAGTAACATTGATTGGCACTTAAGTTTTTTCAAGATTTCAAATACGTCATTCTGATTTTTCTGTTTTTAACATTTTAGTGTAAATTATATGATTGGAAGTAAGTTAAGTTACTCCTCCCAGCTCCTTCTCACTTCCCCTTCCGTCCAGATCTACACACTTTCTGTTTATTAGAAAACAAACAGGCATCTGAGGAAGAAAAATAAAATAAAATGCAATAAGATAAAACACAAACAAACAAATTGGAATAGGATAAAAAGACCAAGTGAGAAAAAGAGCCAACAACAACAACAACAACAACAAAAAAGCACAGAAACACACATTCATCTCCAAAAACAGGAAATGCCATAAAAACACAAAACCAGAAGCCATAATGTATATACAAGGACCTGTTAAGTTAAAAAAGAATATTAACATTATGAGACAAAGATGCTCCAAACATGCTGTTGGCTGCTATCATGTTTGCCATCTACTGTTGTTCATGGGGCCTACCCTTAAGAGTTTTGTTTTTCCGGTAAACTCTTTAGAAGAAAACTGAAATTTCATTTGCAATAGGCTATCAGTTGGAGATAACTTCTGGATTAGGGATGGGGACATGTGTTCATTTCTCCTTTCAGCTCTAGATCCCCATCTAGGGCAGACCTTTGCAGGCCCTGTGCTGCCAGTCTCTCTGAGTTCATGTAATTGCCACAGTCTCTCTTAGTTCATGTATTTGCCAAACCTGTTTGTGTAGAAGGCCTTGATTCCCTGGTGTCCTCAGTCCACTCTAGCTCTTAAGCTCTTCCTGCCTCTTCTACAGAATTCCTTGACCCCTTCAGGTAACGATTCGATGGAGACATCCCTTTTAGGGCTGAGTGTTACAAGTTCTCTCTCTCTCTGCACATTGTCTCTGTATTTGTTCCCATCTGCTGTAGGAGGAAGTTTCTCTGATGATGGCTGAGCCAGGCACTGATCTATGAGTATGACAGAATATCATTAGGAGTTATTTCATTGCTATGTTCCCTTAGCAGAACAGCAGTATATAGTCTTTCCCTGGATCCCCAGGCTATCTATTCTCAGTTTCTTGGCCATCCAAGCAGTATGGGGAATGGGTTCCATCTCAGATAGATACTGATTTGTTACTCCCACAAGATTTGTACCACTTAATCATAATTCTGATTGGTTTAATTTCATAAATGATTTTTTTTGTTTTGTGATTGTCTATTAGATTAAACATGCAAATATATAAATGCCCCCAATATTTAACAATTATCTTTTTCTTGTAGAGATACTCCTAAAACTATTTACTTATTTTTGGTAGCCTTTTCGATTGGGATAAGATCTTGGAAATTCTTGGAAATATTCATCCAGCTTTTATCCAACAATCTTTCATGAAAACACACTTTATCCTTCAAGAGAGCTGCCCCTTCATTGAAGTAAACCACTAAAACTAAGAAATGTTTTTTTTTTCTTTAGAGGATTAGTCAAACTAGCTGTGTAGCAACAGCACAGATTTAACTTGTGTGTATCTGTGTGTGTGTGATATTCCTGTGTATGTTTGGGTACACATGCAAATGTGTGTGCAGGCATGTGGAGGCCTTGGTATTGATCCTAAAGAAACATCCATATTGGTGTTTTGGGGACAGGATGCCTCACTGGGACCCATGGTTCACCAATTCAGTTAGGCTGATCAGTGAGACTCAGGGAGTCACCTACCTCTGCCTCTTCAGTGCTAGGTTTGCAAACACATACTCTGTACTCATTTTTTTACATGGAATTTTGGGATTCAACACAGACCCCCATGAAGATACAACTGATGCTTATTCACTGTGTTATTTCCCTAGCTCTTAATTTATTTTTGAGTCTCTGTAGACAAATGAAGAATAATCTATGTAGGGTTCTGAATCATTTCATGTTCAGAAAATGAGTAAAACATATGAGGAAAAAGCTAATAGTGAAGGTCCTGTTTAAGATATAGATTCATATTCTGCAATGCTGCCAGTTTCCTGTTGCCAGTCCAGAGGGTGATTTCCAGGGTTTGTGACATATTAATGCTTTAGAAGATTTATCTTTCATTTTATTATAAAATAAGTATATTTTATACCTTTTCTAAGGTCTTCCCCATTATTTTATTATTTTTAAAATAAATGTGCTGCTCTTTTTTTTTACTAATCATATTCTAAAATCTGTACGTTTTTATTACCTGAGGGTCTTAAGAGCAACACTCATTTGCCTTTGTTTCATTTCTTCCTCAGAGAGAACACAGAAACAGAAGTAGTGAGTGAGCACAGAAACAGAAGTAGGGGTTAATATATTTATTAAATGAATAAGCTACACTATAAAATTGAGATTTATACCAAGTCCCACTTGTAGTCAATTGTTTTTCTTATATTTCTTAGATGTTTTATCTTTTCATTAGTCATGCTCACCATTTTAACCCTTGTTTGAATATCAAATACTCACTTCTTATTGTTAAAATTGACTAATATGCATCATTGTATATCTTACACTGGATTTTCTTAGCATTAATGAATTCTGCAACTCAGTTATGATCCTGAGAAATTTCTTTAAGAATTCAATATGAATTTTTAAGATCTGCAAGAATTTATAAATTACCATGCCCCTGTAAATGTTCACATTTAATTTCGTGAAGTTGCTAGGTCTCTGTAAAGTGGAATCTATTGGTAACAAAAAGAAGGAGAAAAGGGGTGAGTGAGAGAGAAAGAGAAAGAGGAAAAGAGAGTGGAAAGGAGGGAGGGAGGCAAAGAGAGAAAGGAGCTTTTTTAACCAGCCTGCACATGCCCCCTTGGTTTTAAAATATCTCTGTAAAAAGTACATATTTTAGTAAAGGATATTTTAGCATTTTAATGCATTTGTTCTATTTTCTGCAAAATAAGTGTTATCTTAGAAGTAGCATCTAACATAGGAATAAACACAAGCATGTCTGTTATGTGATGACAAATGTGCACTCACATACAAATAACACGTATGCTCACGTACAGACACCCTCCCCGTGAGGTTTTCTCTAAATAACCAGTTTAATGCTGTCTTCACAGGATGTACCAAGGGAGTGTCAAGCTGGCTGGACGCAGCCTCAGTTATAGGGCTTGATTATAGGTGGCAGAACCTATGGAGCTTTTAGAGTCAGGCTGGAAGTTCTCTTATTAGACAACCAATTAAAATAAATTGTTTTGTATCATCCTTCAGCAATCATAGCTTCCATAAATAATTAGGCAGAAAAGATTATAAAAAGTTTATTTGAAATAAAATGTGCCAAAGATTTTCCAAGAGTCATTTACATTTTCAAATCCTTTTCTGTCAAAGGAATTTGCTTTAATTCAGTTTTCATTATTTTATCTTAGTGCGAAAAGTTGTCATTGTGGCGTCTTAAACGTCTTTCATCGCCAGGTATAAGGAGTTAGCTTTACAGGGAAGCCATGACACACAGGTGATCATACCCAACCAAGCTTTAGCTACACTGAGAGCCCATAAAAACTTGGACCATTTGTGCTGTAGGTTATATTGATTGCTGTGGCAATAGATTTTAATTGAGTCTATTTAATTTGTCCTTTTTGGTGATAGTGGCCGTGTGTGTGTATGTATGTGTGTGTGAATGTGTGTGAAAAAAGAGAGGCAGACAGAAAGAGAATCATATAGAAGAGAGACACACAAAGACAGAGAGCAAAGACATAGAGAGAATATGAATCTGAGATCCTTCTGTCTCCAGATGTATTGATATTAATGTTTAGTCTTTTATTTTTTTGCAAACCAGCTCTTTTCCTCTTTTCCATCATTAACTTTTAATGTATTATTCAAGTATAGCAACTGAGCTTTGTGTTACTCTAAATACATAATGCTCGCAGTAGAAAGTTGGTAAGTTTCTAATGAGTCGTGAGATTGCAAAGGTAGATGAGAAGACTGTGTGGATTCATCAGCTCACCTTCTCTGTGGAGGAGATATTTCTTCTTTATGTAGACAAAACATTTAAAAATAAAATCCACCATTAAAACTGTTTGTAACTCTGACGGCCTCACTTGAAAACAAATATTTTAGTTCTGATATTCAACACCCAAGAACAACATTGGATATTTGTATAGGAATGTAATTTGCCAAATAATTAGGATGGCTACTGTTTTTACAATTTTTGTGCCGTAGCCTACAAATTTAATGTTAGGACTGACTTTTTCTTTCTTTCTTTTCTTTTTTTTTTATTACATTTCCTCCTTTTATTCCATAGGCAGGTTATAAAGAATTATTCTGACTTTTTCTATAACACACTGACTTTGCAGACATTCTAAGCAAATACTATTTTTCTAGCTCCATACTGCTCTTTTATTCATACGGTACTCCAACTTCCTTCACACATTCCTATATGCTATAAACAACCAGCTTCAAGGAGACTTCGTCAGAGAACATCCCCAAGCCCTTCTTTCCAGGTTCCTCTGCTCTCAAGGTACCTGATTTCTCACTAATACAACTTACCACACCTATAATAAAGTAGTTAACCCTGTAACTAATTTGACATATTCCCTCTCTTAGTTAGCCATAATACGTTGAGGCAATGTTCATACGGTTTTTCCCGAGAAAGTAGAAATCCATACTAACAAATACTAAACACTGTTAAGCCGTATCTATGTAACAGGACGTTTAAATGGGTCATTTCCAGTTTCCTTTGCAGTTGAAAAGCAAAGTTATGGCGTCCCAGTCAGGCACACTCGGGATACAGACTTCACACAGCACATCTTCATTGGTTGCACTAGATTCCCGTGCGCTGTCTAATCCAGTCACGGTAGGCCGTCACTCGAGTGTACACTCCTGGCTTATTGGGCAGGCCGCACTGGTACCCCCAGCTCACAATCCCCACAACAAACCAGAGCCTCCGAGAGTCTTCTTGTACTAACGGGCCACCAGAATCACCCTGCAGAAAACAAGAGCAAGTGATTATTTAAATGCAAAAGCAATCGTACAGAAGTCTGAGCCATTATGCCAGCCTATACCAGCCTACCAGTCTTCTTGAAACATTCCAAGCCAGGAAAAAAAATTACTGAAGTCCTTCAAGTTTACAAGTAAGGCTGAGAAGATGGAAAGTTCATCAGCGAGCCTCCTTCAGTTGCTTCCTGGTTGCTTCCTAAACTCAAGCTTTCCCCCCTGGGAAGCCTTCTGTGACCCGCTGCTTTCCTTTGTACTTCCCGCTTGGGGTGCCAATGGTTTCTTTTAGGCTGTGGCATTCATGGAACTGCTTCTAAAGGTCTGCTTATTCCCACTGGCCAGCTCTCCTTGTTTAGCACTCCGTATATCTCGATACTTGGCCTGAGTCCTTGTTGGCAGTGCCATAGTTAAGTCAGTCTCTCAGGGAAGGGACCACCCTCGTTCTGGACACTGCTGCAAGCTTGGTCTCTATCCCATAGAAGATGCTAACGAAATACCTTTTTAGTGAATGAATTTATAGATGTGTCGCTCACCTATCTTTACTACCTGGTATGAGGCCTGATGCGTAATTAGTCATCTATCAGTATTCTTTTTGTGAATAATTGAAAAGAAATTTTTACGCAGTAAGCAGAGCATTTCTTTTGAGTCATTTACCAGGCAATGGCAATAACTGAAAAACACCTATCCATGTTATCATCCAGTTAGGGAGATGCTTTTAGAACGTACTGTATTATGGGTTAATTCTGTGACTTCTGGAGGTAGATAGCCCGAGTTTGAGTCCTCCACCCACGAGCAATGTGAACTCCAGGATGCTCATTAACAAATCTGTCCCGGAGTTTTCTCATCAACAAATGGTGCTTTTCTGCGTTGAAGTGAGCTTAACACACAAAGCACTTTGGGCACAGCTTGGCGTATAGTCAGTGCTAATAAAAGCCAGCTATTATTACCAAATGTATGTCTAGAAAAGTTAGCCATTCATTTGTCTGCTCTTAGTAGTTAGGTTTTCCATACCTATTTAATTAATGGCTGAGATGGAGAGAAAGGTTAGTATGTGAATCACCAACTTGCTTGACCAGTACTGCACAGAGCTGGCTGTTACTTTGTGCTTTTGGATGAGGCGTTCACGCTGCGTTTGTCTAGTTCTCAGCATTTTGTTGTTATTATTATTTTTTTTAATGCTATTTGTTCTGTAGTGGCAAAGTTTTCTGTATCGTATCTTATCCACCGCAGACAAGCAAATGCCAACCACGAGTGCCATGTAACATATTGTACTGGTTAGTTTTGCTCCCTAGCTTCCGATGTTTGAACCTGTGTTCCTTTTTCTCAACCTGATGAGGACAAGGACCAACCAGTTGCATTACCATGAGGCATGTTACACAGAAATGAGAATAGATATAACTTTGAAAGAATGTCTGAACTTGATCTTGTAAACTTCTTTGTAGAATATTATTTATTTATCACATTTTTGAGACATGAACTCCGTGTGTCAGAGCGTTTCCAGTAACAATCTGGAGTGGAAGAAGGGAAAATTTCACGGTAGTGATGGCATGAACCTGCCTGAAGAGCAGACTTTGTTTATGTAGAAGCTGATGGAGAGAGTGAAACCAAAAGGAACATTTTGTATGTTATCTCCCCAAGCTGTTGTAAGCCATATTTCAGTAGATCTAAAATTGTCAACCTGGGTTGTTAGCTGACTGATGAGATCTTTAGAAAATTTTCATGAAACTTGAAAATTTGTTGTTGTGGAAGGTGGGCAAGGGTTCCACACCAAAGAGGCTTCTCACTTAAAGGAAACAAAAGAAGAGTGGATAATTGACAGTGTCTTGAAAATTGATAAAAATATCCACTTTATATAAATTAAAATAGGTTAAAATGATTCATTTGGGGAAACCAATTCTGGTTTGGGTTCTTGGTAATCTGTGAGTACCACTGTTTTTCTACTTGTTCGAGAGGGTATATGACCAAATAAAAGTTAATAAATAGTATTGAATGTGGACAATAACCTTTATGTTGCATATAATTTATCAAGGAAAGCAGTAGCGTATTCCTGAAAAGCTAGATTATTTATAATGATGGTTACTTTCACACTACTTGTTCCTCTGACTACATTGGCTTTAGTTTTAGACAAAAGCATAGACACTATTAAATTTCATTAAACTTTCAGTGTTAAATTTTATACTAATCACTATAAGGAGATAATTGTACACTTACTATTTGATTTTGAATATTTAATTTAAAAATTACAGGCTACAGACAAATAGTTTCTTTTCTTTTCCCCCCTTTCCCTCTTTTTCTCTCTTCGTTTTCCTTCCCCTCGTCTCTCCTTTTCTTTCTATCCCTATTCTGCTATTATACAATTTAGGATTTCTTGCCCTTCAAATAATTAAGATATTGAATAATTTTTCTATTTTTAAGATAGTTTAAAAATTAGATTGCTTGGTGGTTGCATGTTATAATGTTTTTATTAATTGGACTGAGAATGAGTAGTGTTTACAAATAAAACAGTATATGTTAAAACTTTATTATTTATAAACTTTAAATGACTGATTATTTTTATTGTAAGTTGATGATTAAATACATTTATAATATAGAAAATGTTCCTATAATTTATGGGTACCATACTGGATACTAAAATCAAGCTAACTAACATTTCTACTGCTTCAAAAACTTAACATTGTTCCTTGTGATAAGAACATCAAAATTTATTCGCTCCCAATTTTGAAATACAGAATACTTCATTAATAATTTTATCCACTATGTTGTATAATATGGGTTTGACCATCCAAGGCAATTAGAAATTAATTTTTTCATGACAGATAAAATTCAGAAAAGAATTTTATCTCTAAAATTAGGGGCATCAGTTTTTTGAGGAGCAGGTTGGTTGCTGTAACTGTGGCTGTCTTTATGCCTCTCACAGGGTGATGCGCTTGAAGAAGCCTATAAACTTCTTGATGGTGACACTGATGAGGTTGTTACCTGGCATGCATCCACTGCACCTGAAGGCACTCCAGCACACAGCATCCCAGGCAAGACGTTTCCGCCATAGCTGGCTGGTTCATTGCATACATCATTGCTTATTATTCTGACCTGTCCTTGCCGTAGATGTGTGACTGTGTTTCCTAGTTAGTATAGAAACAGAAATGAAACAGAACTCAGAAAATATGAATTAATGACTTGATGCTGAATTTGAGTATAAATACTCTAAACATTATCTACTTTGAAAGACAGGTGCCAGAAGATGCAAGAGCAAATCTGAGCAAAGATTCTTGTAGCAGAGAATGAATAACTTCTTTAGGGAGACAAGTATTTTTTTTTTTTTTTTTGAGTTTGTGATATATTTTCCTTTATCCTCTTAGAGTTAGGAAATAAATTGTTGGGTCTGGTGACACATGCCTGTAATCCCAACAAGTAGGAGGTAAATATAGAAGGATCATGAATTCAGGTTCAAATTTAGCTATGTATAAATTTTCTATCTTTAGGGTTCTTTAAAAAATAGATATTTTTGGTGATTGCATTTATTTTTATTATTTTTAATTATTAATTAATTTTATTTTATTAATTGCATAATATTTTATTATTGCATAGTATAGACTTAGAATGAGCAGTGTTTACAAATAAAACAGTATAGTTAAAACTTAATTGTTACTTATGAACTTTAAAAGACTGATTATTTTATTGTGATTATTATTTTTAAACATTTACAAGACAGCAAATGATTCTGGGCTACCATGAGAATCCATCTCAACAAACAAGTAAATAAAAACCTAACCCAATGCCAACAATGACAATGCCCTAATACTTATGTTAAAATTGATGCACGGTAGGCATGGCGACACATGCCCTTTAACCCCAGCACTTGGGGTGACAGAGGCAGGCTGTTCTACAAAATGAGTCCAGGACGGCCAGGACTGTACAGAGAAACCCTGTCTCGAAAAGCCAAAAAAATTTTTTTGACTTATACTGTTTAAACTGTTCACTGATGAATTTTAAATTAGAGAACTATATCAGTGAAAATTTAGCAGCAAAAGAGAAACTAGTCTGATTTTAAAGTTGAAGAACTAATCTATGACATCCATGATCCCTTCAGAACAGCACTGACATGAATTTTTTTCATGTTTGCTATAAAAATTACCTATTACATCAAGTGGCTTGGGTCAAAAGAACACAATGAAATATTTCTGAAACAACTAAGGCATTTTTTTTAATTCCCTAGAGAAATAATCAGTACCATGGTTGTAATAGCCCAAGGAAATTGACGGTGTTTCTCTTCCATTGCTCACCATTGCTTGGTTGTAATTATTCTTTCAAATTGTGCTTATTTTAATTTAAATTTTATTTATTCAGTGAATAAATATGATCAATTTTTATCCATACATAGAGTTCCTTGCTGTGGCTACAGGATTCATTTCATCCCAGAATAACTTAAAGGCAGTACCTGAAGGGTTATTAAAGCCCCAGATCATAATCTTAAGTCCCCCTTTCTTCACATGAAAGCATAGACTTTCTATATTAATAAGGATCTTCTTGAAGGGACTCTTGCCAGTCCAAGCATGGAGAGCATGGCTCTGGCAGGCCTTGCCCTACTCCTCTACTCCCTCTGACTTGTTAAAAACCTTTAGAGTCTTCCTGAAGCTAGCCCCCAAGGTCCATTCCCTTATTCAGCCACTTTCTCCTCCTCAGGATGATCACCAAAGTCCAGCTATCAAAGCATGGAAGCACAGCTATCAAAACTCCCCCTTTGCCTCCTTAATTAACATGCTCAAAAAAGTTAACCAATTCATTCCAACATGGGTTTTCCCATTTTACTTTTTTTTTCTTCAGTATACTTTAATTACCCACTGCAAACATTAAATTAACTTTTATCTTACAATAAGTTAAACATTTTTTTTTCAGTCAGCCCTTCTCAGCCATTTCCCCACCTCCTGTCACATGCGGCAATCATAGAGAAAGCAGCATAATTTTCATCTACTTTCTTTTTTATTTTTATTAATTACAGTTTATTCATTTTGTAGCCCCCTGTAGCTCCCACCCTTTTCCCCTCCCAATACCACCCTTCCTCCCCTTCTCTACCCAGATCCCTCCCCAAGTCCACTGATAATGGAGGTCTTCCTCTCCTTCCTTCTGATCCTAGTCTATCAGGTCTCATCAGGAGTGGTTGCATTGTCTTCCTTTGTGGCCTGGTAAGGCTACTCCCACCTCAGGGGGAGGTGATCAAAGAGCATGCCAATCAGTTCCTGTCAGAGACAGTCCCTGTTTCCATTACTATGGAACCTACTTGGATACTGAGCTGCCATGCGCTACATCTGTGCAGGTGTTCTAGGTTATCTCCATGAATGGTCCTTGGTTGGAGTATCAGTCTCAGAAAAGACCCCTGTGCCCAGATTTTTTGGTTCTGTTGCTCTCCTTGTGGAGTTCCTGTCCTCTCCAGGTTTTTCTATCTCCCCCTTCTTTCATAAGATTCCCTGTACTCCACCCAAAGTTTGGCTATAAGTTTCAGCATCTGCTCTGAGACCCTTTTACTTTTATAAAGCTTTAATTGTGTTTCTTCTTTATCCACAGTCCTTTGTCCCTCTGACACAAATACCCATTCCCCTTCTCTTTTGTCCTTTTTCTCTACTTGTTCCCTCCCCACCTCTTCCTTTATCTCCAGTCTTTGTCCTTTATCTCTGCCCTCTGCCCCTCTGGGACAAATAGATCTCCTTTTTGTTGAGAACTTAGTCCTGGGGTGTCTTGAGCCAACTTCCAAGTCCCTACACTTTCATCATTCCTTTCTTCCATGTTTTCCTGTTATATGTTTACAGCTCTCTATGGTTTCTAAGGGTATTGCTTGTTTTACATTCCTGAGGCAGCAGCTGTAGCTAGAAGCAGGGATGACCATGATACAGATAGTTCTGTATTAGACACTTTCCTCAGGCTGTTTCCTCATCTAAGAATTTACAAAGCTGGACGACATCATGGTAAATGTCTCTATCCCCAATATTTGAGCTGCTCCAAAAGGATTATGAATTTGAGGCCAGCCTTGGCTACATAGTGGATTCCAAGCTAGCCTGGATTAAAGTGAATTCCTGTGTCAAAAACAAAACAAAACAAATTTACATAGTAACAAATGCCATTAAACTGTTTTATTTTCCAGAGGCACTTACCTCCATAAGTGAGAGATCCCCATCCTGTGACATATGCCACTGACCCATGGGTGACACTTTGGGTTGGCGCTGGGAGACACACCCTATGGATATTTCTGGTGAAGGTGACAGGTCTGTCAAGTAGCACAACTGCAATATCATTGTCACGAGTTATGAAGCTGTAACCATCATGGGCTAAAATAGCCCTTACTTTCACTCTTAATATAGGACGGACTGTAGAAATACCAAAGGTGGCAGTCCATCGTTGAGGATTAGAGTAGCTAAAACAAAATAAAATAAAGCAAATACATGCTATTAAATAGGGAATTCAACAGTAACTTGGCTTCTATTTTAATAATACTAGTTCTTTGAGAATTTCATGTGTTTTGTGTTTACCACCAACATCTCATTGATATGTTTCCCTGAACTATAATTTCACAATTGTATTAAACTCTTTCCTAGCAGCCTAAATTGTCATTTTATTCTAAATATACAGGGAAAATTGTTTCAAAAATGCATGTTGGAGTAATAAGTCATCTCGACTTTGTCTCGGCGAATGCATCCTAGCACATTAGTGGTCACGAATGTAGGGGATTGTTGTTTCTTCTCCTTCCTTGATGTTCTCATCTAAGCAGAAAAGGATTCTGAAATAGTTATCTTTTCTATTTGAACTAATTTTCTTTGATCTTTGCTTTTTTGTTTTGCTTTTGTTTATATTATTTTGAGAAGGAAGATCCATTCAAATAGTAGTGAGGTTGAGGGCTATCTTTATTGTTAATAGATGAATGAGTTTTCTGAATTAAAGATGATGCATGATATATATATATATATATATATACATATATATATACTGTGTGTATATGTGTAAATATGTGCACAGAGAGATAAGTATTATCTCTATTATCTATTAAAATGTAGGAAATTATTATTGTGACTTGAGAACTATAGAGCTTTTTTAGGTGTACCATAAAAAGACACATGTAAGGTAAAAAGTGTCAAGTGAAACCACAAGATAGTATTGGTAATGATTAATATTGGTAATGATTAATAACAATATGGAGCTTATACACACTGCTGTCACCATAAATTAAAAACATATATACACAAAAGTAACTCTATAGGTTTAATAGGTATATGAATATTTTAAAATATTTCAAATATATTAGGCCCAGTAAGGCTATTGAGTGGAACTAGGGCAGTTGGAAGTAGGATCCAAGAATGGGAAAAGAGAAAAAAATATACTATATGTAAGAAAGGTTTTTGTTGTTGTTGAGAGTTGTTTCGCTTGATATTGCTGCTCAGATTGAGATGCAAAATGCAATTAAATAATAATTTAAAAGTTTTCAGATAGTGGAATTAACATAAAAAATAAAAATTATGTGTGTAAAAAGTTCTTGATAACATGAGTGACATATGAGTCACTGATATAAGTGAACCCTAGTTCACCCTAGGCCACAGAGGAGGACTTTGCAGCCAGCCCTGAAGATACCTGATAAAACAGGGTCAGATGAAAGGGGAGGAGGTCCCCCCCATCAGTGGACTTGGAAAGGGGCAGGAAGGAGATGAGGGAGGGAGGGTGGGATTGGGAAGGAATGAGGGAGCAGGACACAGCTGGGACACAGAGTTAATAAAATATAACTAATAATAAAAATAAAAAATTAAAACAAAAAGAAAAAAACGCGAGTGACCTCTGAGTCACTGATATGAGTGAACCCTGGTCATTTAAATTAAGCGCTCTAGCATAAGATCTGCTTTTTTTTTTCTTTGCTATGATGGTGTACTGTCATTTGAAAAAGAGAGCTACCAGCAAACCATTAAGCTAAGGGAGAAAAACAAAACAAAACAAAACAAAACAAAACGATTATGCTTCCATGAATTAAAAAAGAAAAGACTCAGAAATATTTTCCATTGAATTATCACAGTGTCAATCCAATTATATTTAGCCCTAGGGACAGTGGGTGGAGACTCTATGTAGCTTCCTTTTCTAATTATTTACAGGTGGAAGAGAGTAGCTGTGGCCTCACCTTCGGAAGCAGTGAGCTGCTGTCAGGACCCATGAGTTACTGATCAGCAGGCCTCCGCAGTGGTGGACGTTATTGAGCTGTAGACTGACTTGCCAGGGCCAGTCACCTGTCTCAGCGAGTGTGCCTCCAAGGATTCTCTCTTCTGACAGGGTTATAAGGTCCGGACGGGCTCCACATTCTAACAACAACACCCAAAAGGTATTAGCATGCTAGCAAGCTGATGGTTGTTCCTATTTGGAAAATTACTGTGGAGAGTCTTCATCATATAACTTTATTTAAATACCTCAAGAAACCTACAAACCCTACAGCCAAACAAGTGGCAGAGCTGAGGAAGTTCTGTGGAAGAGTCAGCAGAAGGATTTAAGGAGCTTGAGGGGTCAAGCATACCACAAGAAGACCCGCAGAGTTAAGAAACCTGGTGCTTGGGGGCTCACAGAGATTGAACCACCAACCAAAGAGCTTGCATAAGCTGGACCTAGGCCCCTTATGTATATGTACATATATGCAGCAGATGTGCAGCTTCTTCATGAGGATCCCTTAACAATTGGAGCTGGGGGTGGGGTGGGGAGAGAGGATGGGAGAGTGCTGTCTCTGACTCTGTTGCCTGCCTTTAGATCCCTATTCCGTAGTTGGGCTGCCTTGCCTGCCCTCAGTGGAAGAGGAAATGCTTAGTCCTGCTGCTGCAACTGGTGTACCAGGGTGGGTTGGTACTCATGAGAGCCAGGAGAAGGGAAACAGAAAGTGGAGAAGGGGTGGGAGGATGGGACAGGAAGGAGAGGGGAATAACGTGAATAAATAAAAAATTAATGAAACGTAAGGAAAGAAAGGAAGGGAGGGAGGGAGAGACAAAGAGGCAGAGAGACAGAGACAGACAGAAACACACACACACACACACAGAGAGAGAGAGAGAGAGAGAGAGAGACAGAGAGAGAGACACAGAGAGAGACAGAAAGAGAGACAGAGAGTGAGGGAGAGGCCTACAAACATTTCAATGCCAGAGAGGAAGTGGACCTGGGTGGGTTGATTTGCTCAGTTCTTCTCAACCCAAAACTTATGACAGTTTTTCTCACATTTAGTCTAATATTTATTAGTAATACTAGATGTGTATCACAAATAATAATTTCTATTATGGGTTGGTAATAGGTTGATAACACTAAGCAGTTACTTTGTTACAAATTTCCCAATAGAAGAGGATTAATTAATTAAGAATATGCATGGACATGGGTTCCTTTCCTGCCTTTCCAAATAAAGTCCTTAGTAAGTATTTTATTAAAATACTTACTATTTTAATAGTAAGTTTTATTCAAAATAATTATAAATTAAACACAGAACTAAATTGAAAAATATATTGGAGTGGAGTATCACTATTTTTAAAAAGCTCTTAAGTATCTAAAATAAATCAGAAATTCAAGTATATGCAACTAATTTCTAACTACACTTGGCTGGTCTGAGAAACAAATTCCACATTTCTAGGAATGCTATGCCTGTCCTGCTAGCCTGAGAGTATATATGGAGTGACTTTGGAACACAATAACTTTCCCTTCAAGTTATAGGCCTTACACTGACAAGACATCTGTAATTTATTACCTCATGATTAACCCAACTCCTCAACAAAGCAAACCATTCTGCTGGTTCAAGAAAGCTACATAAATTTTGTCATCAAACATAATTTACAAGTCTCTAGAAACACAACAGGGACAAAGCTTCCAGGAGAAAATTGCCAGGAGCTTGATTCTGAGTGCCAAATAGTTTGTACATCACTACACTTGCATTTTTTTTTTTTAAGGAGGAGGAATTGCTTAAGAATATTTTATAGGCCAGTGTGAAAAGTAGTATCCATTTTCAACAAGAATCCTCCATAGTGAACTCAGAATGAAGGCACCCACTTCACAGATATGGCCTTGCCAAGAAGTTCAAAAGACTTGAACTGAAAATCCTTATAATTTTATAAATATTCACAAAATAATTTAAGAACTCACCTTGAGTCAAGAAATTTTCTGTATCCTGGTTAGTGATTGCTAGCATTAAAAAAGAAAGAGCGAGAATAAGATCAACAAAATGTAAGCTGAAAATCATTTCACCTTGATTTCGTGAAGCTTAGTACCAGGACAACCAAAAACACAGTCCTTGGGATGGTTTGCCAAAATTCAGATTACCGAGCTCCACCTCAAGCTTTTGGATATAACCTCTAAGTCATGTGACCCAGAAATCAATCTCTCTTTGAAGCTTTATCCCAGTTTGCTGTTGCACACAAACTATTGGAAGTTTGTACTTACATTCTTCATGAAATACTTAACAGACTTCCCTGCTCCAAAGTCATCCATTTCTCTTGTCAAAAGACAACTTAAGCAGTCATTAGAGTACAGTGTGATATCATATAGAAGAAGCTAATTGTTCATTTTTCAAACATAGCTGTGAGTAGACATTGGTATATGTTACTTTACTATTGCTATATTATGTACTGTTTCTTCAATAGGGATAGAAAACCAAAGTCTCTCTTAATAATTATTTCTAGACTGATGCTAACCAAAATATTATTCAAATGAAAAGTTAAAGTGGAGCAAAGGATAACAATACCAGAAGAGTCAGAGATGTCATCATGAAGGAAATAACATTTGCACTATATGTTGAAACTCTAACAAATGGTTCATGAAGACAGAAGGAAAAAGACATTCTAAATGGAAGGTAAACTAGCATCTATGTTCCCAGATGTCAGATGTGTGTTGTGAAATAGTCAGTAGGCTGGTATATGTGTCACATGCAGGGTTGTTTAGAGTGCTAGGGAAGACTACTATACCAAGCCTCAGCTTCCATCTTTGACCTGTTTGCCTTCAAAATCAATACCACCTAGTAGACTCTTACATATTATCAACTTCATCTGCCAGAACAAAATATAATGTTAGCCTGCTCTGGACCTCGGTTTCAGTGTGATGACCCTAAGGAAACACTTGCTAGAAGATTTCTTCTCAATGATACTGGCCTCTTGGTAATCATAGCCAATCCTTCAACCCTAGTTCACTAGAACCACAGATTTTTAATTCAAAATATTGAATGACCCCAATAGAGTTTTTAAGGGCAGCTTAAAGTTGCTTCTGAAACGTCAAAACTATGCCACCATTCTCTGTACTACTCTCAACATTATATTGTCAGTTGCCGTAATAGATCATTTTGCTCTGAATGCTCAATGGCTTTTCCAGCCTAAAGTGCCAAAGTCACAATTAAACTCCAAACCAATCTCAGGTCTATCACAAAAATACGCCATGAACTTGCTAATATATATTTTATTGTATTAACTAAGTTCTATTATTGTGATGAAATATCATGACAAAAAGTAACTTGAGGAGGACAAGGTTTATTTCAGTTTACGGACTCCAAACCATAGTTCATCACTGGGGGAAGCTAGGGCAGGAATTCAAGGTAGGAACATAGCGGCAGGAACTGAAGCAGAGACCATGAAGGAGGTTTACGTTCTGGTTTGCTTCCCCTGAGCTGATCAATTTGTCTTTTTACACTCCAGGACTATTTCCCAAGGGTAGCAGAACACAGCAGCCTGGGACCTGCCATATCAATCATAACTAAAGAACATAACCCACAGACTTTCTTGCAGGCTGATACTATAGAAACCTTTTCTCAGTTGGGTTTCTGCCTCTCAGATGACCTTAGCTTGTGTCATCAAGCAGACAAAAATCTAGGCAGCAAAATGTCCATCAGTAATTTGAAGATGGACATGAATGATTAGTAAATAAGCCTAGTGGAATATTATGTAGAAATAAAACAACAAAGTTATGTTATTTGAAACAACATAGCACAGGAAAGCATTGTGCCTAGTAAGAAGTCAAGCACAGAATAACAAATACCTCCTGTACTCACTTGTATGTGGAAACTAAAATGTTAAACTTAAAGAAGTGGAGAACAGGCTAGTTTTTTTTTTTTTTTCATCTGCTTCTATAAGGAGTGTTTGGGAGAGAAGAACAGAGAGAGAAAGGACAATGAGCTGGCAGGTATGTGTTGATAGGAAGAATTACTTTTCATACTCTATATTTTTAGTGAACTATAGTTGACAACAATAAATTTTTTTGAAGTATAATTTATTATTATTATTTTTTATTATTAGTTACATTTTATTAATTGTATCCAGGCTGTATCCTGCTCCCTCATTTCCTCCCAATCCCTCCCTCCCTCCCTAATCTCCTTCCTGTGCCTCTCCAAGTCCACTGATTGGGGAGGACATCCTCCCCTTTCATTTGACCCTGTTTTATCAGGTATCTTCAGGACTGGCTGCAAAGTCCTCCTCTGTGGCCTAGCAGGACTGCTCCTCCCTTGGTGGGTGGGGAGGTCAAAGAGCCTGCCATTGACAACAATAAATTAATATTTAAAAATATTTAGCAGAGAAGACTTTAAATTCCCTGGAATAAAGAACTGTTGAATGTTTGAGGTTTGAGAGTTGTCAGTTTCTTATCTAATCAATGTACAACATATATATATATATATATATATATATATATATATATATATATATGTGTGTGTGTGTGTGTGTGTGTGTGTGTATATATATGTATATGTATATATATACATATATATACACATATATTAAAATGTCTCTGTAACCCATATATAAGTATATGTAAAATATTTTTTAAGCATTTTTGTTTATTTCTAAAGTTTTTTCATAATACATTTTTATAAAATTAAAAACTTAAAAAAGACATTTTCACATTTTTTCCTTAAGCAGATTGGAGATATCAGTCAGGAATTATGTTTCCCATTTTACAAAGATCAAGTGAAGCCATAAGTCCTTTCAGATTCCAAACTCTAAAATTCACTGCTATAGGAACAGCCTTAAAGAAATTACCTAATCAATTTCAGAAAGAAAATGAATAAGTTTTTCTTTTGATCATGTTATGTCATTCGATGCAGGACTCAAAACAGAACAGAAAAAAGACATGCTAAAATAAGCTAAAATTTATTGCCCTTGCATGGACACTAGAAAATAGATCTCTTCCCATGTTACAACTTCCTGACCAGAACACCTACAGCACAGGCTCTAAGATCAACAATCAATAAATAAGACCTCATGAAACTGAAAAGCTTCTGTAAAGCAAAGGACACTGTCATTAGAACAAAATGACAGTCTACAGACTGGGAAAGGATCTTTACCAACCTTATATTTGACAGAGGGCTAATATCCAGTATATATAAAGAACTAAAGAAGTTAAAAAGCAACAAATCAAGTAATCCAATTAAAAAATGGGGTAGAGAGCTAAACAGAATTCTCAATAGAGGAATATCAAATGACAAACACTTAAAGAAATACTCAGTATCCTTAGTCATCAGGGAAATGAAAATCAAAACAACTCTGAGATTTCACCTTACACCCATCAGAATGGCTAAGATCAAAAACTCAAGTGACAATACATGCTGGAGAAGATGTGGAGAAAGGGAAACCCTCCTCCATTGTTGGTGGGAATGTAACCTTGTACAAACACTTTGGAAATCAATCTGGCTCTTTCTCAGACAACTAGGAATAGTGCTTCCTCATGATCCAGCTATACCACTCCTAGGCATATATCCAAAAGATGCTCAAGTACACAACAAGGACATTTGTTCAACCATGTTCATAGCAGCTTTATTTGTAATAGCTAGAACCTGGAAACAACCCAGATGTCCCTCAGTTGAGGAATGTATACAGAAATTGTGGTACATTTACACAATGGAATACTACTCAGCAATTAAAACAAGGAAATCATGAAATTTGTAGGCAAATGGTGAGAACTAGAAAAGATCATCCTGAGTGAGGTATCCCAGAAGCAGAAAGACACACATGGTATATACTCACTTATAAGTGGATTTTAGACATATAATATAGGATAAATATACTAAAATCTGTACACCTAAAGAAGCTAAGCAAGGAGGAGGACCCTTGGTAAGTTGATCAATCCTCATTCAGAAAGGCAAACAGGACAGACATTGGAAGAGGGAGAAAACAGGGAACAGGGTAGGAGCCTACTACAGAGGGCCTTTGAAAGACTCTACACTTCAAGGTATCAAAGCAGATGCTGAGACTCATAGCCAAACCTTGGGCAGAGTGCAGGGACTCTTATGAAAGAAGGGAGAGATAGAAAGACCTGGAGGGGACAGGAGCTCCACAGGAGAGTAACCGAACCAAAAATTCTGGCACAGGGGTCTTTTCTGAGACTGATACTCCAACCAAGGACCATTCATGGAGATAACCTAGAACCCCTGCCCAGATATTGCTCATGACATCCCCGTGTTCAAGTGGGTTCCCTAGCAGTGGGAACAGGGACTGTCTCTGATATGAACTGATTTGCCTGCTCTTTGATCACCTCCCTCTGAGGCAGGAGCAACCTTACCAGGCCACAGAGGAAGATAATGCCACCAGTCCTTTTGAGACCTGGACCTGATAGGCTATGATCAGATCTTCCTCCCCTATCAGTAGATTTGGGGAGGGGCATTAGAGGAGAAGAGGTAGTGAGAGTGGGGTTGGGAGGGATGAAGGAGGGGGCTATAGCTGGGATACAAATTGAATAAATTGTAATTAATAGAAAAATAAATACATTTTAAAAAAGAAAGAAAAGAAAATCAAATCTTTAAAACATTTATAGCTAGTAAAAAGTAAAAATGAGAATTCTAACATGCTTTGTGTTAGAGAGCTAAATATTATATTTAGAATTGTACTACAGTTTTGATAGTCCAGTTATAAAGAACGAAGTGACTCTCATTTTGTTAATATGTGGATTGGAATGGGTAAAATTGAAAGGTATATTAAAAGGAAAAGTCATAAAAATGGTACTTGCATGTGATCTCATTGGAAGGAGTTATTTCCAAGTTTCCTGAGTTACTCAACCTTTGTAGCACAGATTGAATCCTGGTTTTCATTGATCTTCTAGTGTTATGTTTATTAGATCGAAATTTCATGACAACATCTGCAACCACACCATTCCCTTCTTTCCTATAAATCATAAAAACACAAACTTTTGGTAATTTTGTACTGCTTATGTAGCCATCTTGATTAAACCATTTTCAAAGAACTCATATGAGAACATGTTTGTGTAACAGTGCAAACTTAAGGATATATCACAATGCTATCTCTCTCATTTGATTTTAACACAACTCACTGCAATCACCATGCAGCACAGCCAGCTTTGAAGTCAGGATGCTATCACCATGTGACTTCTTGTAAACTAAGTTTCTTAATACATTGTGTCTAAATATCTTACTGTTTTAATTTTTTGTAAACATTATGTGCATAAAATTGATATAGAACTTTTGGAAAAATGTATCAAAAACACTAGTATTATCTGTTACTGGAGTTCATCAACTTGAGACAAATATTTATTGTCCTAAATAATTGAACTCCATCGAAATCATGAATCAAAGAGGAAAAAACCCTGCCCATCATAAAGACAAGATTTATCTCTTTTCAAGGCTCAGCTGTGAATGGGGAAAAAAAGATTCCTTTCCTGATAATTTGAAATCATGAGCCTGGCTATATAATGTTTGTGTTTTTATTGATACTAGTTACTTATTCTCAGAATCTTTAAGGTGTTAACAAGCTAAAAATGGTAAAAGAATGAGTACCTTAAAGTGTTCCACACAGATCACCAAAGAAATGATTAATTGTTTAAGAAGAAATTATAAATATAAGAAAAATCAGAGGGCCTCTGAACGACTCTGCTGATCGAGGTATTAAAGCAGAGGCTGAGACTCATAGTCAAACTTTTGGCAGAGGGCATGGAATTTTATGAAAGAAGAGGGAGATAGGAAGACCTGGAAGGGAGAGGAGCTCCACAAGGAGAGTAGTAACAGAGCCAAAAACAAAACAAAAACAAAACAAAACAAAACAAAACAAAACAAAAACCCCTGGGGGCCCTGCAGAGACTGATACCCCAACCAAGGACAATGCATGGAGAAGACCTAAAACCCCTGCTCAGATGTAGCCCATAAACTCAGTCTCCAAGTGGGGTCCCTAGTGAGGGGAGCAGGGGCTTTCTCTGTCATGAACTCAGTGACAGGCTCTCTGATCACCTCCCCCTTTGGGGTGCAGCCTTGCCAGGCCACAGAGGAAGATAATGCAACCAGTCCTGATGAGACCTGATAGGCTAGTGTCACATAGAGGGGGAGGTCTACCTCCCCTATCAGTGGACTAGGGGAGAGGCACATGGGGAGAAGAGGGACCACAGCCGGAATACAATATTGAATAAACTGTAATAAATGATAATAATAAAAAAGAAAAAAATTATTAAAAAAAGAAAAATGGAAGATTTTATTCCCTTAAAAAATTAGGTAAGTGGAGTGTTGTGGTTCTTGCCTGTAATCACAATGTTCTGGAGGTTGAGGCAGGAGAATTGAATGAATCTGAGGCCATCTCGGGCTGTAAAGTAAGACTTGTCTCAACAAAGCAAAAAGTTCAGGTAAAGCTTTGTAGATAGGAAGTAACTTCACTGAAATAATAGCTTGACAAGTCATTTACAAACAATGTTGTAAAGAAATTCAGTTAACCGAAAGGTGGGTATGATGAAGTTACAGAGACTAACAACAGATGAAGTAATAAACAAGATCAAATAAACATTAAGAGACACAGGGACATTCAGTGCATACTGAAGTAACAGTAAAGACGAGCACAAACAAAACAAACTATAACGCTGGTTGGCCATTGAGCTCTTCCTGCCTCTTCCTGGAATTGTAGGGATTTGACAACAT
Organism: Psammomys obesus; assembly: GCF_907164565.1. Taxonomy (NCBI): domain Eukaryota; kingdom Metazoa; phylum Chordata; class Mammalia; order Rodentia; family Muridae; genus Psammomys; species Psammomys obesus. The sequence continues at coordinate 607,658 of NW_026596117.1, read as the reverse complement.
GCCCATTTCTTATAAACATAAATTCTAGAGAGTCAAACTCAAGTTCTCATGCTTGCCTGGCAAGCAGTTTACTTGCCCTGTCTCCCAGTCTGTGGTCTTTATCTTGAATCGACCATACCACATCTTTGCAGTGACTTCCTATGTCGTTCAGAATAAAGTCTACAATCCTTGGCCATGACCAACAATGCCTGCACTTGCTTTTGTCTAGATCTTGGATTATGATCATTTACCTTGACTCCATTATATCCTTACAGGCATCCTTGCTGTTGTTTGAATCTGTGCATATCACCATGTGAAAAGTTCGTTATTTTTAAAGCTCATCTTCGTACATACTTATCAATAGGTAAATAAATGTAAATGTAATATAGTAAACATCTCGTATTTAATAATGGTAAGTTAGTGCCATTACAATGGTTTAATTAAAGGACTAGTGTGCTTGAATTTTTGCTTAAAACAATGTTTATGTTTGATATGTTCAGTGGAGCAAGACTAGTGGTAAGGCAAGGCATTTGGAGACTGTTATAGTTCAAGAGGGTGAAGGACGATTGCATTACATTAAAAGTTATGGAGCTGGGAGGTATTTCAGTGGTCAAACTTTAGGACCAGGCAATTTGGTATGTGGGTCTGAGGGCGAGTCAATAATTGAAGCTAACTCACAGATTTCTTTCCTAAGCAACTCGTTGATAGTGATGCCAAACAACTGAGATGGACATTGCTGGTAGTCTAATATACGTGATTGAGGTGACTGGATAGGTATGGTTCTCTGTATGTTAAGTTGTCTAAAAAATGCTTGTGTGTATTTATATCTGTGGATGAAGAATCACCATGTAAGAGATACAACTTCAAGATTAATCTACAGATAATCAGCAGTGGCCATGGAACCACTGAAAGGAAAGAATGTGTGCTGACATATGTGGCTCACGGTACACATTCATGTTCAACATGTGAGGAATGTACTAGAGAGAGCAAAGGAAAGAGAGAGCATATCTAGATGGATAACAGGGTAATCATCGATATGTAGAGTCCTAGGAGCCTGGGAATGGAATTTCGACAACAAGCCACCATTGCCAAATGGTGCTCAGAGTTTCAAGAGTAGAACTAAAGTGATATATATATATATATATCACTTTATATATACTAAAGTGATATATACTAAATATATACTAAAGTGATATATATATATATCACTTTAGTATATATTTCATATATACTATATATATTATATATATATATTATATATGTATGTATATGTATATTTTGATTTTGTGATGTGGATGCTGTTGATGAAATTGGCAAGAACACCTTGTATTTTGGAGTGTGTTCAGAAGACAGGCCACAGTGGCTTAGTGGCAGTGGGAAGTTAACAAATGGAACAAAAATGTAGTAGCTTTTTAAATCTTCTCCAGTTTTTGTCTTAAAACTTTGAGCATTACAAGCTAGTACAAATACAACAAAGCACCCAAAGGAATGCACATTGAACAAGTTAGAAATGTCTTTTGTACTCTTCCCATAGTTTCTTCCTTATCCTCTAATTCTTCATCAAAATTCAATTTAGCTATAAGCTGCTTACTTTGTGATTACTTTATATCTTTTTTTGCATACTAAAGAGTTTTCACATTGTCATCTGAAGGATTGAGCAATGTGGGCAGTTAAGACATTTCTGGGCTTATTACTCAGTGTAACTGTTTCCATTGGAAAAGCTTCTTTTATCACATCACAAGAATACATAGTTACTAAGGCATTAGTAGCAGATTCTGGCAAAGCCAGCATACTACAGACTTGTCATCGACATTCCAGGCAAGTGAAGTCAAAACTTAATTCTGGTGTTGGCATGGTATGCTGATCTTGGATGAGTACACTCCAAGTATTGTACAAATCAAGAAGGGACTATCTACCTAGACTGCATTATGATATGCAGAGGATTTAGACAGTAGCATCGGCTTGATTACTGTTCTCTCACAGTAGCTTTTCCTGTAGTCTTTCTTCTTTCTCCCATTAAGAATAAAGTGACATGGTTATTTATATCAATCAATCAATCAATAAATAATGCATTTTCCATTGTCTTTTAGGCTGCCTCATATCTTACTATTTTTATTTTTATGTTATTAGAACAATTACATGAACATGTCATTTAATATCCATAGTGCAAACAGAAGTCAAACATTCTAAATTACGTGTTTTCAAATATAGTTTTGGTAAGATTTCACTCACCTCAGTTTGACAACATGTGTTCTGATAAACTCACTTCTTAGATTTGATTTCTGAAATGCATTAGTAATCTGCAGAAATGAAATGGGAAAATAATCTCACACTCATTGCAGTTTTTCCTTTTTATTTTAATGACTGTAACATGGGGCTTATATAATAATAAGCAGCAATTTATCAGGTGAGGACAGGTCGGTTTTGTTACAGATAACATAGAACCAATATAAACAGATGGTATAACCTTCTGATATGGTTCCTATTTTGTAGTTATTAAAAAGAGATGACCTGGACAGGGCTTGTCTTTAATACAAGCCATTCTAATACATCAACTGTTTACTCTATGAGCCCTTACAATATATGATTTGCTAGCTGTGAATCAGGAAGTTGGGATAAGACTCAAGTCAACACTAGGGAACACTTTTCATACAACTCTTGATATGTGTGTGGTGTACAATGACTATATTTTAAATGAATGAAATCAGCAGATTTCACTTTTAGCATTTGCTGACATTTTCTTGACCTTACAACCTATTTCCCAGTAAAGGTAGTTGTACAGGGTATAAAATTCAGTTTCACAGTTAACAAGGACTACTTTATCAGAGTTCTCCTGAGGAGCAGGATTGGTACACTGTGGTTTCATAATAGAGAGTGAATTGATTTCACTTATGAGTTTGCTCACACTCTTGTGTATGTCAACATGAGAAGACAGAATGAGGAATTAGGCATGTGCTGAAAATTATGTTTATCAGGATTTGGAGTCAACTTTTTTTCAGTTGATAATATTTATGTGATTCTATAATACTATATCTTTTAAATATCAGTTCCTATTAGCAGATTAAAAGCAAAATGATTGATATGAAAAAATATTTTTATAGAGACCTAAATTTTCCTTAAAATAGTGAAACTGTTGACCTTATTAAAATAATTTGTTTAATTTATAAAATTAAAGAAATAGAATAACTATCATGAATAAAAGCTAAAGTCACTAAATTATATAGTCTAATATGAACTCTTTCTGTAATTTATTGATCATTATTCCAGTTATTTATATAAAAAGATATTCGTTACAATGTTTAAGTACCCCAGTTATCAGACTATTAAAATGACTTAATTATTATATTTATTTGGTTTTGCAACCTGTTTTATTGATTTCTTTTTTATCACATAGGGAAAAACCGAGAGTGAAAAAGAAAGAATTTTGTTATTATCCTCATGATCGACAGTTTCAATAATCTTTTCATATTACAGAATATTCTGGAATATTCACCCAGTCACATTCATGATTTTTAAGGACTAATATGAATTGTATGTCCTTTTAGTAAATTCCAACAAATTAAAACATAAGTGACGATCATTATACATATTAATTTAGTAGGTCCTATAAAAGCATTGCCAATAAAATTAAAGTATAATTGTCACATTTTTTGCTTTTAGAAGGGAAACACTGTAGTAGTTGCTTGTGTGTTCTGTAAATCTGTTATTTGACAGCTGCAGTGTTTTCTGCTATCTGTTAGGTGAATAGTAGAGATAATGTTCTGTGGTCTTCTTTACTATCCATTATCACATTTTGCCACCTTCTTGAAATTCAAAGATTTAGAAAGCTCGGTTTTCAAGGAAGAAAGGAAATAAGGTGTGTGGTCAGATGATCTTTCTACTGTGACACTGGTCTGCAAGTGTAAATGTGTGAGTGTTAACTTCTCTTTTCTGAATGGGAAATGAGGGAAAGTGGATCTCTGTGGGAGGTGAGGTGGACAGGGAGCTGGGAAGAGTGGAGGGAGTACAAACTGTAATAAAGATGCATGAGAGAATAATCTATTGTCAATAAAGATGATAAAAAATTTAAAAATCACTAAAAAATTTCAGTTTAAAAAATAAAGCAAAAATTTACTGTATTTCTTTATTTTGTTCTCTAGCTTTCAGCAGCTGGTCCTTTATTCATTTCTTTTTAAAAACAGGTCCGAGAATTCATACTTCTCTGATCTCAGTCTCCCAGTGTATTCCCCTTGTCTTGGTACAGGAATGGTGCTATGCATATTTGAAGAAAATAATATTTATTGTTTGCAGAAACCTATTGCATCTTGTTTCTTTTTTGTCATTCTTTTTTAATTTTTTATTTTTAATTATACTTTATTTACTTTGTATCCCCCCTCTAGTTCCCTCCCTCCTCCCCTCCCAATCTCTCTCTTCCTCCCCCTTCTCCACACACTCCCTTCCCCAAGTCCACTGGTAGGGGAGGGTTTCTTTTTCTTCCTTCTGATCCTAGTCTGTTAGGTCTCATCAGGAGTGGTTGCATTGTCTTCCTCTGTGTCCTGGTAAGGCTGCTCCCTCCTCAGGGGTTGGTGATCAAAGAGCAGGCCACTCAGTTCATGTCAGAAGCAGTCCCTGTTCCCATTACTATGGAACCCACTTGGACACTGAACTGCCATGGGCTACATCTGTGCAGGGGTTCTAGGTTATCTCCATGCATGGTACTTGGTTGGAGTATGAGTCTCAGGAAAGACCCCTGTGCTCAAATTTTTTGGTTCTGTTGCATCTTGTTTCTACTGAGAAGTGACCACTCATATTTACAGCCATGACACCTGGTTTGAATTTCAGTTCTTTCCATAAGTACTTATTTTTCTAAAGAGGAAGAATATGTGTGTATTAACTCTGAAAATCTTACAACAAAAACTCAAGGAAAATTTTAAAATATTAAATATATGATCCAGATACAGTACTTTAAATATAGTTTAGTAACGATATAGGGGAAAAGATTGATCAGTGGAAGAAAGTAGATGACAGAAGAAAGAAAAGGGAGAGTTTAACATGTGATAAAGGTGACAACACTATATATATCATTTGCACCAAAAGCTCCAGCTGACCAGACAAAAAAAAAAAAGATAAATGAAAGAATTTAGAGATCTGTTAAAAAAGGAATATTTAAATGAAATATTCTGTACTTATCTACTCAATATTTTAAATGGTGTATTTCTGAACCATTAATAGTCCAAATTAAGTATTTTTTTTAGGAAAAGAAAGCAATAGCATATTTTTGATTAGACTGTAATAAAGGCATGTATGTTTGTGTCTGTAAGTTGGATTTGCATATGAAGGTATATTACACCGTGAGATGGTTAGTAATAGATGAGAACCACTGTTAGGCTTTTATGCATATTTTCTTCTTTACATTTTATGTGTATCCTTAAGTTTACATATTTGTAGAATCTTAATAAAAACACTAAATCAGTTTTATTTTAATGAAAGAAGATATACACATATATTGTGATTTAAAATGAAAATAATTCAAGAATGTCAAGGCTTAATACTGTGTCCATATGTATGCATGTATGTATTCTGGTGACATTAAATATTCTGCAAAGATATATAGAATTTCTTTTTCTCCCATGTCCATTTATATTTCGGAATATATGCTATTTATTATGCCATTTTTTCCCTTTGCTGTTAGCTGCTCTCAGTTTTGTGTGTGCTCTAATAAGGTTGAGCTGACCTCACATATCTGACCTAATCCATCTGGAACTGAATGACCCCATAAGGACATCTGTTGGGTTAGTAAGAAGCTGGGTCCTGATCTCCACAGTGCAGCTGGATCCTTTCAGTATGATATCTTTCTGGTTTCATTCGTGCATTTAGCTAAGTGCATGCTGAAATACTACATGGTGTTGTGTGGATGCGAAGACTTCTTGTGTGCAACTGTTTATGACTGTCTTGAGGTATGGATCTCTGATAGCTCCAAGAACTTTTGGATGTTCATGGCTTTGAGCACCAAGAAGATTATTTCCTAGGACAAATAATGTAAATAAATTCTATATTTATTTTTTAAAGAACATATTGAATAGATAAAGCAGAGAGTAAGGGAGTATTGGTTTGTTCAAGGTGAGGCACAGTTTTTGGACTCTTAGTCCTTTGTGTTATGTAATGCTCCTGGAAACATCTTGGATTAGGTTGGGATTATTGTGTTATGCATGACAGCATTTTAGTGTAGGTCTGATTTGTTCACATGAAACAAAGACATTTAACATACCTACTGTTACTCCAGAATATTTAAGTACCAAATTAGTTCATCTTTGTATTGTATGTGTTGGAATGTTTTATTTAACAAATGTTGTTTATATTGTCAGCTAGAGGTTCATTAAAAAAAAGAAAATCAAATAAAATTTTGGCTTGAGAGTGAGAGAATTTCCAATTTAAAACCGTCTCTGTACTGACTAGTTTTATGTCAACTTGACACAAGGTACAATC
>NW_026596117.1:555261-601204 GCF_907164565.1 Psammomys obesus | reverse complement strand
GGTGGTGCCATCCCTGGATTAGTGGTCTTATGTTCTATAAGAAAGCAGGTTGATCAACCTGTGAGGAGCAATCAAGTAAGGCACATCCCTCTATGGCCTCTCCATCAGCCTCCAAGTTCCTACTGTGATTGAGTTCCTGCCCTCACTGCTTATGATAATGATCTGTTATGTGGAAATGAGGAAAATAAACCCTCAAGAGATAAACCATCAAGAGATGCTTTTGGTTATGGTGTTTCAGCACAGCCATAGAAAATCCAACTAAGACAAGCCTAAACATGCTTTAGTATTTTGTACTAGTTACTTAGGTGAAATGTGTTATCATTAATAATTACCAAATCAAATTATTAGTCAACTAAGAGAGTGTGCAGATACTTAGAATTTTAATGTACCAAATATTCAGCAAAGATTAATTCTTTATGTAAAGCTGAATGAGAACATCTATCTCATTTGTATGCAAATTGCCTTTATTTTTAATAAATGGGAAAAATAAACTGAAAAATTATCACCAAGGTAATATATAAAATGCACTATTTCTTTCATGGTGAACATATTTTTACTACCTATTACTTTGTGCACTCATTTAAATTTATTTATAATTTATTGTCACTAATTGCTTGATTTGTGTCAAGTGAAGAAAAGATACAGAATATCCAGTAACATTATTATATAAAAATATTATTATCATATAAGGCTTCATATTGTATTTATTTTATGCAGAACTAAAGAACAAAGACAAGTATTAACCTACCATAGACTCAATTCTCTCACTCAAGTTCCTGTATTCATGTGTAGCTGGTGAACTCAAAGCTTCAGTGTATTCAACATTTCTGATATGAAAATTACTATGGTAAAAGTAAGTTTTCTTGTCTGGAAAGAAAGTAAAGCATTATTACTCTAATGTTACTAAGCATATTAAATTTTATTTTGTATATCATTATAAGAAGTTACACAATTAAAATGGTATTCCTTAAAAGAAAAAAAATTCATGTATAATATAAATATAACACAATTGTTTTCCTTTTGATTATCAAAAGATTGACAAAGCTAAGATTGTTAGACAAAACAACACAGATGAACATTATTGATCTCTTCAAAGTTGTACAAAAATATAATTTTTTTAGTACGTCTAAATAATTGATTTATTCATTCAGTAAGCATTAATAGATATGTATAATATGTGTCTGTTCATTTGTTAGTAAGAAACAATTCAAGCAATTGAATGGCTTGTATATTTAAAAAGCCAAAGCACCCCCCAAAAAAAGAACAACCAAACAAAAAAATTAAAATGATCATCATGAAGAAATATGTAATTATATGAATATATATTTAGAGATAAATTCTAAGCAATATTACCTCATAATCAGAAATAGATACAGCAATAAAAGGGAAGACTACAATTTTAATCTAAGAGTATATTTAATTATTTAATCTGAAAAATACTTACCAAAAGCTAAAAAGTGAATAAGTAGACCTACAATCATGGCCAGTAGTCCTACTGTTGTTATGACAATTAAAGCTACTACAAAGGGAGTGAAGAATCTTGAAGGCGATAATACTGGTCTTGGCCTGACAACAGGAATAAAAGAAAAGAAAGTCATTCAGTTCACTTGGAAATGTGTACTTTCAGTGTCTATGACTATGTCTTTCTGAATCTCTTAGCATGTCCATGGATCTAATCATAGATGCATAGTCCTAAGAATCAACATGAATCCCCCCCCCCCACACACTCCAGGATGTTCTTAATATTTTTCCTTTCAGACTGTTTTTATTTTTAATACAACTGGTAGAATAATAAAGCATCTGACCTATGGTATGAAATTGCTTTATTTTTTTTTCTGCCAGTCAGTGTACTTTTAGGTTTAGTTTTTGTTTTAGAGTATCTTATTATGCACTTCTGGCTGGCCTGGAACTGCCTGTAATAGATCAAGATGGCCTAAACTCGAAGAAATTCACCTGCTATTGATTCCTGAATGCTGGGATTAAACATATGTGACACAGTGCCCGGACAACAATTAGTATGCTCCTGAGATTGGCCTCTAAAGCTTCTGCCTTATTACAAGGCCTTCTAAGACCAAACTTGGAACTATCACAGCAAACCCTCTTAACCAGGGGCCACTATCGAGGTGTGATGAGGAGAGACCACACTGAATGTGAAGAAGACAAGAAAGAAGCCAGGGGTGGGATTCAGGATTAAAACAATAACTCCCTTCAAATGTTACCTCATATTATTACAGATGATAATGTGGGCACAGAAAGCAGCAAGAGCTGCAGTAGTTTTAAACCTTCCTAATACTGCAACCCTTTAATATAGCACCTCATGTTGTGATGACCCCCCACCATAAAATTATTTTTACTGCTACTTCACAATTGTAAATTTGCTACTGTTATGAATCTTAATGTAAAAATATGATATGCAGGATACCTGATATGCAACCCCTGTGAAAGGGTCATTCAACCTCAAAGGGGTTGTGACCTGCAGGTTGGAAAAACCATTGGATTAGAGCTTCTCCAATAAAGAGGAAGAGTGTGGCTTATTTTTTTTTTTGTTATGACTTCATAAACTGCAGTGCAGGCCAACCAATTTGTATTAATATACTATCTCATATTATGGTAGGTATGTTATTTACAACAATCCGATTCACTGTCTCCTTTCCACTAGTACAGGCACAGCAGTGGACACTCATAGGAAGGTCACCAGGGAAGCTCCTTGTTTGGGTGGCCATGATGTCATTTACCTGAAGAAATGGAAATACCAATGCCTATCTCATGAGGCTATTTGAAGATGAAATGAGGTTGTGTAAGCACAATAAAAATGTTTCTAGTTAAATAGGCTGCTTTGTGAATTCTTTTAGAATAGATGTTTTTCATGCTCATGTTTCTGACACTCTAGAGGTCAGGCATACTCAGAAGTTTTATAATATTTATGATAATTATAAATATTTATTGCACATGTAAATTCCTGGGTATGTTCCATATTTTAAAGCCTTAACAGGGTTCAGTTACATTTAGGCAGATTTTAATCTAACTTCCATTTTTTTTCTACTTGCTTTTGGACATTCCAAGGTGAGAAAGGAATAGTCTAAAGTAAATCATAGGTTCATGATTTTTCATGAACTTTTGTCATGAACTTTAAGTTCATGACAAGGTTGCCAAGCAGTGCTTGAATTATGTTCAGCTAGCAAATTAATAAATGGCACTCTTCCCTTTGGTGCAATAGAGTACAATATGGACCATGGATGTTGCCAGTGACAATTTAGAACACAGATGGAGGTGGATGTAAATTTGCTAACTTGAGATTTTGTTGACTAGATATATTATAAATTAAAAATAAGGCCATGGTTACATATATCATTTAATAAAAGTGCAGTTAAATACATATAGTAGGAAGAAAATTACCCAAGAATAATGCAATAAAAAGATAAAACACATAACTCTATCTTTCTGATCTCTTCTACTTCATCTCATTTATTTTGTTGTACTGGTGAAAACTAGCTTTCTGAGTTCAACAGTTGGAAGAAAACTGGAAATTTGGCATTTATTAAATCTTTGAGCATCAGTGGATTCATTTGTCACCTCAGTGAGTTGTTGTACCAGTTATATGCAATCACAGGACACAGGTTCTGGGGTTTGTGATCCCAGTAACTATTAGTATCTGCTAAGTGGTAGGCAATAGGAGTGGAAGCCAGGGTAAGCTCCAGTTTATAATGGATCAGTCTTCTCCAGAATAACTATGGGAAGATTGTACTTCAGTAAGTGAAATCTGGTATGGCATAAAAGGTAATCTAAAAAAGAGAAGCAAGCTGAAGGCCAATAAAACGTGAATGTTAAAAATCCATAGTGAGGGGAACAAGGACTATTTCTAACAGGAACTCAATGACTGGCTCTTTGGCCTCTCCACCCCCCAAGGGAGGAGCAGTCCTGTTAGGCCACAGAGGAGAGCTTTGCAGCCAGTCCTGAAGATACCTGATAAAACAGGATCAGATGAATGGGGAGGAGGTCCCCCCTATCAGTGGACTTGGAAAGGGGCACGGTGGAGATGAGAGAGGGAGGGAGGGACTGGGAGGGAATGAGGGATCGGGACACGGCTGGGATACAGAGTTAATAAAATGTAACTGATAAGAAAAAAAATAAAATTAAAAAAAATCAAATGTTGGGCATAGCAGAGTATTATTAGGTATAATTTTGTTGATTATTTTTTAGATCAGTAAATGGTTCTTTTGCCTTAGATCTCTGGGCTATCTAGTCTCTGGTTTGTGGTTACATAAGCAGTGTCTGGTGTGGAGTTGGCCTTAGTTCAAATCAGACTTTGGTTGACTACTCCCACATGTTCTGTGACACCTTTGCCTTAGCATCTTTTGTAGGTAGAACAGATAGTAGGTTAAAGGCTTTGTGGCTACCTTGGTGTCCGTGTTTTTCATTTGGAAGCCTGCAGAGTATCTTTGTTCACCAAAGAGTCTAGAACACAGGGACAGGGGCTCTAGTGCCTTAGTCAGTAATAAGAGAGACTTCCTCTAAAAGCAGATGGAAACAGATGCAGAGATCCACAGCAAGATACTATGCAAAGAGAGAGTCTAAATTGGAAGTCTCCATTAAATTCTTCTCCACAGAGTTCATGGAAACCCCTTGGGAGAGGAGGCAGAAAGATTGTTGGAGCCAGAGGATATGAAGGACACGAGGAAAACGAGGTCCTCTGAACCATCTAAGCAGGCTGTACATGAGCTCACAGAGACTGAAGCATCAAACACAGGGCTCACAGGGGTCTACACCAGATATATATGATATATACATATATAGTGTGTATATATTATAGCTATCAGCTTATTATTTGTATGGGATAGGAGTGGATCTCTGACTCTTGTGCCTGCTCTTGGGAAAATCCTCCTGTTGGGTTGCTGTGTCAACTTTGATATGATAGTTTTGGCTTCCACTTATATCTTATTTTGTCATGTTTGGTTGTTATCTCTTATAAGCTTGTTTCTCTTTCTGTTCGGGTTTGTTTCTAATAAGAGACAGAAAGGGAGTAGATCCTGAGGGGAGAGGAGGGGAGGACCTAGAGTAGAGGGAAGGGAAACTACAATCAGGACACATCCTATGAGAAGGGAAACTATTTTTCAACAAAATATGAAAAATAATACAGTAAATTTTCAAAACAAAATAAAACAAAAACAAAGGCTGGAGTCAGCACATGCTCTGGTTCAGATGAGCCTTGCCTCCCATTGGAATGACTTTGAGCCAACTTTGCCTTTAGTGCACTGAAAACATCTTAAACTGAGAGTCTAAGAACTATAAGACATATGACTCAAGAAACAAAGGGTGTGGAGCTTAAATTACCTTAATCTCTCAATTACCTAAGGATCAATTGTTCCACCCTGTAAAAGAGGTGAGGCAGTATCTCCCGTGTAATTCAGAGGTGAATCTCTGAACGCTTCTGTTTATAAAGCTTATGATAATTCCAGCTGAACTGGAAACTTTGTAAAACTGTAGAAATTTTTCCAATGTTTGCAAACATGTGTTCAAGTTTTGACTTACAATGCCATTGAAGTCAATGTAAGGAAATAGGTTGCTTTAAATTCAGAATCTTGACCAGAAAGATTTTCAGTGTTTGCATTTAAAACAAATATTTAGTTGTAATATGGCTATCCATCTCTCTCTCTTCTCTTTAGCAACCTTTTTAATAGCCTTATTCTAAAAGCCTCTTGCAAGTTTACAAATGTGGGCTGCTAACTTCCACAATGGCCTTGTGAACTCTCTAATTGAGTCCATTCTGTCTTACACATAGTATATGTGTATTTTATTGCATAGGAAGTATGTGATACCAGAATTGAGTTAATTTTAATTTGAAAATATATCTTAACATATTTATATGGGAACATTAATTTCTGCCATTGGTACATAGATATACCTAATGTTTAGCTATGGGTTAATAGAGAAATTTGATAATTTCACATTATTTTCAAGAATGAAAGACCTTAGTGGCAAGGTACTTGTTAAATCAGATGTATATAGTATTGAAAATACTGAACTTCTTGACAATTTTATGTCCATTTTAGTTGTTAGTTATGACGTTAACACTGATTTGGGTCACAGTCCTTTTCTGATATGTAATCTTTTCAGATGATCTCACACCATGTCATAATTTCAGAAAGCAGCCAGTAGAATATTTCTAGGATACCCCGTTAGCCTGTAGCTCTGTGTATTCTGCACCATTGTTTCCAGTTGTTCATTGAGTAGCTTATGGACATTCTACAACCACCTAAATGGACAGTTTGTAGCCCCTTATTCCAGGACACATTATTTATTGTGTTCGTGAACATTACTACCTACATTAGGCACTTAGGAGTTAACGTCACTTGGTCCCTCATAATTATGTCTCAAATACAGGGTCACCAATCAATCCTTATTCTACTACCTAAGTTTTTTTTTTCCTTTAATCTCTCTGTTTCTTAACTCTGATTTGATAATTGCTTCATTAGTGATACTTTAAATTCTTTTCAACTGTTCTCCTTGATTTTATAACTAATCAAATATTTAATTCAAAAGAGTTGGTGAAAGTCTGTGAAGTTCTTGTGATTGTTTTAGGTGCTGGGGTCCCAGTAAACAAAACCAAATGGATATACTAATGGTAATGGACTGAATGTTATTGCTCTCTGAAAATTCATATATTACCTTAACCTTTAAGCTGTTATGGCATTATGTGGTAGAGTTGATGGAAGTGATTTGGTATGAAGACAGTAAACTCATAGAAGTTCTTATTCAGGAGACTACATGGATTTCTCATGTGTATATTAAGGCTATAGTGAGACAGTGGGCATCCTTAACTCAGAAAATAGGCCCTAAGCAGACACAAATCTGCCAGCTCCTTGCATGGACATCCCAGCCTCCAGACTGTGAGAAATACCTATTATGTAGCACACTTTTATATCAGCCTTCATGGAATAGTATCCAGTCCTAGTGAGGGGGGCAAGAGGGGCAGACATGGTGAAGAAAAATAGATAAGAGAAAGATAAAGTAGGAAGTGAGAAAAATGAGTCTATATGCAGTGCTGAAAAGTTAATAGTGGCCAGGAAAGACCTACCAAATAGATGGCATTTTGTATAAAGATGAAAAAAGTGGTAAACTACACATAGAGGCAACACAACAATGCTCTAGGCAGAGAGAATGGGAGGCCCTGAACCAGGGTAACCAATGGTGCATTTGAAAAACAGCAAGGAGGAAGGATTAGCTAGGTTGATGACCATGTACATTGGGAGGTTAAGGAAGAGGGAGAAAGATAGTATAAGAAATATAGTAGAAGAGATAAGTTCAGAGAGACTGGAGTAGACAGTCATGACAGAGACAATAATTAGGGACAGGGCATAAAGGTCTCCATTAAAAGTGAGGTTCTGAACACAGGAGGGGCACCAGATCTTCTTGTTGCTTTCTTTGGGAATGGTAGGTTTGAGGTGGAGTAGGAGAGAATTCAGGAGGTGATCCAACATTCAAGTTGAAAGACAATGGTGCTTTAGATGGAATGGTGAGTGACAGGGGAATGGTCAGAGTCAAGACATCTTTTAAATTTTGGGGTCTAGAGAATCTGGGGATGATTTTTTTTGAAAGTTTAAATTTGAATTGAATATAGAATTTTTATTTCTTTCCAGTCAACGTCTGAAAATACTTCTAAGAGTGTTAATTTTTTAATTAAATTTTTATTTTTTATATTATCATAGTTTATTTACTTTGTATCCCAGCCATAGCTCCCTCCCTCATTCCCTCCAAATCCCACCCTCTCTCCCTCATTTCCTCCCATACCCCACTCCAAGCCTACTAATAGGGGAGGTCTTCCTCCCCTTCCATCTGACCCTACCTTATTATGTCTCATCAGGACTGGCTGCACTGTCTTCCTCTGTGGCTTGGCAAGGCTGCTCCCCCTTCATGTAGGAGTGGTCAAAGAGCCTGCCACTGAGTTCATGTCAGAGACAGTCCCTGTTCCCCTTACTGGGGAAACCCACTTAGATACTGATCTGCCATGGGCTACATCTGAGCAAGGGTTCTAGGTTATATCCATGAATGATCTTTGGCTGGAGTATCAGTCTTAGAAAAGACCCCTGTGCCAGATATTTTGGTTCTGTTGCTCTCCTTGTAGAATTGTGGCACATTTATACAACAAAATACTACTCAGCAATTAAAACAAGGAAATCATGAAATTTGCAGCCAAATGGTGGGATCGAGAAAAGATCATCCTGAATGAGGTATCCCAAAAGCAGAAAGACACACACGGTATATACTCACTTATAAGTGGATACTAGACCTATAATATAGGATAAACATACTAAAATCTGTACACCTAAAGAAGCTAAGCAAGATGGAGGGCCCTGGGTAAGATGCTCAATCCTCACTTCAAAAGACAAACAGGAGGACCTTGGAAGAAGGAGAAAACAGGAAACAGGACAGGAGCCTACCACAGAGGCCTCTGAAAGACTCTACCCAGCAGTGTATCAAAGCAGATGCTGAGACTCATTACCAAACTGTGCAGAGTGCAGGGAATCCTATGAAAGAAGGGGGAGATCGTGGTACCTGGAGAAGATAAGAGTGTTGATTTTTAAAGAGGGTCTCCCTTTCCCCTCCCTCATTTAGAATCTGCCTGTCTTTAAGACAGTATTTGAACTTTTTAGGCAACATTTATGATCACCCTTACCATTTCACCTTTTGTGGTATACCTAGCTGCCTGCTTTGGCCAGACCCAGTGTCTATGTGTGACACCTTCTTGGAAATGTTTGTCATCTAGGTGCCTGACTAACTTATCTTGGCCTTAAGATAATCCATGCATCACTCTTCCCCACTGGATAGTTTTCTTCTTCCCCCTTCCCCACTGCTACCCCTTATTTGACCTCATAAGGTTTGCTACATTTGTCTCCTATTTTCATTTGCAAGTTCACTTGTCAAACAAAGGCCTTTGTACCAGTTTCCACTTACAGGTTACTCACTCATGAAAGACATCACTAAATCTTCTTTCTTAGTGTGTGTTTTTAAGACCAGTACCAGACCATGGAATTTACCCAGGTATTATTAATGGAAAAAATCAACAAACGACTCCACAAGAATATTTTTTAGAGTAATTTTACAATAGTTTGGATGTACTTTTAAAAATTAAAGTGCATGTTGTACATCCTAGTTTTGAACTCTGATGAGTACAAATATAAATCAGGGAACACTCTCTACCAATTATTAAACACTTACCATGTGCCTGCACTGTCCTGAGCTCTCCTACATCAGCTCATTTATTCCTCATTAAAAACAAAAAGAAAAAAAAATGTGCTTTGTGGATGAGGAAACAGTGGCTTAGGGATTAAATTACTCAGCCAGTAGGTGAAAGAGCTGTCATATGAATCCAGGTTTGGCAAGTTCAGGTTGCCAAGGTCTACATCAGATGGGAGGAGATTGTCGGCTAATTATATGTTGAGGTTAACACTCATCACGCTTGTTACCTCTATTGTTGACCTTAAAAAATGGAAAATCCAAGCATATTTACAGGCCTTCTCTTATAGAATATGCAGATAAAGTGTGGTTATATTACATGTTGGAGATGTGAAGAATATAAGAACTATATTCAAATTTATTTCAGCCTCAACTCCTCCAGGCAGATTGTTTCCACAAGGCAGGCAGTGGGAACTATTAACGTTGTTTAAACAAATTCTCATTTGGAAGCTCAATACTTTAAAGCAGATCAAAATAGAGAATCTTTTGTGTGTGTGTGTTTGTGTGTGTGTGTGTGTGTGTGTGTGTGTGTGTGTAAATGGAGTCTCTGCTTTCTGTTTTACTAGTTGAACTCTTTCATTTGTTTCTTGTTGTTGTTTCTTTGTTTGTCTTGTTTCCCTTGATAATCTTAAGTGCACATAGAATATTCCATAAAAACAAAGAAGGTTTTATGCAATCTCAGGATTGCTTAACTTGATAGCAGCCAGTCCCAGAGTCATGGCTTATTGAATGTATTTGCTTAGTAGAGAAGTCTCAGCTCTTATGGAAGAGAAGAATTCTATACTTGAATGAAAAATACATACATTCTGTGTTAAAATCTCTTATTTTATTTCAGTGACTTAATTCTTATTTCCTTTTATATTGAATTGTATTTAAATTCATTTATTTTTCTTGATGATGTAACCTATTCTATACAACTTAAAGATACAGAGACAGAAAGTGGGAGAGCCTATATGTTTTTGTGAGAACCAGAAAAAGACAAATCCTTTAAAGGGCTGCATGTGGCTCCCCTCTGAGGCAAGGAACATGGGCCTCACATTCACCCCCAAGTCTTCCAATGGAAAGCCATACAATTCATTCCGTGTTTACACTGCATAGCTACATATAGCAGAGCAGAAACGAGGTGCCCTGTAGACCACTGCTTGGAGGATTAACATTCTCATAAAGATACAATGCAAGCAAAGGACTACCATGTATATGTGCTTGTGTGCATACCCACTCATGTCTGTGTCTATGTGTGTGCATGCGTACGTGTGTGAAAGGAAGGGGATTCAGGAAAGTGGAGATGTGATGGTTCACAAATCTCTGCTATCAGTGAGCCTTAGAAATATGAATTCTGTTGTTTCATAGGCTGGTTATTTTGGCTTCCTGGTGTTCAGTGTGTGATCACAATAGACAAATTGCTTTACTCATGGAAGAAAGTGCCTTCTGTTTGATGCACAGGCTACACTTTCTAGGTGGTTCTGGTTTTTTTTAAACTTTTTTATTTTTTTATTAATTACACTTTATTCATTTTGTATTCCCCATAAGCCCCTCCTCCTCCCCTCCCGATCCCACCCTCCCTCCCCTTTCTGCATGCATGCCACTCCCCAAGTCCACTGATAGGGGAGGTTCTCCTCTCCTTTCTGATCTTAGTCTATCAGTTCTCATCAAAAGTGGCTGCATTGTCCTCTTCTGTGGCCTGGTATTCTAGAAATCCTTTGACATGCTTCTTTATATTATGATACCACTATTATTTCATTATGTAGTTGAAATGTCTTCTACGGTGCTTTACAGCATTAAGAAAATATTTTCACTACATCCTAGTTTAGAAGAAAGTTGTGTGTGTATAATCAACTAATGTCTGTGTGCAGGTGCACACACTCGTGAATACATACATAGAGGCTAGAGAAGACTGGCAGGTGTTTCCCTCTACCACTCTCCACTGAGTTTCTCATTTACCCTGAAGTTCACTATTTTTACCAGGCTGGCAAGCAAACGCCTGGGATCCACTTGTCTCTGCCTCCTCCAGCATTGAGGTTATAAACACTGGCACCCATGCTTGACTTTAAATGGGTGTTAGTGAGTTTTGAACTCAGGTTCTCTTGTTTTCACAGCAAGATCTTACTCACAGAGCTATCTCCTTAGCTCTGCATTCCGGATTTTGAGTGATATACCCTAGGCTTGTAAGATAATTATTAAATAAGGCAATATTATAGATGATGTTTAACCACAGTGAGTCTAGGCTGAGATGATCTGGGGACAGGAAGTATCTTTTATGCCTTCTTATCTTAGAGCTTAAGCATGAGAATAGCATAAGAAGCCAAATACAATAAAAATAATTGACTGGATTAAAATATAGTCTTATTATATTCATTTTAGTACAGTTAGTATAATTGGCCAGTAATATGTACAAACACTGCTCAGATGTAATAGTGTGTGTTTTTTGTGTATGTAGAAAATTTAGGCAGCCATGAATTAATAGTTAAAAATGCAACACCTTTATCCCTTGTTTACACATTAGACTAAAATTTTCATGATCCATGAAACTTTTCTATGGCTTACCAATAGAAAGAAAGGAACTCTGAATTCTGGTCTGAACTTTTTACTAGTAAATGCTAATTCTGAATATAATAACTTAACCGATGAATGAAAATAAACTAAATGTTCATGCTTAGTGCTCAGGTATGTGGTTATGTAAAGAATGGCTTCAAGGACCACACCTACTTCATTAAATTGTCAGTCATTAGGGGATTATCTCTTGTACTTAGGGCATGGTATAATGAATTTAAGGTCAAAGGTTTAACTTTGGATAGAACTTTTTTTTTCCTCTACTCGTTTTTAGCTATCAGATGGACAATTATTCTTATTTGCTTTTTAAAATAGGTGCTACTTTTGTAGTATTTTATTGTCTCCACTAAAAAGAAAGAAAAGGAAAAGGACATACACATATTTCAATACGTTATAGTTTTGCAATAATAAAGTTGTAATTATATTTATTAGATATCTAGGACTACTCTGGGTATTTGTCTTGAAATGTTTTTTTTTCTTAATTCGTAGTTCCCTGGAGAGTCATTATCCAGAAGTTTGTGATACAGCCCCATATTTCCTTTTAGTTCTGAAGTAATTTCCTACTTCTCTCTAGTTTCATCTTTTGCTCCACATCTCTGGGCATCCTGGTTTGGTGCACTAGGCACCTTTTAGCTTGGCGACTTTGCTCTTCACTTTGCTTGGACCATTCTTGTCTTCTTTAAGTCATTGTTCATTTGACATCTCAATGAGCTTTTTGTATCCACCATACTTAAAATGGTACTTCTGCAGAGAACTGTAGGTTACTAATACCTATACAGTTTATTTATTTTGTTGTATTTCCTTATACTGGTTTAGAAGCCCCTTAAAGGTGAGGGAAAACTTTCAAATTTCCTGCTATAGCATGACTAATGCCTTTATTTTAGAAGACATTGCCCCATTGCTCTGGCTTTTATTTTCTTTTCCTTTTGAAGTTTCTTTTCTTTTCTTTTTTTTTAATTGAAAAGGTAACAAATTGTCTAGTTACATCTTCCCTCCAAAAAACAGAAACAACAAAACAACAACAACAACAACAACAAAAAAAACCAAAAAAAAAAAAAAACACTTCGACAAACCAGGTGGTAAACTGTCTCTAGACAACACATTCAATGCTGAGAAGATTAAAAATAAAAATACTAAAAACAAAACAAGTTCTCAAGCCCAGTTAAAGGAACTAGGCAATCAGCTCATCAGCAACAGAGATGCTGTCTGACTAGAGGCCAGAAAACATCCTCACAATCTCACTCATAACATTAGCTTCAGCATCTCTTCGATCACTTTCTGACTTAGGGGTAAAATCATCTTCGGTTAATCCTATGGCAGAATGCATATAATAAGTTGCCATGCCACCTTTTGAAAAGCTCACTGAAGTTAGCTGGACAATGAACTAAGAAGAATCTGCTTCAAAGAAAGAAGAGAAGCCCAAAACTCCACGTCCTGGCAAGACCCCATAGTTCAGTTTTATTCAGAGTAAAGAAAAAATAGAATCTTCCACACACAGGAGAGGAAAGGTAGCCACAGAGCTGACCTGTACAGGAACTACATGGGGCAAGCTGTGTGTCTACAACCATATGCAAATTCATATGCTTTCTACCAGTGGCAACTATAAACACAGCAGTGTAACTGGCATTTAGAACACACCTTCTAGTGTTACAGTGTTGGCCACAGCACCTATGGGTGTCTTTGCATTCTTGGGCCTTTCTCTTCCATGTAGTATGTTAGCTATTTAAGATTTTGCAAATATCTTAGGAAGTTTTCTTCCTAAACACACTGGCAATGGTCTTATATATGACATCAAGTAAAACCCTTGTCGTCTAAGCAGTTTGCATCAAAATAAGTTAAAAAAAATGTTCCTTAGTCAACTTTCATGACTTCTTGGTCTCATACAAGGAATACTACTTGTCTGTTTTCCTTTCTTCTCATCTTCTTCCTTCTCCTCCTCTTCATCATCATCATCAGGAGGAAGAGGGTAATGGTTGTGATGGATGCAACACTGAATGATTTTTTTTTTATAATTGCTGTATTTAGTAGAGGAACAGGTTCACCATCTTCCTCCATTATCCATTCCAAAATCTTCTAACTGGTGGTAATGGTCATAGATTGTTTGACAATTTCTACATCAACCTCAAATATCTCTTCATCAGAACTCTGCAATTTATCTGAAGGTTAATTGAAGGAGCAGTGTTCTGTTTCAAGATTGCGTGCCCAAGACTGATGTGTACAAGGTGGCATCCATTCAACAAGAAAAAGATAAGAGCCACTTGCTCTGGTTTCTTAATATTCAATCTTCTCAACAAAAAGATGTTGGCTGGAAGCAAGAATTGATTCTGATATTGAAAAAAATGATAAAGGAATGCTACATATGTCAATGAGAATCTTATTCAGAAATTTGTTCTATTTTATGCATGTGTTTACCTGTGGTGGACAGAAGAGAGCATCAGATTTCCTGGAACCACCATGTGAGTTCTGGGACCTGAACCTGGGTCTCTTAACCACTGAACAATCTCTCTAGGCCTGAAGCTATGGATTTTTAGAAGAATCGTATAGAGATGAAGTGCCACTGTAGTTCATCATTTATTAGCACATCCTGTTGTGACACTGATCTGCACCCCTTTCTGGTGATAACAAACTTGACGAGAAGACATTCCTTATTCGTAGAAAGCTTATTCAAAGAACCTAAACATTCTTTATTTTAAAATCAGGGTTCTGATACAGTTTTTTAATCATAATCTGCAAAATAAAAAATGTCTGGAATCTTGTTTGTGACCTTTGTTATTTATGCTATCTTTAACTAAAGAAGGATCTATCTATCTACCTGTCTATTAATCTATCTATCTATCTATCTATTTATCTAACATCTATAAATTTTATGACCTTTGCCTCACTTAGCAAATGTTTCAGCTTGGAGGATGTTATGGCTTCCTGAAGAATACTGATTGGCACAGCTTTGTGAGAATGGAGAAGCAGCCTCCACTCAGTGTGACATCATATTTGTAACAGAGTCATTCTGATGTTTTTTCATAGAAGGTATCTAAAGACTACTTGACACTTCTGTAAAGAGTCAGTTAATAACTTTAGGGAATGTTTTTCTTTTATTATTATTTTTTTATTTTTTAAGGTATGTTTTTCTTACTGCTCTATTGCAATATATGTTGTACTTGTTTTTCTAAGAAGGTTATCTTTGACGGTGCTGCACAAATGGTGGGTCCTTGTGTCCATAAGCGACACTGTGAAGCCTCCTCTGCATGCAGACAAACACAGTGTCATCATGATAAAGGGGTTGCTCCATGAAAAAGCCTGCTCGGGTGATCTGAAAGTAACACTGTCAACAGGCACACTTCCAGAAGTTTATGATGGTGGTATTCAAATTTATGATGTTGGTATTCACATCTATCTAGACATCATATTTTTTTGCACGTATATGTGAATGTGGTAATGTATGTTTGTGTTCATGTGGGTGAAAATGAATTGGGGTGTGTGCATGCACATATGTGTGGAAGATCAAGTTTAATTTTGTGTGAGTTTCTCTATCACTCAACATCAGGGTCTTTCAAGGAACCTGAAGATCAGGAATTCCTGCTACTGTAGCTAGTCAGCTTGTCCTGGGCATTCTCTGTCTCTGCTTCCTACTGTGAAATTACTGTCAGTCCCTGTTCCAACCAGGCTTTTACTTGGGCACTGGGAATTAGATGTCTGAAGCAGACCCTTGTTTGACAAACATTTAGCCACTGAGCCACCTCCCCAGTTCCAGTTATTAAATTCTTAAAGTGATGGGAGCAATTACCTCATTGTCCCTATTGTTGTCACAGAACTTGTCCTAGTTTTCTGAAAGTCCTGACACAGGCTGTTTTTTATTTTAACTGATTGGTTAGCTGGAGGAAGCACAATATATACTCTAGATGGCGCTGTTGTACAATGTTAGTATTGTACTTCTCTCTGATCGCCTGTCGCTGGGGGGAGCAGCATTGCCAGGCCACAGAGGAAGACAATGCAGCCAGTCTTGATGAGACCTGATAGGCTAGGGTCAGAGGGAAGGGGAGGAGAACCCTTAGTGGACTAGGGGAGGGACATAGAGGGAGAAGAGGGAGGGAGGGTGAGATTGGGAGGAGATGAGGGAGGGGGCCACAGCCAGGATACCAAGGGAATACATTGTAGTTAATAATAATAATAATAAAAACAAGTAAAAAAAAAAGTATTGAACTTCTTAATTCCAGAAAGTCTAGCCATTTCAAACACATGAAGTTCATTGAATTTCAAAGCAAGAAATAACTACTTGTTTGAAGATTTGGTCCTTGCCTGTTTCCAAAGATACCCCAAATAATATATATTAATAATATAATAACATATAATAATATAATATATTCTGATATAATAATGTATTATTACATATAGTAGTTGTATATTATTTAGGTTATCTTTAGTACATTTTATTTTTCCTTCTTTTTATTTTTGAAAAGACATTTTCCTCTTTATTGACACCATTATTATTTTCCAGATTTTTGAAAATTATGAATATTCAAGGTGGTATGTGCTATTTAGTTATCAAAATGCTTCTTTTAGAAATAAATATATTGAGTACTTGAGTGCTTTTTGGGGTAAAACTGCTCTGAAGTTTGATTTTGGTGAGAGTTGCATAAATAAAATTGTACTATTGACCACTGAGTTGCACACCGTAAGCATACAAACTATTGAAATTTATCTTTTAATGATTGTTGACATATTACTATAATAAAATTGTCAAGGTTTCTGCAGGTAATTGACGCTGAAGGTGGGCTTAACGTTCAGGAACAGAAAAAGGACTCAGAAGCGCATTCAATTCAGCACTTGGTAGGCAAGAGCTCTGAGAGAGATACTAACGGGGGGGTAATTGTTCACAGTAAGCAATTTGTTACACATATTAGTGAAAGCATCAGAGATTTGGAATGATTATCTTCTTACAAAATATAAACCTCTTAACTCTAGGATAATGTTCTTCCCACTCACTTGCATTTTCCTTTACTGGGGGGAGTTGCAAACAGTTCATGAGAGGTTGTTCATGAACCCAGTTAGCCCTCCAAAGGTGCAGCAGGTATTTGCATCACCTGTCGCATGTAAGAGTGGAAGAAAAGGCTGAGGAGACTGAAAGACATCCAGGCTGCTGAAAGCAGCCTGTGACTGTTTCTCAGCTCCATTTCTTCTCTCCCGTGCCTGAACTGACAAGACAGGACCTACCTGTCTTACCTGAGCACTTAAGAATTTATATCTGAAGTATCTAGCATCTTTAAAGTGTTCCTGGAGTAGAAGAGTGCTTTTTTGAGTACTGATTGACTTGCCCAAGGCAGGAGGAAAAAACAGTGCACTTGTGACTTAGAAGACATGTTTATTCATGTTTAAATAGACAAGGAAACTTTTTGCTAGCTCTCTCTCCATATTGGCAACTTCAGAAGCTATCTTAAGCCTTTTTTAAGTCATTTTATGTGGCTGTTCTTAAACTTTAATGTTCATGTGAATTGTTTACTAAAATGCATATTTTTAAATTAATGGCTTTGGCTGCAAGAGTGTTCATTAGCAAGGAGTTTCTAAATTATGTATAAGTATTACATTATTTTACATCAGGGGTTTTGAAAACAATTAGACTATAGAAGTTCAAAGACAAAATAAAAGACATACTGGTTTTCTGCATCCTAAAGTCATCCATTAGGGAAGCTTCTTTTGAATCACTATAGATGTTCAAACCTTATGT
The DNA here is from genome assembly GCF_907164565.1 of Psammomys obesus. Taxonomy (NCBI): domain Eukaryota; kingdom Metazoa; phylum Chordata; class Mammalia; order Rodentia; family Muridae; genus Psammomys; species Psammomys obesus. Next base: position 583,701 of record NW_026596117.1, on the reverse strand, counting down.
GATTGCCCCATTAACATATACTAACTGTAAAATAGAGCTACAGATAGTTTAATATTTATAGAAAGGAAAGGGAAGAAGGACTGGGGGTGTCTAGGTTCAGATCACAGAGATGAGATTTGTATTGTTGTCCATTCTTACTGACTCTACAAAGTGTGTCTCAGATGAGGAACTGGCATTCTCTGCATACTCCCTTGAATACCCGACAGAGGTAGTATTGCCGAAAGTGTGCGCAGTGTTACATATATACCTAACTATGAAAATGGTCTTGGTAATTGTCAAGAGGATAGCCTTGTTTAATTTGAATAGAAGGATATATGCCGGGCACATCAAATTCATTTAAAGTATTGGGGTCAGGAACAGGGAGGCAGGAAGTGCTATGGATGATGGAGAAGGAGAAATACAAAAGAAATAGATCATTAAGTGTACAAGTTCTAACTGCAAAAATTCATGGATAAGAGCTTGAAGTACAAAAGCTATTTCAAAATATATTGAGTAAAATAAGTCAAGGGAGATGGTAGAAATGTATTGGGACCATCCTTTCAGAACAGCTGACCAATGGTTACTACCTATAACTTAGTGAGGAGATAGAGCCCACTGTTTGTATTTATCATGGTTAGGTTTATTTAATTGTTCTAGCTAGTAAATGACAATTCTTCTCATAGACAAAGCAGAAAGTTAGCTTCTAGTACATCACAGGCCACACCTGAGATTGGCTATTTAAAATGCTTTTAGGTAATATTTATTTCCATGAATGTGTCTTTAAACACCTCTTGTATTATTTTCAGAATAAGAAGAAAGAATCAGGCTGCTCCATGTCATTTTCCCAGGATGGTTCAGTGCAGAGTGAAATGAGCCGAGTTCCATGGTCTATGAAACAAATGTTCTCAGGCCCCTATAAAAAGTGTCATTTCTTGGAGCTTAAAAGATGTGCTGCATGCAAAAGGGATATTTGCTCAACCATGTTTATAGCAGCATTATTTGTAATAGCCAGAACCTGGAAACAACCCAGATGTCCATCAACGGAGGAATGGGTACAGAAATTGTGGTATTTTTACACAATGGAATACTACTCAGCAATCAAAAAGGAGGAAATCATGAAATTTGCAGGCAAATGGTGGGATCTAGAAAAGATCATCCTGAGTGAAATATCCCAGAAGGAAAAAGACAAACACGGTATATACTCACTTATATAGACCTATAAGATATGATAAACATAATGAAATCTATACACCTAAAAAAGATAATCAAGAGAGCGGACATGGGGTAAGATTATCAATCCTCGTTTAGAAAGACAGATGGGATGCGCATTGAACATATGACAGGAGTCTACTGAGTGCATTTGAAAGACTCTAACTAGCAGTGTCTTCAAAGCAAAGACTCATGACTAAACCTTTGGCAGAGTACAGGAAATCATAAGAAAGAAGGGGAGTTAGTTTGATGAGGAAAGGATAGGAGCTCCACAAGGACCAAATATATCTGGGCACAGGGTCTTTTCTGAGACAGACATGCAACCAAGGACCATGTATGAATGTAGCCTAGAACCTCTGCTCAGATGTAGCCTGTGGTAGCTCAGTAACCAATTGGTTTCCCATAGTGAGGGGAACAAGGACTGTTTCTAACAGGAACTCAATGACTGGCTCTTTGGCCTCCCCACCCCCCAAGGGAGGAGCAGTCCTGTTAGGCCACAGAGGAGAGCTTTGCAGCCAGTCCTGAAGATACCTGATAAAACAGGATCAGATGAATGGGGAGGAGGTTCCTCCTATTAGTGGACTTGGCAAGGGGCACAGTGGAGATGAGGGAGGGAGGGAGGGACTGGGAGGGAATGAGGGATCGGGACATGGCTGGGATACAGAGTTAATAAAATGTAACCGATAAGAAAAAAATAAAATTAAAAAAAATGTGCTGCATGAAATGCTCTTCTATCCTGGGAACCAGTTTTTATGGAGGCATTGGGGCACTGCTGTGAATAGTACATGTACTTTGTATCAAGAAAATTTCTTCTCTGGATTTGACTTTTCTTCCTTGTCATTTGAACCAATTGTTGAGGTTTCTGGTGACTGCCACACTTCTCTCTCCTCCTTCCTTTACACTGAAGGGACCTCCTCAGTTCCTCGACCTTCACATCAAGGCCCCCCACTTCTATCAGCAATATATTCTCAATAGGATTATATCATAGAAATGGGGCAGAAGAATCCACCGAATCAAACTTTATTTTAAAATGCCATAAAGATAACTTTGTGTGCTGGTTAAAGAAGAAAAGCTGGCCTGTCTGTTGACATGTAAATTACTTGTCTGTCCATTTCTTTATTTGTCTTGCACTAGACTGTAAGCCCAATGAGGGTTGGAGGGAGGCAGATGTCACAGCATACTTAAGAGCTTAGACTGAGCCTAGCCTGACTGAATTCACATCCAACTTTTGTCATTTCCCTGCTGTGCCAACCTTGGAAGTCACCCGATTCTTCAATTTTCTTATCTGCTAATTACAGGCATCAAGACTTAACTTCAAGTTGTATAAGGATAAATGGGTTAAAATTTTGTTAAAGCAACCAGGATATATAATATTTGGTTCTTGGTAGACCCTGTACTAGGATTTGGTATATTAAGACCAAAACAAAACAAAATCAAGAACAAATACAAGCACTGACTCGTTTGGTCCCTATCACATCATCCTCTGTGGGTCAGTCCAGGCTGTGATGGAGGTGAAGCCTTGTGCAGTCTGCGCTCCTTTCACACTTTCTCACACCGAGTGGAAAGCCAGGTGTCAAAGGAATTCTTTCTTCTTCTTCTTTTTAACAATGCATTTGTTTACTCAGTTGTTTCGAGTTTTATGTAAAAAATGCATATGAACCACTATACAAAGCCTTTAATTACTGCATAGATAAATAGAAAGCTCAATCGTGACAACACACAGTCCTATTTGATGACTAGAAAGTGACAAAACCTCTCTGAACTTTAGTTTCTATGTGTAAAAAAAGAGAAATTGAGGATAATTACTTAGAAGTTGTTAGGATTAAATAAAGTACTGTCTATAAACAGTACTAAGAGCTCAGTAGATGTCCAATAAACAGTAAATTATATTTTTCTTCTATGTAAATTCTGGTTTTAGTTGGAAATACAGTTTAACATTCAATAAAATGTATATATTATTTAAAATATTCAATTGACAAAAATTAAGATTCAGTTGTATAGCACAGTACTTTAGTACTTTTTTTTCACTTTAGTACTTTTTTAACATGCAGAAGGATCGTTAGCATTCGTAGGATGATAGAATATTGGCAGCAGAAAGGAGCTTCCCAAGTGTCTCCTGCCTCTTACTCAGTTGGATAAACTGATGAGCAGAGAGATGAGTGGGACGGCAAATGTCAGCATTTAGGCCTCTTGACTTTGTGCCTCAGATGTTCTCTCTGAAGTTTATCTCTTTTGTAACCCAGTGTGTGATGGGTGCTCCATAAATAAGGTGTTTATTAGCGAATGTTTGAAGCACCTATAGCTACTGAATGCTTGCATGTCACCTTCTACCAGGCACTGGAGGTGTGATGGGAGATGGCTGAAGTATTCTCTTTTATCAGATGCTCTTGTCTCACTGAGATAAGGTCTGGGCATACATAGCCTCTTCTAAGCATTTCATTGTCAGAGAAACATGCACTTTCATTAAAGCACTCCTTTCTCCTTCTCCCCATCCCCACCAATGTTGTGATTAACAGGCCTTTTGTTGGTGGTAAATACAACAAATGGTCAATATTTGTAGTATTTAGTACAAACAATAAAAGTTAAATTCCAAACCTGTGATCTTGGCTGATAGATGTCTCTTTTCTTATATCATATGGCTCACTTATATCAGACATTACATCTGTATACCTTTTGAAGGGCCTACTCTAGGACCCACTTCTCCATTAGTCAGTAATGAAGTTCATTGACTCTCTGCTATTCAGCCTAAACTGAGAACCAAATGATCACAGAGCTGTTCTTCCTAGAACACTCTTCTCTTTCTCTTTACTTCCCTCTCTAGTCTCTTAAATGCCTTTTGCTAGTTGCTTCATATTTAATTTCTTATTGTTGTTCCATGCTCTGTTTATTTTCTCCTCATTTTTCTGTAGCTGACCTAATTCAGAGGATTTTAATTACCATTTATGACAATAATGTGCATCAGATCAGAAGGAGCTTGGAAACTGCAAATTTTCGTCTCCACCATCAACATGGTTTCAAATGATCTGGTTGTGCTGTTCAAAAATATTCATTTAGGAATCTGATGGACAAGGATAAGCAAAGTTCATATTTTAAGAAACACTGATATATGCATAATTTCTTGACTGTAATGTCCATCTGCAGTCCTCACGTGTCTCCACTAGGCATTTAGCATTCAGAATTTCCAAGATGAAGTGCTCATTGTATCCTTTCTAACTCTCACAACCTTCTCTTGACCCCTCCTTAGACATTTCCTCAATTTTTTTATTATTCAATGATACCAATATGAAGCATGTTGCTCATGTTACTTTAGCAGAATAATGTCCTTGTTCTCAAGTCTTTATTAGCCTTATGATTATCTTAGGATATAACCCTAACTCTTTAATTGCTCTTAAAAGAGAGTAATCTGTACTGTGAGCATTTACGTGTCTACTTAAATAATATATCCTTATGGAAGTTTTCCATGAACAGGTAGATTGATATATTTTTTGTGACAATACACGTTTCAGTGCATTCTTACTAAGAAAGATGAAATAAAAAAATTCTCAATAACTGATATGGTTGTCTTTTAGCCCATAAGGTTGAGATTTTCAGAAATATCTTCTATATTGCTGAAATTTTCACAAAGTAAATGTTTTACAGTTGCTTACATTCATCTTAACTAACCAAAATCCTTAAAGTTACCTTTGTGACATTACTATAATTAGAATTGGACAGTAATTTGCCTACTTATTTTTTTTAGTTGATGTTCTTCCAATAAATAAGACAAGAGCAGGGGGCAGCCATTTTCATTTTAATTCTGTATACCTACTATCTAATGGCTTCTACTGAAAAAAAATACCATTTATGTTGATGAGTCTATAAAGTATAAGGTAAAGAATAATAAGCAAGTACTACAAAGGAAGTTTTAATAAGTATGGCTTAGTTTGCCTTAATCTATTAAAGCTTATTTTCAATAAAGAAAACATTTTGCTTTTCAATGAATGATGGTTTCTAGAGACTACTAACTTCCTTTAAGACCACCAGCTTACACAGTGTTAAAACCACAAAGATGAACACTATCACAAGAAAAAATACAGCTGGAGAAGAGAAGAACTAGTTCTCCAAAGTGCTCTAAATTTGGGAAACAGGAAAATGAGAAACATCCTGGAACAAGCTGAAAAATGAAGTGAATCAGTGCGGATAGAGAGGAACGAAGAAATAAGTGAATTGAGATGGTGGGTGGAGACCATATATGGATGAGAAAACGGACTGCTATAGAGTGATTACAATAAGAAAGATAAGCATGGAGACCTACATCAGACTTTGCAATGCAGATGATCATTAAGAGCTTAACAGAAGCTGTTTCAGAGGTGTTCTAATAAGAAGCCATTAGTACTGGGATAAAATTATTTGCAAACAGAAGCATGCACACTGTGTGTCACAGACAACTAATTTGTAGAAATACATCCTAAAAGAACTCTTGAGCATTTGTACCACTGAACCTGTTTGGGAATGCCCAGAGAGAATGTGTCACTTGTAGGGCATCCTTGAAAGGTAATCCTGAGAACTGTGATCATGGATATACTCTTACAGACTCTTTTGATCACATTTTATGCATTGCATGCAAATAGAGCTTATGATTTAATGGATATGCCCTAAAGATGAAAAAACATGAAGAAAGATAAATGGTGGGACCTGGAAAGGATCATCCTGAGTGAGCAGAAAGACACACACGGTATATACTCATTCATATAGACATGTAATATATGATGAACCTACTGAAATCTGTACATCTAAAGAAACTAATAAAAGAGAGAGGACACTGACTAAAATGCTCAATCCTCATCCCGAAAGGCAAAGAGGAAGGACATCAGAAGAAGAAGAAAGCAGGAAACAAGCTAGGAACCTGCCACAGAGGGCGCCTGAAAAGCTCTGCCCTGCAGATTATCAAAGCAGACTCTGAGAATTATCACCGACTGTTGGGCAGTGTGCATGGAATCTTATGTAAGAAGTGGGAAATAGTAAGATCTGGAGAGGACAGAACTCCACAAGGAGAGCAACAGAACCACAAAATTTGAACACAAGGGTCTTTCCAGAGACTCATACTCCAACCAAGTACCACGCATGGAGATAACCTAGAACCCCTGCACAGATGTAGCCCATGGCAGTTTAGTGTCCAAGTGGGTTCCATAGTAATGGGAAGAGGGACTGCCTCTGATGTAATCTGATTGGCCTGCTCTTTGATCACTTCCCCCTGCGGCCTTACCAGACCACAGAAGATGACAATGTAGCCATTCCTGATGAGATCTGATAGACTAAGATCAGAAGGAAGGAGAGGGGGACCTCCCCTATCAGTGGACTTGGGGAGGGGCATGTGTGAAGAAGGAGGAGGGAGGGTAGGATCGGGAGGGGAGGAGGGAGAGGCTTATGGAGGGATACAAAGTGAATAAAATGTAATTAATAAAAAAAGTAAAAATAAATAAATAAAAAAGCACTCACAGATAGCAGTTATACTGGAGAAGGTAAAGAGAATAGGGATGGAAGACATGACATATTTGTGTAGATGCCCACAAGATCAGGGATATCAGTGAAGTGATTTCCTTTAAATAGATATTAATTAGCCATAAACTCATTTTCAAATGTCCATGTTTTTGAGAAACCATTGTTTTGCTTATTATATGTATAATTTTGAATCTTTTGTAATTTTATTTATTTTTTAATTGCCAATCAAATATAAAGCATATTTATTAGCATCATTATGAAAAGGTCCTTGAGGGATACAGACAAAACCTAGTCCTATCCTCTGGGAACTTACTATCTAGTTGGGCATAATGTAGCAGATGGAAAGCTTAGGCTTCATGTGGGTCCTCTAGTAAGGGAAGTGAGGACTGCACTGGGCATAGATTCACTTGCCAGCTTTTTGAATACTTCCCCCTGCAGGACTGCCTTTTCAAGCCACAGGGGAGGAGGACATCCTCAGTCCTGATGAAACTAGGTGAGCAGGGATGGATGGGAAAGGACTCTTTTGTAATTTTAAAATCATTCAATAAAAGAAAATTCATTTGTAAATCTGACACCAGACATTGCAGGAGCAGAACCTTTTCAATATTAGGTTTTTGTTAGCTCACATCAAAGTGACCTTTCTAAATAGACAGTTAGGCCTAACTTTGGCATACATCATTATTTTGTGTTAAATTCTATGGAAATGATTCCATGGGTTGTTATTATGAATTAGCCCATCTTTATCAGCATAATTTCACAATGAACATCTTGTACCAGCATCTAGAATGAAAAACTGGCAACATCTTGCCACATTAGCTTTTTTATTTGTATTTTTTGAAACAAAATAAGATATTACAGGTAATAGCCCTTTATTCTTTCATCTCAGTCTGGCTTCCTGTTCCCATCTTATAGTCAACCATGCATAATGAACTTAATGCTTCTGTTTTTGTTTTGTTTGAAAGACCTTCACATACTTAGGTATTGTATTCATGAATTAAATACAGTGTTGTTTTATTAGTTTTTTTGTTTGTTTTGTTCTTTGTTTTTTTATGGCAGCATTTATTTGTCTATCCATAATTTTGCATGTTACATTTCCAAAGCAGTAGATACATTTTACAAAGGAAAGCATTGAAAGCACCGAGTAGTAAATAATGCATCAGAAATAGAGAATATAGTTTTGTTAGTTTTTATAGGGAAAAACTAGTTGCTATTATGTAGCCATTTCTGGGGCATTATTTGATTTGCATCTGAATTATTTGCTTAAACTGCTCTTAGTAAGTCTGTGTTATGAATATTGTGTTGCATTTATCTGTTTACCTCTTGAATAAATATTCCATGCATATTTTTAATGAATGCTAAAGATTTTCTGTTAAAAATAGCTCATTTTGTAGTTGTACCACAATTTCTGTATCCATTCTTCAGTTGAGGGGCATCTGGGTTGTTTCCAGCTTCTGGCTATTACAAATAAAGCTGCTACAAACATGGTTGAGCAAATGTCCTTATTGTGTACTTGAGCCTCTTTTGGATATATGCCTAGGAATAGTATGGCTGGATCTTGAGGAAGCGCTATTCCTAGTTGTCTGAGAAAGCGCCAGATGGATTTCCAGAGTGGCTGTACAAGTTTACCTTCCCACCAGCAGTGGAGGAGGGTTCCCTTTTCTCCACAATCTCTCCAGCATGTGTTGTCACTTGAGTTTTTGATCTTGGCCATTCTGAAGGGTGTAAGGTGAAATCTCAGGGTTGTTTTGATTTGCATTTCCCTGATGGCTAATGAGGTTGATCATTTTCTTAAGTGTTTCTCTGCCATTCGATGTTCCTCTAATGAGAATTCTCTGTTTAGCTCTGTTCCTCAATTTTTAATTGGACTATGTGATTTGCTGCTTTTCAACTTCTTTAGTTCTTTGTATATACTGGATATTAGCCCTCTGTCAGATAGAGGATTGGTGAAGATTATTTCCCAATCTGTAGGCATTCGTTTGGTTTTGATGATGGTGTCCTTTGCTTTATAGAAGCTTTTCAGTTTCATAGGTCCCATTTATTGATTGCTGTTCTTAGAGCCTGTGCTGTTGGTCTTCTGTTCAGGAAGTTGTCTCCTGTACCAATGAGTTCCAGGGTCTTCCCCACTTTTTCTTCTAACTGATTTAATGTGTCTGGTTTTATGTTGAGGTCTTTGATCCACTTGGACTTTAGTTTTGTGCAGGGTGATAATTATGGATCTATTTGCATTTTTCTACATGTAGACAACCAGTTAGACCAGCACCATTCGTTGAATATGCTCTCTTTTTTCCATTGTATGGTTTTGGCATCTTTGTCAAAGATCAGGTGTCCATAAGTGTGTGGGTTTATTTCTGGGTCTTCTATTCGGTTCCATTCATCCACCATTCTGTTTCTATGCCAGTATCATGCAGTTTTTATTACTGTTGTTCTATAGTACAGCTGAGATCAGGGATGGAGATACTTCCAGAAGATCTTTTATTGTAGAGGATTGTTTTAGCAATTCCAGGTTTCTTGTTATTCCATATGAAGTTGAGAATTTTTCTTTCAAGGTCTGTAAAGAATTGTGTTGGTAATTTGATGTGAATTGCACTGAATCTGTAGATTGATTTTGGTAAGATGGCCATTATTACTCAGCAATGAAAAACAAGGAAATCATGAAATTTGCAGGTAAATGATCGAACTGGAAAGGATCATCCTGAGTGAGCTATTCCAGAAGCAGAAAGACACGCATGGCATATACTCACTCATATAGACATATAATATAGGATAAACCTACTATAATATGTACACCTAAAAAACTAATCTAGAGGGAGGTCTCTGGCTAAAATGCTCAATCCTCATTCAGAAAGGCAAAGAGGATGGACATCACAAGAAGAAAACAGGAAACAAGTTAGGAGCCTCCCACAGAGGGCCTCTGAAAGGCTCTGCCCTGCAGACTATCAAAGCAGATGTTGAGACTTATGGCCAAACTTTGGGCAGAATGAAAAAAGTAGGAAATGGTAAGATCTGGAGAGGACAGGAACTCCACAGGGAGAGCAACAGAACTAAAAAATTTGAACACAGGGTTCTTTCCTGAGACTCATACTCCAACCAAGTACCATGTATGGAGATAACCTAGAACCCCTGCACAGATGTAGCCCATGGCAGTTCAGTGTCCAAGTGGGTTCCATAGTAATGGGAACAGGGACTGCTACTGACATGAACTGATTGGCCTGCTCTTTGATCACCCCCCCCCCCCCGAGGGGGAAGCAGCCTTACCAGGCCACAGAGGAAGACAATGCAGCCACTCCTGATGAGACCTAACAGACTAGGATCAGAAGGAAGAAAAAGAAACCTTCCCCTACCAGTGGACTTGGAGAATGGCATGCTTGGAGAAGGAAGAGGAAGAGAGGGTTTGGGAGGGGAGGAGGTAGGGAACTAGAGAGGGGATACAAAGTAAATAAAGTGTAATTAAAAATAAAATAAAAAAAATAGCTCATTTTGACTTTGGAGCACTCAGCCCTAAATGGATGTTTTTATCAAACCTCTCTTCTAGGCTCTGGTATCTATGCAGAAGAGGAAGCAGAAAGATTGTCAGACTCAGAGGTGATAGATGACTAAAAAAAAAGTGTCTTTCAGATACAATAGGGCTGATACACATGAACTCACAGAGACTATGACAGCATACATAAGACCTTTACAATTGAAATCAGACAAATATAAACCCTGAGAAGAGGAGGGGGCATACAGTCCTACCCTTACTCAAGAAGCTATTTGCAATGGATGAGTCAGGCAACATCAGTTTCTCCCAATGGAGTGTCACCGGGTATATCAAGGACACCCAAGGTGAGGCCTATGTCGAGGGAGTAGCTGGCCAACACAGGATAGACTCCATGATTTGTGTATGTGTGTATTTTTTGTTTTATGTTCACATCTTTGTCTTACTATTTTGTTTGTTTGTTTTTGACCTTCATTACTTGTTTTGTAGGACTTTTTGAGAGAAAGAGCAAGTTGAGAGGATAGTGAGGTGAAAGAATATAATCAAAATGTATGTTAGAATTTTTAAATAAAAACTCCACAAGGACCAAATATATCTGGGCACAGGGCTCTTCTATGAGACTGTTTTTCCAACCAAGGACCATGTATGGATATAACCTAGAACTCCTGCTTGGATGTAGCCCATGGTAGCTCAGTATCCAAGTGGGTTACCCTAGTAAAGGGAACAGGGACTATTTCTGACATGAACTCAGTGGCTGGCTCATTGACTTCTCCTACCCCTGTGGGAGGAGCAGCCTTGCTAGGCCACAGAGGAGGACACTGCAGCCAGTTCTGAAGATACCTGATAAGATATATTCAGATGGAAGGGGAGGAGGACCTCCCCTATCAGTGGACTTGGAAAGGGGCAGGGTGGAAATGAAGGAGGGAGGGTGGGATTGGGAGGGAATGAAGGAGGGGGCTACGGCTGGAATACAAAGTCAATAATCTGTGATTAATATAAAAGAAATAAAAATTATAAAAAAAACTTTAAGAGAACAGCTCACTTTTGTGTTTGATTATTCTTTATTTATTTTCATTTTAATATATACATATATGGAAAAATTGTTAATAGGGTGGCATGTGATATTTTGATACTTGTATGTATTATGTAATGTTTAAATCAAGTTAAATATATATATGTCCTAAAATATCATACTCTTGTAAAAATCATTCAAATGCCTTTCTAGATCTTTGAAATATATATATATATATATATATATATGTATATATATGTGTGTGTGTTTGCATCACAGATAAAATCTACATAAAGGTTTTATGATATATATTAGTACATTATCATCATCTGTGCTCATCTTTAATTGGACTTTATGTGTGTTATAGTTCATGATATATCTTTCATAGAAAAAAGTAAAAAGGATGGGAGGTAGACGTAGGTAAAAAATTGTAGAGCAGTTGCCAATAAGGAGAGGAGATGAAAATAAAATGTTGAAGGAGGGAAGGAACTTCTTAAATAAAGATAACTTTGCCAGTACTTACACTGGTGATGTTTCAGCAAAGAACAAAGCTCCTGTGTCTTAATACTTTGAAATGCTAAGGTTAGGCAGACTTACTCTAGAGGAACCATAGACTTCATGGGTTACAGAGAAGCTTAAGTTTCAGGGAAAAAATGGTATTTTAAAGAAATAGCATTTCACACTGGTCAGAACTGCTAAGATCAAATTCTCAAACAACAGCACATGGTGGTGAAGGTGTTGAGAAAGGGGAACCCTCCTCCACTGCTGGTGGGGATGTCAACTTGTACAATCACTTTGAAAATCAATCTGGCGCTTTTTCAGAACATTGGGAATAGCTTTACCTCAAGACCCAGCTATACATCTTCTGGGCATAAACCCAAAAGATGCTCCTCCATATAACAAGGACATTTGCTCAACTATCTTCAAATCAGCATTATTCGCAATAGCCAGAATCTGGAAACAACCTAGATGTTCCTCAGCTGAATAATGGATAAAGACACTGTGGCACATTTACATAATGAAATACTACTCAGCTATTAAAAACAAAGAAAAAATGAAATTTTCAAGCAAATGGATGGAACTAGAAAATTTCATCCCAGTGAGGTAACCCAGACCCAGAAAGACACACATGGTATGTACTCACTTATAAGCAGATATTAGACCTTTAATACAGAATAACCATACTACAACCCACAGACCCAAAGAAGATAAGTAACATACAGGATCCAAGGGAGGATGCATAAATCTCACTCAGAAGGGGAGACAGAATAGACAGAGGTAGTGGCTGAATAGAGGGAACAAGGTAGGAGAGGGGGTGCAGAATTAAAAGGGTGGACAACAGACCCGAGGGAGGCAAGAGTGAGAGAGAGCCTGTAGAGTAAAGAGAACCTGAGGGTGGGGGTATCTCTGTGACAAGACCTAAGTCAGGGTAGGCTCTTGGGAGAATATGAGAGGGATACAAACAGAAACTCCTAGTAGTAGAGTCCATAGAGGCTGAAGAGGATATCCATTAACTAGACTAGTCCCCTAGCAGAGTGAGGGGAGCACCAATCCACCCACAAAAATTTCTAACCAAAATTTACCCTGCTTACAAGATGTGCAGGGATAAAGATAGAGCAGATAAAGCAGAGATTGAGGGAATGCCTAACCAATGCCTGGCCCAAACAAGGGCACACCCTGTTGGAGTTTGCCAATCCCTGACACTATGAATGATGCTCTGCTAAACTTGCAGATAGGAGCCTGACAGAGTTGTCCTCTGAAAGGCTCTACTAAGCAGCTCCTCAAAACTGATGCTAAGACTCACAGCCAACCATTGGATGATTCATAGGGAACATTGTGGAAAAGTGGGAGGAAAGAGAAAAGGACCTGGAGGTGACAGGAGCTCCACAAGAAGACCAAAAGAGTCAACTAACCAGGGCCCAGAGGGGCTTGCTGAGACTGAAGCATCAACCAAGGGCCATGGCCATGCATGAGCTGGAGTTAGGCCCTCTACAAAGATGTAGCAGATGGGCAGCTTATGCCTCATGGGGTCTTCTAGTTGAGAGAAGTGAAGACTGCATCAGACAAGGTCTCCCTTGCTGGCTTTTAGATTGCTTCCCCCTGGTAGGATTGCCATGACAGGCCACAGGGGAAGAGCAGACACTCAGTCCTGATGCAACTGATGAGCTGGGCTGGATGAGAAAGGGGAGCTCCCCTTTTCTGAGGAAAAGGTTAAGGGGGAGGGGAGGGAAAGGGAGGTATGGTGGGATTAAGAGAGGAGGGCTACAGGGATGTAACATGAATTTTAAAATAAATGTTTAAATTGAAAAAAAAAAAACCCTGCGAGTGATTTCTGGTGGTCAAATTTGCAATAGATACGAAACAATTTGCTACAAAAGATGTAACCCTGGATGATGAATTGGAGCTGATCTTTCAGTGTCTCATCATGATGTCATCACTTCCACATCCCATCCCAACATTAGATGTGCTCCATGATTGCAGGTACATATTGTTGCCTACCCTGCCTAATTTTCATAAAGAAATATACCCTCTGCCTAATGATTCATAAATTTAAACATGAATTTTGCAAGTTAATGGAAGCAATAGACAAGATATAAAACACCATTTTGGTTATTTATAGATTCTATTTTCAATTTAGCTCTTGGTCTTCCAGGCTGTTGTTATAGGCTCTTATTCTGATTGGCTTTGGCATGTCTCCCTATTCAGCTGATTGTACTATAAACAGAGACAAAAAGAGTAAAAAATACAAATGCAGTTTGTTATGAAAGGAGTTCTTCCAAGACTGTTTCTGCTTATTCACATTAAATCTTTCTATAAACTGTGTTCTAGATGCCTACTTATTAATCTTCATCCTATTTTCTAAACCTCACCCTCAGCTTGCAGATTTTTTTTAGTAATCTAGTAGATACAAATACTCTGGGTAGACCTAAGTAATTCTGGAATACCACCAAATTTAAATGAGTAACAATTATTTCAGAACATAATTGCATAGGTTTGAGGGCCCAATTTGGCCCTATGTTCTGTCCTCAAAGACAAAAACATAGATTAAAAAAAAAAAAAGGAACAAGTGTGCAAACTTCTGGAAAAGGCAGCTTGTACAAAATCTAAGAGTGTAGTTTGTACAGGAGAGCAATCAAATATCCCAAGAAAGCCATCTAATTGTCAAACAAAAATACCTGAAGATGCATCTAAAATTAGGTAAAAATTGCCTAGAGTTACCTAAAAATTATATTATGAAAAGTTGTTCCCTTTTTTCTTCCTGACTTGATACCCTGATCTCTCAGAGCATATGGAAGAACTGGGAACCTGGAATTTAATAAAATAATTCCCAAGGGCATTTGAATTCTTTCTACAACTTCACACCCTGGAAGTTCTAAACTGTACTCAGGTTGATGGAGTGCACTGTTTCCCAGTCATGCTTTATCAATTTTCAGAATCTCACCAACTTTGCATAATTACTGATTATAGATATTTCATGTTAATGAAAAAGAAGAAAGTGATTACAGTAGTACAGTTTGTTTAAGAGAAAAAATGTAGTCAGAAGTGCAGTCTATGGAAACCAAATTTCTGAGAGAAACACGATGTAATTTATTTTTATGCTATTGTTGGAAATATGGACTGCCACCTATTTCTCACTTACCTACAGGTATACTCAAATAGATATGAGATTTTTGTTTTTTAATATGTTTTGATTTTTGATTCTTCTATTTCTAATGTTCTGGAGATTAAAGAAAAATTCAACTGCACTTATACCCACACAGTGCCCTTGCTTTCTTTATTGATCTCCCCCACCCCTTTTTTAAAGCACAGCCTGCACCGATAGAAAAGCAGTACATACAATATATACACTTACATAATGATTTTCATTATGGTAACTAAGTCTGTACTACCTGATGGCAGGTTCTGAGACAACTTGTTTTTATTTAACAGTTTATGAAAAACAATTGTTCAGCAACCTAAGGGAAAACTGGAGCAGTGACAGTTTTCTTAAATATAATCAATACTTCCTAAAAATAGATGCATCATTGTTGCATAAAATAGAGACAAATATTGTCTTTACTTTCTTAGAAATGACAACACTAGAAATCTAAATATTTAATTTTCAAAAATTTCTAAAGCAAAAGAGGAGATGTTTTTTTTTTTTTTTTTTTTTTTTTTACTAATTATATCTTTAAAATCCACACTTCAGTTTCTGAAAACTGAAACATGACAAATAAAAACACTTTCTTCTTTAAATATAATGTAGTAATATTAAATAATCTCCTTAGGTTTATTCTTTTGGTTAAAAAATATCCCCCCAGAGCAGAGACTCAGCCAAGCATGCTGTCTAAACATCAGGCACGTTACTTAAACAGTCTCCAACAGTTTCACTGAAGTTTGCAGGGAAGTGACCGTAATTACTTTATACAGCCCAAATTTCTTAAACATCTATGTATATATTTCAAAGTAAAGCTTTTAAGACACTTGTAAAGCTACAGAGGCAAAAGCAGATCTTACCTATACATTTTACTCCTGGATAGTGACGAGGTCCTTTCTTCTGTGTGTCCAACTGCTTTGAAATCCCCACTCAACTGAATGACTCTTTCATGTTATGTGTACCTAAAGCCAAAGGAGGAAATCCCATGTAATTAAAGCCCAACTTGCAAAACAAGTCTGAAAGAATCAACTTGAACCAATAGTGTGACTCGTGGACTAGAATCAGAGATGGGGAAACCTCACAAATCAGCAACAATGCCATTTATTCTGGTCAGAAGTGAATAAACGTGATTACAGGTGGCAGGTATGTTTCACAACCTTGTTGACCACTTCACATGTCTCAGTGTTGGTTTTATTAAGGAGGATGTGACGGTTCTGCTTATTACCATACACGTCATTTCTCACTACAGAAAACTAAGAACTGTCAGAAAATTCTTCCCCTACATTGACAGACACTCCCTCTGAATATGCTTTTCTCTATCATGAGATACATTTACCCTCTTAGTGTGTAAAACAGAGGTACAGAGGAGAACTTGAGTGAGGGGGGGATACATGGTTATAAGATAAGTGAGCATAAGAGTTGAAATCAAAACACACCTATGCGTTATTTCAAAAATTGTCTCCTACAAAGGCCTCTGAGCCCAGTAATACTAGAAGATAAACAGGCAGAAAAGGAGAGTACGGACGTGTGGAGGATCAGGGCAAGAACGCAGTGTTAGGAGCAGTGTTTGTAGGCAGGAGCAGAATCAGAGAAGATATACAGGCAAGAACAGTATGGAAATGAGATAGAGTGTTCCTGTCTAATGTGTTGAAGAAGGCTAGGGTAATAAGGTAAGATGACTATGCTAGGATTACTTTTTAGGAAATAATGAATGCTGAAGAATTGAAATGGAATACAACCAGACTGGGCATTAAAATGTGAATTTTAGCTTTATTTCTTTCACCAACTGTGTAACTTGAGTTGGGGTGGAGAATTAGTCTGGGTATGTAATCAGTGGTAGAGTACCCACTTCACACGTGCGAGGTCGTGGGTTCGGTCATAGCATACAAAAAAGAATAAAAAGAAAAAAAAACATATTCTTTCATGCTTTTCAATGTGCCCATGAGAAATGGAAAGTGAAGGGGTTCTTAGAGAAGGCTTTTGACTCTGTCACAGATAGGCAATGGCTGACGACTTTACCATAGGGCTTCAATTTAAGAAGTGACCAGTCCCTCCCACATTTTTAAATAGAATGTGTAATCTAGACAACTCTACCAGGTCTCAGTGTCCTTATTTACTCATTATAAAGTCAGCTTTAGATGCTCTGTCTTGTGCCTCATTCTATACATAGTATTTTCAATGAAGTGAATGAAATACATTTTAAAAATTAAACGTATTAGCTAAAAAAATTTTGTTTACATGCTAAATTCAAGATATTCACTTACAGATCTCTTCAACGCATTTGAATTAGTATAACTTTTATACTGGTTTTTTAAACTCAATGTTATTTCAAGAGATTATTTTTATTTATAATTCTTAGAGCTAGCAGCTTATCTTTCTAACTTATTTTAATATTATTTTAAACTAAAAAAATATAGTACTTACATTTATCAGTTATTGACAGTGTGACGTCTATCTTATAAAAGATGAATCACATTACCCTGCATGGATTCATCATTAAGTACATCTACTGCTATTGTTGGTTACACCTATCACAACAGAACTGGAAAATGAGTCAAGGGAGTGGCATGGGGGAAACGATATTCAGTCTGAAAGTGACTTCCTGCATGATTACAGTGAGCTCAAAACAGAAAGGGAGGTGGGGCTGAAATTATGGCTGGTGAGACCAAGTAATTGTTCATAATAGGAGCTAGTTTCAAAGGTGTTGACTCTTAATCTTCAGATCCACAGGGAGTGGCAGGACAGACCTTGACACATTCTATTCTTAAGGGATGCTCTTATTCTTAATTGAAAAAAGAACAGGGAATGTGGAATTGTGTTATACACAAAACATAAGCATTAGCTCACCATTAGGCTGGTGTTTGGTCCTGCAGTTGTATAACTCTCAAGGCGACCTGCCATGTCCATCCATACAGCCTTCAAGGAGATAGCAGAGATCATTTAGTGTGAAGAAGATGGACCCATGTAAGAGATAGTTGAACAGACTTTTTTACCTGATGAGGATGAAAGAGGTTATGACAATAAGAGTATCTTTATGGCAGTTACTCTTAAGCTTTGGAATATCTATCCATTGTATCTTGGCTTAGACAGAAGGATGACTCATTCAGTGGAGCTCATCAAAACATTAAGAATCAAAAGAGAACCCAGCAACAACCTGAAGCTGACGATCTAAAAGGTGTGGATCAGCAGTGCTTTCTTTGTTTTGAGAGTTTGTTTGTTCATATATTTCAGGAAATGCAGTCAGAGGGATGTACATGAATTTTCATAACCCCTTTTACAGAGTTGCCGCAATGATAAGAAAATAATTATAAAAGGAAAAAAAAACAGAGGGGGAAAAAAAGGAAAAAAAAAACAAAAAATAAACATAAAGGTAATACAACTTCTGACAACTAAGGCTCAACAATCATTGCAAAAGAGGGGAGGAAAGATGTAAGAGCCAGAGGGTCAGAGAGTTTGCTGTGCAATTGTTTCTCCTAGAAATGTTAGAAGCTACACCCATAAAGTCTTACCAACCTAGCTGCCTAAATATGAGCTGAGCAAAGATGATACGAATAGACATGCTCACATGGAAGTAGAGAAAGCTCAGGAGGCCTCGACTGCACACAAAATACAACAGGCAACTAAAGAATCCCGAGAGCAGGCCAAATAGTCTTCCTTGCGGATGAACACACAGAGTGCTTATCCAATACCAAGCTGTCAGCCTGAAAATAAACATATAAGTAACACTATGCAAACTGAGATGATTATGTTTGGGTGTGTGTGTGTGTGTGTGCATGTGTGTGTGCTCATGCTCATGAATAACAATAATGAATGAAAAAAGAGGCCACATCTTTGAAGAGAGCAAAGAAGCATATATGGGAAGGTTTGAAGGAAGGAAAGGAAAGGAGGAAATGATGTAATTATTATCTCAAAAAGTGAAAAAATTTTAGAGTGAAGAATGTACTCACCCAAATATAGCTATAAATGACATTTAATTTCAAATCCTTGCATTAACTTTAAATATTAGTTTAACATGTGGGTAATAATTAGATTTTTTAGATGTAAACAAATTTAATTTTATGTATTGTAATTGTGACTTGTAAGTAGTTAGAAATAAAATCGGTAATAATACTACCGCATTTAGGAGTTTTGTCAATTGAGAAAGGAAAACGTCTTTTTTTAATTTTTATTTTATAGCTACATTTTACTCGCTTTGCATTCCAGCTGTAGCCTCCTCCTTCCTTCCCTCCCAATCCCACCCTCTTTCCCTCATCTCTTCCCATGCTCCTCTCTAAATCCACTGCTAGGGAGGTCCTTCTCCCCTTCCATCTGACCCTAGCTTATTAGGTCTCATCAGGTCAAGCTTCCTTGTCCTCCTCAGAGACTGTCCCTCTTCCCCTTACTAGGGCACCCACTTGGAGACTGAGCTACCATGGGCTACATCTGAGCAGGGGTTCTAGGTTATATCCATGAATAGATCTTGGTTGGAGTATCAGTATCAGAAAAGACCCCTGGTCTCAGATATTTTGAATATGTTGCTCTCCTTGTGGAGCTCCTGTCCTCTCCAGGTCTTACTAACTCCCCCTTCTTTCATATGATTCCCTACACTCTGCCCAAAGTTTGATTATGAGTCTCAGCATCTGCTTTGATACACTGCTAGGTAGAGTCTTTCAGAGTCCCTCTGTGGTAAGGTACTGTCCTGTTTCTTGTTTTCTCCTTCTTCCAATGTCCATCTCATTTGTCTTTCTAAGTGAGGATTGATAGTCTTACCCAGGGTCCTCCTTGTTTAGCTTCTTTTTTTTTTGCAGAGAGTCTTTCTAAAATAAAAGCTTGGGTCTTTTATTTACTATTCAACAAGGCTTAGAAAAATTATTGCTACTTCTAAAGATTATTATTTTCCTTTTATTACATGTAAAAAAAATGGAGTTTACATACCATCTTCATAGAGTTGGGAAAATTAAATTCAAACTAAATAAAACAAACTAATGAGCAGAAAGCACCAGACACATCAAGCCATTTGTAATATAGCCATTCTTTCAATAGGAATACTCAAGGAAGAGTGTATAGGGGTCAGTCATAACACTCAGAGTGCTTGCAAATGGCTCTCCTCATGCTTGCACATTTCTTTGTTTAATATTGTTCTCCTTAAAGCATCTATACAAGAAGCATCCATTTACTACAACCTGGTGTGGTTTTCATTCTTGCCGTCAGTTATTTTCTTGCCTGTCCTCATTGTACTAATTTTAACTAAGGTTTTAAGTTCTGAAAGAAGCATCTTACTGATAGACATTGTGATTTTTTTTTTTACCTTGTTTACAGAAAAGAAGCGATCGTTTATCCTTTTCAAGTCACTCTTAAACTTCATGTTGCTTTTCTCCTATAGAAGATGTGATGGTTCTTGAGTGAACTTGATGAAACTCAAAATCACCTATGAGACAAATATCCGGGCGTGTCTTTGAGGCTGTTTTTAGAGAGGTTTAATTACTACAGTGGGAAGATTTACCAGGAAGACGGGCAGTACGATTCCATTCACTGGGCTCCCAGAGCGAGCAAAGAGGGGTACAAGTGAGGAAGGAACCCTAAACCTTTCCCTGCTTCCTGCATCCTGATGAAATGTTACCTCCTGCCAGATCATTGCCGTCACAGATAGAGCCGCTCTCATTTTAATGCGTCCCCAAAAGTGATGCACTGCGTCCTTTGTGAGCTAAAATAAATCCTTCTCTCTTTGATTTCCTTTTGTCTAGGGTCTGAGGACAGCAGTGAAAAAATGGTACTGAGGGAGGCCATTGCTGTGATTAACCTTAGGCCCCTGAAACAGGTTGGGGGTCGGGGTGAGAGAGCTTGGAGTTGTGGGCTACAGGAGCCCCAGAATGTCCTGAGCAGAAAATAATTGGGCCATTCTAATGAGAGCTTGGAAGAATAAAATGCCAAGAGAAAAATGAAAATGGGAGCCAACATATGAAAGGAGAATGAAGATTATATCAGGAGTGGCATGGGGGCATTCATGCTATATTCTGGCAAAGAACCTAGGAGGGCAACAAATTAGCCAGAAAGTTAAGAAAAATGTAAAATTTGGTGAGGAAAGTACTATTAAACCTGAGAAAAGAGTGGACTTTTTAAATAGATCAGCACTCTCTCTCTCTCTTTTAGATGGACAAAAATAATTTATTTTTTTATTTATTACAATTTATTCACTTTGCATCCTAGCTGTAGCCCCCTTCCTCATCCCCTCCCAATCCCATCCTCCCTTCCTCTTCTCCTGTGCCCCTCCCCAAGTACACTGATAGGGGAGGTCCTCCTCCCCTTCCATAAAGAGTCACTTTATGCTCTGTGCTGAGACAACCAGAGGTTCTCCCAATCCAAGGCTGTACATATTGTAGGCTCCAACTTATAAAAATGCGAATTAATTTAAAAGAAGGGAGCCTGATCTGAAAATCTTTCTGAGGATAGAGGGATCTCCTGCTCGACAAAACAGCCACCCTGGGAGTGTTTTCTAAATTTCAGCTGGTAAGGTACACAGAAGTCATTATAGCTGTGGTAGATGAAGGCTATGCTACATCTTAAATAGGCAGAGGAACTTGGTAGCATTACGCACATAGTTCTGGCTTAGTGTAAGAGTCCCGAGGTCAGGCAGGTTACTCTAAGGTTTCAGGCAATGTATGGCAGGGCCAGGTTGTGCGCAGGGAGGCCCAGAGAATCCACAGTGTGAAGCTGTGAGGGTAAAGCCTGGGTTGCACTGAAGACTTTAGGATGCTGGAGATACCAAGTCTATGGGACATCAACCTAGGAAAGTCACAGACACAAACTGGTCCAAGAGGGTGGCTAGGTAATGATATTATAAAGGAACTGGAAGGGTTCAGCTACC
This sequence comes from Psammomys obesus, assembly GCF_907164565.1. NCBI lineage: Eukaryota > Metazoa > Chordata > Mammalia > Rodentia > Muridae > Psammomys > Psammomys obesus. The sequence goes on along the minus strand of NW_026596117.1, from coordinate 562,064 downwards.
CAAGACTGTTGGAGATCATTAGTAGCCCCAAAGGAGGGGCCGAGAACCACAATGTTTGGAGTTTTTCCTGCTGCATTTGATTTGGCCTGATCTTTGCTAGCTATGTTTCTTGACCTTCCTTTTGAAATGGGGATGTTTATGTGGTTCTATTGGACATTAGAAGTATATAGCATGCCTTTTATTTGATAGAGACTTACAATTAAGAGATTATGTGAGACTCTGCACTTAACATGGTTCAACTATTTGTCACTGTTAAAAGAGTTTGTAGAAGCCCAGCCTACCTTGTTGACTGTCTATAAAGTTCTAGACAGCCCACAAGGCCAGCTAAGAGCTCTCCCAAGCTCACCCCACTTGCTTCCTGTCCAAAAGGTTTTATCCAGATTTTTGAGACACTGTTAAGAGATTTCTTCACTTCCTTCAGGGATCTCCTAAGACAACCCCACTGCAAAACACAAGGGAAACCCTTGAAGGCGTGGTAAGGGTTTCCCCTAATACCCTGAGGAGTTCCCCCAAATACTCTGAGGAATTCCCCAAGCCCACCCCACTGACTGTCACAAAATGTCCAGTTGGCATGTGAGACCCTAGCAAGAACTCCTATCCAGCTGCTTGAGAAATCCCCCAAGCCAACTCTTCTCCATTGACAGCTCCCCACATATCAAAGCTACATACCAAATATACAACTACCAACCTAATGCTAGGTCCCCTCACACATACCAATTCCATAGTAACAATCCCTATTAAGAACAACTTAGAAAAGAATTAAATAATTAGACAACTTAGAATAATCTCAAAACATAAAATTCAAAAGAATAGTTATAAACTTGCTTAATGAGTTAAAGAATTGAAAGAGGACACAAACAATAACCTCAATATACTTCAAGAAAACAGAAATAATCTGATGGAAGCCCAAGAAAACACAAACAGTTAAATGAAATAAGGAGGTCAATTCATAATATGAAAGTATAATCCAATAACGGGATAGAAATACTAAAGAAAATCCCCAACTAAAATGAAGTTGGAAATGAACATTTCAACAAGCAAGTTAAGACTTTTAGTTTCTTTAACAGAATGGATCATGTAGAGACAGAATATTATTATCTGAAGACAAAACAGAAAAATTGGATCATTCAATCAAACAAAATAATTAATTTTTATAAAGCCCACATGGATGGCATATGCCAGATCTTTGGGAAACTATGATAAGACCATATCTAAGAATCATGAGAATTAAAAATGAAAGAATACCAGATCATAGGCATAAGATCTGCTGTAAAGTCAGCATTACTTTAATATTAAAACTCAATAAAGTCATAGTAACAACCACAAAACTATACACCATTATCTTTGATGAATATAGACATAATAATTCTCTACAAAGTGCTTATAAAACCTCAGCCCCTGAAGCCAGTATTCTGAAATAACAACCAACCAAGAAAAATATGCCCAATGGCACAACAGTGGTAGGACTGTTATTGGGGTAACTAATTGTTTTCTGGTTGGATTCAAGGCCTTTTCCAAAAGAAAATTTAGTGCTTGGTAAGGTTAAAAAAATGGTCCAAAACTCATAGCTGAGAAGTCATTGATTGAGCCTAGTAGAGAATCTATTGTTTTGCTTAATGGTCATGCTGTTAAACAATTTTCTAAATATACTCATGTTTATAACTATAAATCTCTGCTGCTCTCAACCATGGTCAGGAAACTACATTTTTTTTTCTGTAGTGGTTATGTAGAAATTCATAGCTTGTGAAAGTGCTGAGAATAAGTGTTGATGAGAGATCAACCATAAGTAAGGTTTCTATATCACTCCCTCCACTAAAGCTTCAGATAACATTACAGAAGAAGAGGTGGAAGGAATATAAGAGCCAGGAGATGGAGAGTAGTGCTGTGAAATGCAATCTTCTGGAAAGAATGTAGCCATCAGAATCAGGAACTGACTGTAGATGTAGCTGCCTACAAGACCACACTAGACCACACCAGTCAAAATTCCAGCATGGGTGAGAGAGGGAGTCCTGAGGCCCCACATCTGTCTTAGCAACTATTAGCAATTGATTGATTCTGCTTGGAAAGAGAGAGTTAATTTTCTTTGGTGGTGGGGATGAACATGAGCACTGGTAGGTAGCTTCAGTGGATGGCCCCACACCCATGTATGTGTAGACAGTTTGTGTAATCAGTGTGTTATAAAAAAAAGGTGACATGGAATTTGGAAACACACCTGTTGTGGGCTTAAAACAGTTGCAGGACAGTAGGGGTAAAGATGATGAAAATATATTGTACAAATATATGACATTTCAAATAATAAAAAAATATTAAAAAGACTTGCAAACCTGAAAATATGAAAAATATTATTCACCATGATCAAATTGACTTTATCCTGTAACATGGTTGGTTCAATAAACTCAAATCCATAAATAAATGCATCATATAAATGAATTTAAAGACGAAATATGATCATTGCAATAGATACAGAAAATGCCTTTACAAGATCCACTAGTCATTCATGATAAAGTAGGGTAGGAGGGAACATATTTTAACACAATAGAAGAAGTATATAACAAATGTAGGCTACATCATCTTAAGTGAAGAAAAACTTGAGAAAATTTTGTAAAAATCAGCAACAAGAAAGGCTGTTCATTGTCTCCACACCTACTCAATATAGTGCTTGAAATCTTTGCTAGAGGAATAAAAACAGACAAAGAAATAAAATATTTACAATTAAGAAAAGTCAAAGCATCCCTGTTTGTGGATGATATGATGTTATGCATAAGAGACTAAGAAGAATCTCCTAGAAAAGTCTTAAAATTGATTAATAATTTCAGGGTTGTGGCAGGGTACAAAATCAAGACACAGAAATCAACAGCCTTTCCACATCTCAATGACAATCACATTGGAAAAGAAATCCAGAAAATAATCCCATTCACACTACCTTCAAAAATACTAAAGTTCTTTAGAAATACTGTGCTATTGAATTAGTAGAGTTAATACTGAGAAAAATGATTATCCTGTCAAAAGCAACGTACAGATTCGATGCAATACTAAATAACATTTCTATGAAACTATTCACAGAAATTAAAAAAAAAATCTTTAAAACTTACATGGAATTATAATGACCTTGGATAGCCAGTGCAATCCTGGACAAAAAGAAAAATACTAGAGGTAGTATTATCATACCCAGTCTCAAGTTGGGCGTATCCAAAATACTCTGTATTCTGCTACAGAGAACCCATTCATGTTTATTGCTACCCTATCACAATAGCTAGAAAATGGAATCAGCTTAGCTGTCCATCAACTAGCGAATGGATGATGAAAATGTGATGTATATGTACAATGTAATCAGCTGTCGTATAAATCATGAACTTTGCAGATTAGAGGATGGAACTTGGAAAAAATATAGTGAGTGAAGTAAGCCAAAAAAGCACCATACATTTTCCTTCATATAGGGACCCAAATTTCATTTTCTAATTTTGTATGTTCAACCTCAAGTACCTGTTGAAGCCCATTTGGAGAATGCCGCAGAGTAGGGGGGAAACAGTATAATATAAAGACTATGAAAACGTATATAGAGAAACTACTAGGAATGAATAGGTTTAAGTAGGATTGGGCAGGATGGGAGGAATACCTCACAAGGAGGTATTCCATGGGGGCTCTTGTTCAAGTCACTCTAGGAATGTTGCTACAGAGATCTGCAGGGTCATGTCTTTGTATTAAATTATATACGTCTCCCTCCCCCCCCCCCCGGCGGCCCCCCCCCCCCCCCCCCCGGCCCCCCCCCCCCCCCCCACACCGGGTAAGCATCTCCTAATTTTGTTCTAGAAGATAGAAAACTCTTCGTGGGCATGCTCAACCAGCAGCAATTCGAGGACGACGTGCGCGCCTCTTCGAGGCCTTCAGGAACATCGAGGAGTGCACTATCCTGCGAGGGCCTGATGTCAAGAGCAAGGTACTCCTCCCCTGCTGAGGCGCAAGCCACCATCAGCGCTCTACACGGAAGCCAGACCAAGCCTTTGAGTGTGGCCCTCGGAGTGCGTACAGGGTCTCATCACCCTTACCACTTTTTTTCAGATCAGGGGAGCCTCCTCCAGCCTGGTGGTCAAGTTTGCAGACACTGACAAGAAGCGCACGATGGGACGGATGCAGCAGATGGCTGGCCAGATGGGCATGTCCAACCCCATGGCCGTCCCCTTCGGAGCCTATGGTGCTTTTGCTCAGGCACTGATGCAGCAGCAAGCAGCCCTCATGGCATCAGTCGCGCAAGGAGGCTACCTGAATCCCATGGCTGCCTTGGCTGCCGCCCAGATGCAGCAGATGGCAGCCCTCAACATGAATGGCCTGGCAGCCGCACCTATGACCCCAACCTCAGGTGGCAGCACCCCTTCGGGCATCACTGCACCAGCTGTGCCTAGCATCCCATCCCCCATTGGGGTGAATGGCTTCACCGGCCTCCCCCCACAGGCCAGTGGGCAGCCTGCTGCGGAAGCTGTTTGCCAATGGCATCCACCCCTACCCAGCACAGAGTCCCACCACAGCGGACCCCCTGCAACAGGCCTACGCTGGAGTACAGCAGTATGCAGGACCAGCTGCCTACCCTGCTGCCTATGGTCAGATAAGCCAGGCCTTTCCTCAGCCACCGCCAAGGATTCCCCAGCAACAGAGAGAAGGGCCAGAGGGCTGCAACCTGCTCATCTACCATCTGCCCCAGGAGTTTGGGGACGCTGAGCTGATGCAGATGTTCCTCCCTTTCGGCACCTTTGACATATCAGCCAATACCAATCAAGCTGAAGACTCCAGACACCTGTGTGACTAGAACATTTCTTCAAGGAAAGTATAGCGCCTATGGAGTACAGAGGGCACGTGTTTGGGGAAAAATACACATGACATAAACATGATGACGACGAAGAAAAATGAGATAAAATAAACAAACAAAAAACCTGCAACTTTAAACCGAAATAACGTGAGGCCAGATGGGGAAGCTGAAGGGCTGAGCACTAGGAGACACTGCTGCTGCCAACCGATCCTGGGGCTTTTCCAGCCTGTGGGCGCCTGAGTCAGGCAGGGGCAAGCGGCAAGCGTACAAAGGGGCCTAGTCCCCAGCAGGCGGCTGGGAGGCCACCACTGAGCATCTCTATTTGTCATTCCTTTAGCTATTTAGGGACCAAAGGACCAAACTTTTTATTGCAGATTTGTAGCTCTGTCAATTAGAAGTAAAATGGAGACCAATCTCCTTCCTGCCTCCTAGCTGTTCTTGAAACAGCTTAGAGCGATTCTATGAAAAAAAAAAAAGTAATAAAAAATAATAAATAAATAAAAAACCACCACCAACAAAACAGGAAAAAAATAATGCTTTGACGCTTTTAAAACAGCAAGATACTAGTTCTTTGATACTTTGAGAGGCGCTTTGATTACCCTATTGAAGTCTCTGAAACTTTCCTATGATTTTCTGTATCTTATGTCCGGATGGAGCTGTTAAGATAAAAAGATTGGTGGATATTTGGGGAACGACAAAGATATTAAGTCATTATCCATGAAGAGTGAGAACACGAGGGGAACCAGGGGACCTCGAAGGCAAGGTAATTGTTGTGAAAAGTCTGTAAATGCTTCTAAACTCTTCCCCCTCATAACAGTTGTATAGAATTTTAAAAGGAAAAAGTTTAAAATACCTATATCATAGAAGAAAAAAATTAGAGGAAAGCAAAAACAAAAAAAAAAAAAAAAAAAAAAGGAAAAAAAAACCTTATAGAAGTTAGCGCTATGCTAAAATCCCAGACGTTGGTAGAGTTTAGACTGAGCATCGATCCGTCTCCCCGCGAGTGCTGTCGGACTCGGCCCCCAAAGGCCAGACCCGGCTGTCCAGACCTGCGGGCTCCAGCCGGAAGTGCCACTCCTCCAGGAAGTGCCTCTCCGGAAGCGTCCTGCCGCCTCTGGCTTCGCCCGCCAGCCCAGGAGCCGCGCGCACGCGCGCTCTCTCCGCCCTCCTCACCTCTGCTTCACTCGCCTTCTGTGCTTGTTCCGGAGACTTTCCAGGACAGAGAGAACTGGGAACTTTTCATCTTCAAACAACTAGACAACACACACACACACACACACACACACACACACACACACACACACACACACACACACACACACCCTTAACGAGAGAGAGAAACAAACAATCTTTGAAGAATTTCTGAACCTGTTTACAAGGAATTTTGAAAAACAGGGATGTTTAAATGATGCCGGCTCTGTTTTTCTGTAAATAAATTTGCATATTTTGTAGGACTTTTAGTTGTAATGATAGAGAAAGGAAAACTATTTAATGAAAGCACGATATTTATCTTTGGTAAATGACTTTAGAGCAGTTAAAGGCATTGCTTAAAAAACTCAGAATCAGAAAAAAAAAACATTGAATTATTTAAGAACACATATATTTTAAAGTATAACATATTTATTATAATTTATTTGCACCCTTGGGAAGACTTGCTTTGCATTCTGCCTCAAGAGCTGGTCATTGATGTCCGTCTGGAGGCCAGAGGGATCTCAGACGTATTTTTTTCTTTAGAACAACAAATTTCTGGTTGCTCTCAGGCCTCCTCCCTTTTCTTTCTATTTTCTTTTTGTTTTACTTCATCTAATTTTCTTTTTGTTTCTCTTGACTCCTCCTTTTAGGATGTCCAGATGTTGTAAAAAAATAAAAATTCAGCTGCAGTTCAGTACAACTGCTCTTTTCACAATGACTCCCTAAAACTCCTTGTAACCTTCTGTAACTATTGGATGACGCTTTCTCCAGCTTAGCCCTAAATAAAGCACAGTTTAAAAAAAAAAAAAAA
>NW_026596117.1:409792-555161 GCF_907164565.1 Psammomys obesus | reverse complement strand
ATATATATATATAATTAGGACCTTCAGGGGAACATTATTATTTAAAAATGAAGTGTTTGGATGTCAAGATGACAGGAGCTGTGAAAATAGTAAGTTGAAGACAATTAACACAATTTAAAAATTGAGTGTGGGAAACAGACTTTTTTGGATAGACTCTTGAGAAGCCTTCATTGCATGTGTTGGGTGATCAGGACAAGCTGAGTACCAAGCACAAGGCTGGACAAGGAAGATAAATGCACTGATTTTAATGTCTAACTGAAATAGTTCTGTCTCCCAAAGTTAGGGCTCGGATTTGAAGACAGAGAATCCAACATCTGGAAAATGGACATTTGATTCGTTCTTTGGAGTTCTACAGCCTACAGACTTATTTTGAGTCTTCTGAGCTTGGACATAGAGCCACATTCTTTACACTGAGAGTGAGTACTCTGAAAAGACATTGCAGAGGCATGTCTTTTTTTCTATAAACAATGATAGGTAACTTTTCTATGAGCTGTGTGCATCTCTTCTGGCTGTCAGGTCTACCATCAAAGTTAAGTCACAGCACAGCAAACTCGTGCTGTGGGAGTGCCTCCTAGGAGCCTAGAAATAATGATGGTCCATACTGAACAGCATCGGAGTGTCAGCATTATTATTGGACCTAGTAGAGGCAAGGGATTAAAGGGTTCAGAATAATGAACATGGTGGAATGGATATTTTATGTGAAGCCAAAAGGACTCATCAGAAAATTATGTTTCATGAGAAGTTACAGATAAGTAGCTCATTGGGGCTATTAGGAATATGCTGTAGGGAGGAGCATTTGTGTGGAGCCAACTTACCCTGCTTTGCTTAGGACTATCTCTATCATAAATCAGAAAGGTTAGCATCCAGGAACTCCTTCAACCCTGGGGAAACTGTCATAGTCTGTTACTTTAGACCAGACTCATTAAGTGTTGCCAGGATGGATAGGCATATAAATGACAAGACCATAGTGGGAGGGGCAAATGTTCACTTACAAACACTAATCCAAATGGCCAGTGCATCCCAACAGAGAAAAGCACAGCACACACTAGGCAGCTCTATTACTCAAGGAGACCAATTGAAGGGAGACAGCTGAAAGTTCGCTGCATTGGGCACCTTTTACACTAAAAGGAAGGATCAGGTTTTGCTCTCACATACAAACATGAATTTCTGGTACAAGTTTGCCTCACATTTCCCAGAAGGCCCTCAATAACACCACTGTTTGGGAGTGTTGTGAACACTTTGGGTAAATCACTTCTTATCAAATGTAGTCTCCTTTTGCCAGATGCATTTTAAATATTCATTTCATTGAGATGGTTATTAAGTACTTTGTATTATACTGCTCATTTGAAAAGTGTTTGGCTTTTAATAGCTGAGTAGTATTCCACTGTGTAAATGTGCCACAGTTTCTTTATCCATTCTTTGGTTGAAGGACATCTAGGTTGTTTTCAGCTTCTGGCTGTTGTGAATACAGGTATTATGATCATAGTTGAGCAAGTGTTCTTGTTGTATTGTGAAGTGTCTTTTGGGGTATATACCCAGGAAAGGTATAGCTGAATCTTGAAGTAGAGCTATTCCCAGTTTGCTGAGAAAGCACCAGATTGATTTCCAAGGTGGTTGTACAAGGTTACACTCCCACTAGCAATGGAGGAGTGTTTTCCTTTCTCCACAAGCTTGTCAGCATGTGCTTTCACTTGAATTTTTGATCTTAGCCATTCTGGTGTGAGATGGAATCTCAGAGTCATTTTGATTTGCACTTCCTTGATTACCAAGGAAGCTGAACATTTCTTTAAGTGTTTTCTTCCATTCAAGATTCCTCTGCTGAGAACTCTGTTTAGTTCAGTGCCCCATTTTTAATTGGGTTACTATGTTTATTGATGCTCAATTTCTTGAGTTCATTATATATTTTGGGTATTATACCTTTGTCAGATGTAGAACTGGTGAAGATCTTGTCCCAATCTGTAAACTGCCATTTCATTCTATTTACAGTGTCCTTTGCCTTTCAGAAACTTCTCAGTTTCAAGAAGTCCCATTTATTAATTGTTGATCTCAGAGACTGTGCTGTTGGTGTTCTGTTCAGGAGGTGTCCAAGGAGTTCAAGGCTTTTCTCACTTTCTCTTCTAATAATAATTTAGTGTATCTGGCATTATATTGAGGACTTTGATCCACTAGGATTTGATTTTGTGGAGGGAGATAAATAGGGATCTATTTGCATTTTTCTACATGTAGACAACCAGTTAGACCAGCACCTTTTGTTGAAGATGCTGTCTTTTTTCCATTGTATGGTTTTGGCTCCTTTGTCAAAAATCAAGTGACAATAGGTATTTGGGTTTTCTCTAGGTCTTCTATTCGATTCCGTTGTCTGAATAGTCTATTTCTATGCCAGAACCATGCACATTTTTGCTGTTGTTTTTGTTTTGTTTTGTTTTTTATTATTGTTTGAAGTCAGTGATGGAGATAGCCCCCAGAAGTTCTTTCATTATAAAGGTTTGTCTTAGCTATTCTGTGTTTTTTGTTTGTTTGTTTGTTTTGTTTTCCATATGAAGTTTAAAATTGTTCTTTCAAATCTGTAAAAAAAACTGTGTTGGTATTTTCATGGGGATTACATTGGATTGCTTTTGGTAAGATGGCCATTTTTACTACGTTAATCCTACCAATCCAGAAGCATGAGACATCTTTCCATCTTCTTATATCATCTTCAATTTCTTTCTTCAGAGACTTGAAATTCTTGTCATACAGGTCTTTCACTTGCTTGGTTAGAGTTACACCAAGAAAGACACACATGGTATGTACTTACTTTTAAGTGGATGTTAGCCATATAGTATAAGATAAGCATACTCTGAGGCAGACTCAAAGATGATAAGTGACATAGAAGATCCAAGGGAGAACACACAAATCTCACTCAGAAGGAGTGATAGAATAGACAGAGGAAGTGGCTGAAGAGAGGGAACATAGAGGAGAGGGGGTGCAGAGTTAAAAGGGTGGGCAACAGATCTGGGGGTGGGCAAGGGTGAGAGGACAGAAGGCCTGTAGAGAAAAGAGAACCTGAGGGTGGGGGTATCTCTGTGACAAGCTGGAGACCTAAGCCAAGGTAGGCTCTTGGGAGAGAATGAGGGGGTCTCAAGCAGAGACTCCTTGTAGCAAATTCCATAGAGACTGAAGAGGATATCCATTAACTAGACTAGTCCCCCAGCAGAGTGAAGGGAGCAGCAATCCAACCACAAAAATTTCAAACCAAAATTTACCCTGCCTACAAGATGTTCAGGGATAAAGATAGAGCAGATAAAGCAGAGATTGAGAGAATGTCCAACCAATGCCTGGCCCAACCAAAGACCTACCCTATCAGTGAGTGCCAACCCCTGACGCTATAAATGATGCTCTGCTAAACTTGCAGACAAGAGCCTGACAGATTTATCTTCTGAAAGGTACTACTAAGTAGTACCTCAAAACTGATGCTAAGACTCACAGCCAATTATTGGGCGATTCACAGGGAACATTGTGGAAAAGTGGGAGGAAAGAGAAAAGGACCTGAAGGTGACAGGAGCTCCACAAGAAGACCAACAGAACCAATTAACCAGGGCCCAGAGGAAATTGCTGAGACTGAAGCATCAACCAAGGGCCATGGCCATGCATGAACTGGAGCTAGGCCCTCTACAAAGATGTAGCAGATGGGCAGCTTAGGCCTCATGTGGGTCCTCTAGTAAGAAAAGTGGGGACTTCATCAGGCAAGGTCTCACTTGTTGGCTTTTAGATCACTTTCCCCTGTTGGGACTCCCATGACAGGCCACAGGGGAAGAGCAGACACTCAGTCCTTATGCAGTTGATGAGCTGGGCTGGATGGGAAAGAAAGCGCCCCTTTTGCTGAGGAAAAAGGGAGTAGGGAGATAAGAAGGAGGGAAGGCGGGAAAATAGGATTGGGAGGGAAGTAAGGATGGGATTACAACATGGATGTACAGTGAATAAAAAGTAAAAAGAAAATTTTTTAAAAAGGAAAAAATAAAAGTGTTTGGCTATATCAGCCATTTCTTATCACTCTTTTGACATATAGCAATAAGATCCAGATAAAGTATAGTTTTCTCTTTCTATGAAATGTATTTCTAAGTAATATCCATCTAGGTGATATGAGATTACTTTTCTCAGTATTATGGTTTTACATCCATTTTTTTAACTTAAAAGGACCCCCCCCACATACATACACAACTCACAATTGGGGATTAAACATGAGGCCTCAGATTCAGTAGGCACATTCTCTACTACTGAGCTACATCCCAGGCTTCTTTATTTTTTTATTAATTACAATTTATTCACTTTGTATCCCAGCTGTAGTCCCCTCTCTCATCCCCTTCCAATTCTACCCCCCCCTCTTCTCTTTTCATGTCTCTCCCCAAGGCCACTGATAGGGGAGGTCCTCCTCCCTTTTTGTCTGACCCTAGTCTATAAGGTCTCATCAGGACTGGCTGTATTGTCTTCCTCTGTGGCCTGGTAAGGCTGCTCCTCCCTCAGGGGGAGGTGATCAAAGAGCCGCCACTGAATTCATGTCAGAGACAGTCCCTGTTCCCATTACTATGGAATCCACTTGGACACTGAGCTGCTATGGGCTACATCTGAGCAGAGATTCCATGAATGGTCCTTGGTTGGAGTATCAGTCTCAGACAAGAACACTGGTTCTGTTGCTCTTCTTGTGGAGCTCCTGTCCCCTCCAGGTCTTTCATTTCTCCCTTCTTTCATAAGATTCCCTGCACTCTGCCCAAAGTTTGGCTATGAGTCTCAGCATCTGCTTTGATACCCTGCTGAGTAGAGTCTTTCAGAGGCCCTCTGTAGGTTCCTGTCCTGTTCCCTGTTTTCTCCCTCTTCTGATGTCTATCCTCTTTGCCTTTATGAAAGAGGACTGATCATTTTACCCAGGGTCCTTCCTGTTGCTTAGCTTCTTTAGGTGTACAGATTTATGTTTGTCCTATGTTATATGTCTAATATCCATTTATAAGTGAGTATATACCATTCGTGTCTTTCTACTTCTGGGATATTTCACTCAGGATAATCTTTTCTAGTTCCCACCATTTGCTTGCAAATTCCATGATTTCCTTGTTTTTAATTGCTGAGTAGTATTATGAATAAAGCTACTATGAACATGGTTGAGAAAATGTCCTTGTATACTTGAATATATTTTGGATATATATATAGGAGTGGTCTAGCTGGATCTTGAGGTTGCACTATTCCTAATTTTCTGAGAATGTGCCAGATTGGTTTCCAAAGTGGTTGTACAAGTTTACATTCCCACCAGCAATGGAGGAAGGTTCCCCCTTTTCCACATCCTCTCCAGCATGTATTGTCACTTGAATTTTTTCTTTTGAGAAAAGCTGGCCTTGAGCTTGCCATTGTCCTGCTTTGCATTTTAAGCAGCAAGGACTATGATTCCTGTCATAAGCCTAGCTCCTTTTAAATCAATGATTAAAATATATAATGTCTTCTTAAATGATATTAATTATATAAACCTCATATGAACCTCATAAACTCTTGAACACAATTATTGGTTAGATTCAAGAAAGTGTTAGGGTCAGAATAGTTGATCATATATACAATCCCGTTACTAAGGAGGGGGTTGTGAGTTTGAAGCCAGTCTAGGCTATGTGAAGAGACCTTGTCTCTAACAAACAAGAGGCAACACACGAGCACACACATACGCCAAACAAATAAACAAACAAGCAAACAATCAAAAACCCACAAGACTAAAAAGAGACATAATTTTGGGGTGGAGGTGTTGGTGTGATGCTATGTATACCAATGCTAAGTTCTGGGCCCCGAGATCTGGTTGCAGTCCAGAGTGCAATCTCATGTACGCTGGTCTTTGTTGAGTAAACTTTGCTCCCCAATTATCTCTGATTGTTAAAAAAAAAAAAAAAAAAAAGCTAGACAATCTGTAACTGGGCAGAAGAGAAGTAGGCATTGCTTTGGTTTCTGGAGTCTCAGGTAGGGACCACAGGAGGAGAAGAGAGGAAGAAAGGAAGAGCATGGAGAGAGGGTACATAGCCTGATGGAGTAGATCCAGCCAAGGCAGGACGAATATTGGCAAGTGACTTGGGAAGTGTAGCTGGGAGGTAGCCAGACAACCTCAGAAAATTAGTATAAATCGTATTTGCCCTCTTATGTGCTAAAAGCTTGTTTAAACAAATCAATAGGTCTCTGTCTCAATTATTGGGGAACTAGCAGGTTAAACAAAAGCCCCTCCAGAATCAATATTCTACTACAATAATTAGATAAAAGATTCTGATATTATCAATTACCTGTTTTAGAGTAAAAATTATAAATGTCGAAGAAACAGAATTATAGTCTTGAAGTTAAAGACAAAAGCTTATCATAGGTTGACTTGACTTTATGGTAATGTTTTTAATTTAATTTGTTTGGGATAACAAGTATCATTTTAATACACCATACATCTTTAATGTGCGAGTGCATATGCTTGCAGGCGCACACGTGAAAGTCAGAAAGAGAAACCTGTGGGTGTCAGTCTGGGCTGTCCACCTTGTTTGACACAAAGACTCTTTTTTTTTTTTTTTTTAAAGATAAATCCTTTATTGGAATGTGTCCATTATGAAGTAATATCACTGGCTAATTTTTTTTAAATTTTTTATTTAACTTTTATTAATTACACTTTATTCATATCCCCCATAAGCCCCTCCCTTCTCCCCTCCCGGCCCCACCCTTCCCCCTTTTCTGCAAAGACTCTTTTTAAACCACTGCATATGTCAGGGTGGTGGCCTGTGAGTTTCCAGGGATTCTCCTCTCTTTGCCTTCCATCTTCCTGTCGTAGCACTAGCATTATAGAGATATGCTACGATGTCTGACTTAATGTGGATTCTGGAGATCTACCTCAGGTCCTCCTTATGATTACCTGGAAAATGCTTTACCAATGAGCCATCTCTTCAGCTATCCGTGTTGTATCTTTTTTTTTTAAATTTTTTTTATTATTATTATTTTTTTCTTTTTAGTTACATTTTGTTAACTCTGTGTCCCAGCTGTATCCTGCTCCCTCATTCCCTCCCCAACCCCACACTCCCTCCCTGGTCTCCTCCCTGCCCCTTTCCAAGTCCACTGATAGGGGAGGACCTCCTCCCCTTTCATCTGACCCTGTTTTATCAGGTATCTTCAGGGCTGGCTGCAAAGTCCTCCTCTGTGGCCTAACAGACTGCTCCTCCCCGGGGGGGGGGGTGTCAAACAGCCTGCCCTTGAAATCCTGTTAGAAATAGTCCGTGTTCCCCTTACTTTGGAAAACTACTTGGTTACTGAGCTACTATGGGCCACATCCGAGCAGAAGTTCTAGGTTATATCCATAGATGGTCCTTGGTTGAGTGTCAGTCTCAGAAAAGACCCTGTGCCCAGATATGTTTGGTCCTTGTAGAGCTCCTATCCTTTCCATATCATACTAACTTCCCTTCTTTCATATGATTCCCTGCACTCTGCCGAGGGTTTGGTTATGAGTCTTAGTGTCTGCTTTGAAACACTGCTAGGTAGAGTCTTTCAGATGCCTTTTGTGGTAGACTCCTGTCATAAGTTCAATGCACATCCCATTTGTCTTTCTAAATGAGGATTAATCACCTTCGCCTGTGTCCACTTTCTTGATTATCTTCTTTAGGTGTGTAGATTTCATTATGTTTATCATATCTTGTAGGTCTATATAAGCGAGTATATACCAAGTTTGTCTTTCTCCTTCTGGGATACTTCACTCAGAATGCTCTTTTCTAGATCCCACCACTTGCCTGCAAATTTCATGATTTCCTCCTTTTTGATTGCTGAGTAGTATTCCATTGTGTAAAAATACCACAATTTCTGTATCCATTCCTCCGTTGATGGACATCTGGGTTGTTTCCAAGTTCTGGCTATTACAAATAAAGCTGCTACGAACATGGTTGAACAAATGTCCTTGTTGTGTACTTGAGCAAATTTTGGGTATATACCTAGGAGTGGTATAGCTGGGTCTTGAGGTAGCACTACTCCTAGTTGTCTGAGAAAGCGCCAGATTGACTTCCAAAGTGGTTGAACCAGTTTACATTCCCACCAGCAATGGAGGAGGGTTCCCTTTTCTCCACAACCTCTCCAGCATGTGCTATCACTTGAGTTTTTCATCTTGGCCATTCTGATGGGTGTAAGGTGAAATCTCAGGGTCGTTTTGATTTGCATTTCCCTAATGGCTAATGAGGTTGAGCATTTCTTTAAGTGTTTCTCTGCCATTCGATGTTCCTCTTTCGAGAATTCTCTGTTTAGCTCTGTTCCCCATTTTTTAAGTGGATTACTTGGTTTGTTGCTTTTCTGCTTCTTTAGTTCTTTATATATACTGGATATTAGCCCTCTGTCAGATAAAGGGTTGGTGAAGATTCTTTCCCAATCTGTAGGCTGTCTATTTGTTTTGATGACAGTGTCTTTTGCTTTACAGAAGCTTTTCAGTTTCATGAGGTCCCATTTATTGATTGTTGCTCTTAGAGCCTGTGCTGTTGGTGTTCTGTTCAGGAAGTTGTCTCCTGTGCCAATGAGTTCTAGGCTGTTTCCCACTTTTTTTTCCAACTGATTTAGAGTATCTGGTTTTATGTTGAGGTCCTTGATCCACTTGGACTTTAGTTTTGTGCAGGGTGATAAATATGGATCTATTTTCATTTTTCTGCATGTAGACATCCAGTTGGTCCAGCACCATTTGTTGAAGATGCTGTCTTTTTTCCATTGAATGGATTTGGCTTCTTTGTCAAATATTGAGTATTCATAGGTGTGTGGGTTTATTTCTGGGTCTTCTATGCGATTCCATTGATCCTCCTTTCTGTTTCTATGCCAATACCATGCAGTTTTTATTACTGTTGCCCTGTAGTACAGCTTGAGATCGGGAATGGAGATACCTCCAGATGATCTGTTGTTGTACAGGATCGTTTTGGAGATTCTGGGTGTTTTGTTTCTCCATATGAAGCTGAGAATCTTTTTTTCAAGGTCTGTAAAGAATTGAGTTGGTATTTTGATGGGAATTGCATTGAATCTGTAGATTGCTTTTGGCAGGATGGACATTTTCACAATGTTAATCCTACCAATCCATGAGCACGGGAGATCTTTCCATCTTCTGAGATCTTCTTCAGTTTCTTTCTTCAAAGACTTGAAGTTTTTCTCAAACAGGTCTTTCACTTGCTTAGTTAGAGTCACACCAAGGTACTTTATGTTATTAGTGGCTATTGTGAAGGGTGTTGTTTCCCTAATTTCTTTCTCAGCCTTTTTGTCTTTGGTATACAAGAGGGCTTCTGATTTTTTTGAGTTGATTTTGTATCCTGCCACTTTGCTGAAGGTGTTAATCAGCTGAAGAAGTTCTCTGGTTGAATCTTTGGGGTCGCTCATGTATACTATCATATCATCTGCAAATAGTGACACTTTGACCTCTTCCTTTCCGATTTGTATCCCCTTGATCTCCTTTAGTTGTCTTATTGCTCTGGCTAGGACTTCAAGTACAATGTTAAAGAGATATGGAGAGAGTGGGCAGCCTTGTCTTGTCCCTGATTTCAGTGGGATTGATTTAAGTTTCTCTCCATTGAGTTTGATGTTGGCTATAGGCTTGCTGTATATTGCCTTTACTATCTTTAGGTATGTGCCTTGTATCCCTGATCTCTCCAAGACTTTAAACATGAATGGGTGTTGGACTTTGCCAAATGCTTTTTCAGCATCTAAGGAGATGATCATGTGGTTTTTCTCCTTCAGTTTGTTTATGTGGTGGATTACATTGATGGATTTCCGTATGTTGAACCACCCTTGCATTCCTGGGATGAAGCCTACTTGGTCATGGTGGATGATATCTTTGATGTGTTCTTGGATTCGGTTTGCAAGTATTTTATTGAATATTTTTGCATCAATGTTCATAAGAGAGATAGGTCTGAAGTTCTCTTTTTTTGTTGGATCTTTGTGTGGTTTAGGTATCAAAGTGACTATGGCTTCATAGAATGAGTTTGGTAGTGTTCCTTCTATTTCTATTTTGTGGAATAGTTTGAGGAGAATTGGTGTTAGTACTTCTTTGAAGGTCTTGTAGAATTCTGCGCTGAAGCCATCTGGTCCAGGGCTTTTTTTGGAGGGGAGACTGTTAATGACTGCTTCAATTTCCTTGGGAGATATAGGGCTATTCAGTCTTTCTACCTGATCTTGACTTAATTTTGTAGATGGAATCTGTCAAGAAAGTTATCCATTTCATTTAGATTTTCAAATTTTGTGCCATATAGGCTTTTGTTGTATGACCTAATAATCGTTTGGATTTCCTCAGTGTCTGTAGTTATGTCCCCATTTTCCTTTCTGATTTTGCTGATTTGTATGGTTTCTCTCTGCTTTTTAGTTAGTTTGGCTAAGGGTTTGTCTATCTTGTTGATTTTCTCAAAGAACCAGCTTTTTGTTTCATTGATTCTTTGGATAATTTTATTTGTTTCTAATTGATTGATTTCTGCCCTTAGTTTGATTATTTCCAGCCTTCTGCTCCTCTTGGGCGTATCTGCTTCTTTTTTTTCTAGGTTTTTCAATTGGGCCATTAAGTTGTTTGTATGTGATGTTACGGATTTCTTCTTGTAGGCACTTAGTGCTATAAATTTTCCTCTGAGCACTGCTTTCAATGTGTCCCATAAATTTGGGTATGTTGTGCCTTCATTTTCATTGAATTCTAGAAAGTCTTTAATTTCTTTCTTTATTTCTTCCTTGACCCAGCTGTCATTGAGTAGTATGTTGTTCAGTTTCCATGTGCGTGTCGGCTTTTTGTTGTTTCTGTTGTTGTTGATGTCCAGCTTTAGTCCATGGTGGTCAGATAGTATACAAGGGATTATTTCAATCCTTTTGTATCTGTTGAGGCTTGCTTTGTGACCAACTATATGGTCTATTTTGGAGAAGGTTCCATGCGGTGCTGAAAAGAAGGTGTACTCTTTTGAGTTTGGGTGAAAAGATCTGTAGACGTCTATTAGGTCCATTTGATTTAGGGATTCTGTGAGTGCTTTTATTTCCCTATTTGGTGTCTGTCTGGTTGATCTGTCCCTTGATGAGAGTGGGGTGTTGAAGTCTCCCACTATTAAGGTATTAGGATCAATGTATGATTTAAGCTTTAATATTGTTTCATTTACAAATGTAGGTGCTCTTGTATTTGGGGCATAGATATTCAAAATTGTGATGTCCTCTTGTTGGATTTTTCCTTTGATGAGAATATAGTGGCCCTCCTTATCTTTTTTGATTAACTTCGGATGAAAGTCTATTTTATTAGATATTAGGATGGCTACTCCAGCTTGTTTTCTGGAACCATTTGCTTGAAAAACATTTTTCCAGCCCTTTATCTGAGGTAGTGTTTATCTTTGTTGCATAGGTGTGTTTCTTGGATGCAACAGAATGTTGGGTCTTGTTTCCGTAACCATTCTGTTAGCCTGTGTCTTTTTATTGGTGAGTTGAGTCCATTAATATTGATAGATAATATTGACCAATGCATGTTAGTTCCTTTTGTAATGGAGTCGATGATCTTACCTTGTTTCATTGCTTGTTTTCTTTTCATTTTTGTTGGGATATTATCTGTATGCCCTGTTTTCTTGGGTGAATTCGTTTTCGTTGGATTGGAGTTTTCCTTCTAGTATCTTCTGTAGGGTTGGTTTGCTGTATAGATATTGCGTAAATTTAGTTTTGTCATGGAATATTTTGTTTTCTCCATCTATGTTGATTGAAAGCTTTGCAGGGTATAGTAGTCTGGGTTGACATTTGTGATCTCTTAGAGTCTCCATGATGCTTGCCCAGGCCCTTCTGGCTTTCATAGTTTCTGATGAGAAGTCTGGTGTGATTCTGATAGGTCTACCTCATATGTTACTTGGCCTTTTTCCCTTGCTGCTTTTAATATCTTTTCTTTGTTCTGTAGATTTAGTGTTTTGACTATGATGTGACGTGATGTGTTTCTTTTCTGGTCTAGTCTATTTGGTGTTCTGTAGGCCTCTTGTATATTTATGGACATCTCTTTCTTTAAGTTGGGAAAATTTTCTTCTATGAGTTTCTTGAAAATATTTTCTGGACCTTGGAGCCTAGAGTCTTCTTTTTCATCAATTCCTATTATTCTTAGATTTTGTCTTTTCATAGCATCCTTGATTTCTTGGATATTTTGTGATTGGAATTTTTCTGATTTTACTTTTTCTTTGAGAGAAGTATCAATTTCTGCAAGTGTGTCTTCAGCTCCAGAGATTCTCTCTTCCATCTCTTGTATTCTGTTGGTGATGCTTACTTTTGTGGTTCCTGATCTTTTCTCAAAGTTCTCCAGCTCAAGAGTTTTCTCATTTTGTGTTTTCTTTATTGATTCTAATTCTGTTTTCATGCCTTGCACCATTTCTTCCATGTGTTTGAATTTGGATTCCTGTCTCTCTACGATGGACTCTATTTCTTTGTTCATTTCCTTTTTGTATGCCACTAATTTTTTCTCTACTTGTGCCTCTATTTGTTTGGCTATGTTTGCCTGTGTTTCTTTAAGGGTTTTGTCTATTTCTTCTTTCTTTATCTCCAATTGACTGGCCAACTCTTTGAAAGATTTGTTCATTTCCTCCTTATGAGCCTCAAATAATTGAGCAAGCATGGCTTTAAGGTCATTTTCCTGTGCTTCTGATGAATTGGAGTATCCATCGATTTTGGGGTTTGCTGGTGAAGTCATGATGTCCTGATTTATGTTGGAAGTGTTCTTTCGCCTACCCCTGGCCATTGGCTTATCTGAGACCTTCCCTGTTTGTTTTTGGATTCTGCCGATCAGACTGGTACTGTCTCTCTCTCGAGTCTGGAGAATTCTTCAGGAAGTTGAGAGAGGTCCCGTGTCCTTAGCGTGTGCTGAGGACTAGCTGTACCTGTGGGAGGAAAGTACGCAGGCTCAAACAGAGGCAAATGCAAGTGTGCGTGCGTGTATATGTGTGTGTGTGTGTGTGTGTGTGTGTGTGTAAGTGGGCGTGGGCGTGTGTCTCAAGGGACAGAGTGATGGCTAATGTTGAACCCTTGAGTGTGTGGGAGGGGCTCTGCAATGTATATGTCGCAGGCGCTAGTGATGATCGCAGCGCGATTTCTGGCATTAACTGCCTTAACTCCTCAATTAGACCCACAGAGCAGGAACTTCAATGTTCCAAGTGCCCCTCTGTTTCCCAAAGTGGGTATATGCGTGGGAGGGGGTTCGATGCCTGGCTTCTGTTTTAGCAGGACCCAGGATCAGTGGAGCTGCAGATTCTCAAGGGTTCACTCACTTATAGGCAGGTCACTTGGCAGAGAACGGGGTATCTGGGCTCTCTGCTCTCTGGTTTGGCCCTGCTTCTTTGATGTGCTCCGCCAGTTCCGTGCTGTTGTCACTGCCAGGTTATGAGGTCTTGCTGCAGCTGGAGATTTCAGGGTGGTCTCGTCAGTGGGAATCAGGGTAACCTGCCTTTCTGTTCTCTGGTTTGGCCCTGGTTAGTATTAAACTGGAGGGCTGATGTGCCCCGCCAGCTCAGTGCTGCTCCGCCGCCAGGTTAGAAAGTCCCGCTGTAACTGGAGACTGGGTTGCTAGTCCAGGTGCTTTCTGGGAAGTCCTGGGGTCTCTTCACTGTGCTCTCCAAGCTTTGGAGGCCCAGCGCCTGGTGTGTCTAGCTTGTATGGCGTTTCTGTCTGGATTTGGTGAGTATATAGCGTATTCTCTGTCACTGTGGGATTGGGCGGGCCGTACAGTCAGTGATCGTGATCCTGCGGAGCTAGTATGGCGTCTAGCAGACTCGGGCCCTGGGAGGATGGTGCAGCCGCAGCGCGAATCTGGGGCTACAAGACACAGTACTGCTGGCCTTTGCCGATAAAGGGCTTGGGGCTCCGCCTCAGTGGCTGCAGGCCCCAGGCAGTTAGGTCTGCGCTGAGAAAGGCGAGTCCGCTGTGCCAAGGAGGAGGGAGGTCTGGGGGAGGGGAGTGCCGAGAGATCAAAGGATCGTTTCTCACCTTCCCCAAACAAGTCCCTGGGTGACCCGCGACCAAGGTTTTCACCTCCTGCGATGTTCCCTGTTGTTTAGAAAGTCTCTCAGCTGTTTCCCTGGCTTCAGAAGTTCTTCCACTCATCAACTCAGAACTTTATCTCTTCCACAGCTCGGAAACTGTGTGTGCTAGTCGCCATCTTGGCTCCGCCTCCCAGTGTTGTATCTTAAGGGTCAGATAACTCATGTAATAAATTCCCAAGGCGGGCACTGTTCTTAACACCTTGCTAGGGACTGCCATGACCTCTCTAGAAGAATGTCAACCTCTGTACAAGAAAGAGGAATGCACTGGAGAAGAAATAGTGGTGTGAGAAATTGACTACATATTAGTATAGAATGCTATTTTTGTTTTTGGACACTTTAAAGGACGTAAACTATGCATTTATTTTTATTTGCTTTTTTTTTTCAAATTATGCATTTTTAAAGAAAACTAACTGAATCAGTGTAAATAGGGTGTCTCAGCCTTCCTGCCAAGGGAATGAACTGTCTAGAAATACTTGTTGAGGTCTCATTTGCTCTGTGGAAGGATATGTATTTAAAGATAATAATATAGATAATCAAGAAAAACATTGTTATACTTTTAAATTAGCTTACAAACTAGTGGGTGTCTATAAGTCTTCTTATATATCTTTAGTCTCTGCCTAATCAGCACCCTGTCCTTTCCTTTGACCATGGTACCCCTTTCTTTGTTTAAACCTTTAACTTTCAGAAATTGCCAAAACCTTAAAAATTATTAAAAGATGATGTAAATTATGATATAAAAGTATATTTTAGAGTTGGTGGGATTAGCAGGTAAAGACACTTACCACCAATCCCCATAATGTGAATTAGATCTTTAGGACCCATATGCTGGAATGAGAGAAAGATCTCCCACAAGCTGCTCTCTGACCTCCATGTGTCTGCTATGGTACACTTATGCACCCCTCCACACAATGTATAGCTATATAAATGTTTTCAAAAATAAGAAATAAGGGCTGAGAGATTGCCTAGCACTTCAAGACTACTGGCTGCTCTTCCGAAGGACCAGGGTTCAGTTCTGAGCACTCACACGGTGGCTCACAACTGTCTGCAGCTCTACTTGCAGACAGTTGTCTGCTTGCAACTCTACTTGTCCTCTTCTGGCCTCCATGGGTGCTAGTCATGCCTATGTTGATACATACAGGCCAAATACCTATACACATAAAATATTAAAAAAAGATATTAAAAATAAGAGAATATATGCATGATTTTGTCATGACAAACCTTCAATTTAGGGTTTTACTTGCAAATTATGCTTTCATTTCTAGTGTGACATGATATAGCCTACTTGTTGTTTAACTGCATAAATCTTCTATTGAGTTTGGGCTTCCCTGATTAGACCCTGAGGAATATATTCCAGGTACATTATATACTAAAACAAATTATTTCAACAACATTTCTCAAATCTGGTGAAAAACTACTTAGTTCTTTATTTTTAAGTATTAATGTTATTGCCTTGGACCCATTCAGGTAATTCAGAATTATCTTAATTAATATAAATACTTAATGACCTTAAGTATATATATGCAAAATACCTCTCCAAATATATAACAGATTTATAAGTATGATACCAGTGAAGGAATGGTTTTGAGGCTTGGGGAAGGACTTCTGCCTACTACACAGACTAATTTTTTAAAAGGAAAACAAAGCACCCCAATGGCAAAAATGGGCAGACAGATGTCCCTCAGGAGAAGAATAGATAAAGAAACTGTGGCACATTTACACAATAGAATACTACTCAGTTATTTAAAACTAAAAGTATTGAAATTTGCAAGCAAATGGATGGAACTAGAAAAGTTCATTTCGAGTGAGGTAACCCAGACTCAGAAAGACACACATGGTAGGTACTCACTTATAAACAGGTATTAGACCTATAGCACAGAATAACCATACTACAATGCACAGATCCAAAGAAGATAAGTAGCAAAGAGGATCCAAGGGAGGATGCATAAATCTCACTAGGAAGGGGAGATAGAATAGACAGGTAGTGGCTGAAGAGAGGGAACAAAGTAGGAGAGGAGGCTGAGAGTGTTAAGAGGGTGGCGATCAGACCTGAGGAGAGCAAGGACAAGAGGGAAGAAGGCTGGTAGAGAAAAGAGAAACTGAGGTTGGGGTTATCCAAGTGAAAAACTGGAGACCTAAGTCAGGGAAGGCTCCTGGGAGGATATAAGGGGGACTCAAGCAGAGACTCCTAGTAGCAGAGATCATAGAGACTGAAAAGGACAATCTCTAACTAGACTAGTCTAATAATAGAGGGAGGGGAGCACCAACGGACCCACAGAAACTGATAAAAAATTTACCCTACCTACTAGATATGCAAGGATAAAGATAGAGCAGATAGAGAAGAGACCGAGGGAATGCCCAAGCTATGCCTGGCACAAGCAAATACCCACCCTATGGGAAAGTGCCAACCCCTGACACTATGAAAGATTCTCTGCTAAGCTTTCAGACAAGAGCCTGTCAGAGTTGTCCTCTGAGAGGCTCTACCCAACAGTGCCTCAAAACAAAATGCTGAGACTTACAGGCAAACATTGGTCGATGGGTAGGGAGTCTTGTGGAAAAGTGCAAACAGAGGGAAAAGGACCTAGAGCTGATAGGAGGTGGTAGGAGCTCAACAAGAAGACCAACGGAGTCAACTAACCAGGGACCGGGGGGATTGCTGAAACTGAAGCATCAGCCAAGGACCATGCATAAACTGGATCTATGCCCCTTACAAAATGTAGTAGATGGGCATCTTAGCCTTCATGTGCACCCTCTAGTAAGGGAAGTGGGGACTGCATCAGACAAGGACTCACTTGAGAGCTTTTAGATCACACCCACCTCGTGGGACTGCTTGCTAGGTCACAAGGGAAAGGGGACATGCTTAGTCCTGATGCAACTTGATGAGCTGGGGTGGATGGGAAAGGGAGCTCCCCTTTTCTGAGGAACAAGAGAAGGGGGACAAGGAGGGCGGGACTGGGAGGGGAGGAGGGATGGGCTACAACATCGACTAAAAAAATTTTTTTTCATTTTTAAAAAGTTTTCATTTTATTTTATTTTATTTTTGTATTTTATTTTTTTCTTATCAGTTACATTTTATTAACTCTGTATCCCAGCCGTGTCCCGATCCCTCATTCCCTCCCAGTCCCTCCCTCCCTCCCTCATCTCCACCGTGCCATGCCCCTTGCCAAGTCCACTGATAGGGGGGACCTCCTCCCCATTCAACTGATCCTGTTTTATCAGGTATCTTCAGGACTGGCTGCAAAGCTCTCCTCTGTGGCCTAACAGGACTGCTCCTCCCTTGGGGGGTGGGGAGGCCAAAGAGCCAGTCATTGAGTTCCTGTTAGAAATAGTCCTTGTTCCCCTCACTATGGGAAACCAATTGGTTACTGAGCTACCACAGGCTACATCTGAGCAGAGGTTCTGGGTTACATTCATACATGGTCCTTGGTTGCATGTCAGTCTCAGAAAAGACCCTGTGCCCAGATATATTTGGTCCTTGTGGAGCTCCTATCCTTTCCTCATCAGTCTAACTCCCCTTCTTTCTTATGATTCCCTGTACTCTGCCAGAGGTTTGGTCATGAGTCTTTGCTTTGAAAACACTGCTAGTTAGAGTCTTTCCAATGCGCTCAGTAAACTCCTGTCAATGTTCAATGCGTATCCCATCTGTCTTTCAAAACGAGGATTGATAATCTTACCGCATGTCCGCTCTCTTGATTATCTTTTTTAGGTGTATAGATTTCATTATGTTTATTATATCTTATAGGTCTATATAAGTGGACTAAAAATTTTATAAGAAAAAATTTCAGATTCGGTGGTCAAGAAAGTTTTTGAGAAAGTGGGTGTTGACTAAATATTTAAGGATCTGAAGGAAAGGCAGTGGATAGCTAAGAAGATTGTTCTAATTGAAAGGAGCAGAAAGCTCAAAGTTACACAAGCATCAATGCATTCAAAGAACAGCAAGCAGTCAGAAATGCTAGAATGCACTGTACATAGGGGTGGAGAGAAAACATGAAGAAAGGAGACAGCAGAAACCAGTTGACTTGGGTTTTTGATGGAAAATAATTCACCGGGGATTCTGAGAAGATTAATGACACCTTAGTATTGCACTGAGTACAGTGGACCAGGCTGTTCCAAGGTAGACAAGGGTAGAGAAAAGAACAAGAAGAATAACCCCTCTCTCACAATCCTCATCCAAGTTGTGAACAGGTACTCATAGCTCTATCTATAGAAGGCAGCCATAGTCTCACAAACATAAAACTCACTGCCACTGTTCTGGCTCAAGTCAGAGAGCACTACTTGATAGAGTAAAACTGCAAAGGATGACTGAAGTTACACATTAAGGCACTTAAGCAGCAATTGAAACCAAGTAAAACCATAAAATTACAACGCCCCTCTCACATAAAATTAACACCCCTACTTACTGCTGAAGATTGTGTACTTGAGTTGTTCTTTAGTAATGGACACATCTTTATTTTTTCCAAGAGTTGTTAACTGATAGCTGTTTGGGATTAAGGAATGGTTTATAGTCTTGGAACAGAAATAAAGATTCATCTTACTCTAAAACCCAGTCAGCATTTTTGGATTGTTTTGAAACAGAATTTTTAAAACCTGTTTTTTCAGAGGCATTTAAACAAGAAGTGAATAAAGAATACCAAATGGGTAGTATAATTTGAAGTTGGTCCACAAAGTACGTTATTAAAGCTCTAAAGTAACCGATGGAAGGCAATGTAGGGCCACTCTGTTCCTACGCAAAGATGAATAAAAGAATATGCCTTGCTTACCCATAGTGAAACATACCTTTCAAGTTTGTGAGCATGACTGTATGGGAACATGTCGTGAGTCACAGTCTGGACTTCCCCAGGGACACCTTTCTGTTCTTTCATTGTTTTTACTCAGAGATGATGGTCAAAAAGGTCAGAGAACTTTTCTAATCCCAGAAACCAAGGTAGTGGAGACCGGTTAGACGTTATTTTTATTATGTTGTTATTTTTATTAGTTCTTAGAGCCAATGCAAAGTATTTGGCATATTACGGAGATATACCTAATGACTTTGCAAGGCATATTATGCCATCTATTTTAACACTTTAAGATAAAAGGCACATTAGGATGATCTGAAAATTACTCCTTCCCCCCCAATTCTTGAAGTCTAGTTGTTTCTCTGACTATATTAATTAATACAACATTAGTGTGCTTTGATGAAATTCTGAGTCTCTGTATTGATCCACTCTCCATACCCACTACAGAATTTAATCTGTTTGATACTAGTATTCAATTATTTGAGAAAATGCTTTTGGTTTCTGCTCTCTGCTAAAATTTATTTGTAAAAAATGTCTGCATGTTAATAAAAATAACTCTGACCTTTACATTTTCTACTAAAAACAATTACAGTAAAAAAGTTCTTTAGATTATAGATGAATTAATTTTGTTATACTTACTTCCAATACTTTTTGATTTAAAACTCTATGCTCCACCCCCATTTGTTTTCTACTTTATTTTCTACCACAACTCTAAATCCTTCTTAAAAAGTAATAGATATACTGCAGAAGCTTTCCGAGGCCCTCTGTGGTAGGTTTCAAGGTTGTTTCCTGTTTTCTTCTGGCTTTCAGAGGCCCTCTGTAGTATAGACTGTCAAAGCAGATGCTGAGCCTGATGGCCAACTGATGGGCAGAGTGAATGGAATTTTATGTAAGAAGTGGGAAATAGTAAGAGCTGGAGGGGACGGGAACTCCACAAGCAGAGCAACAGAACAAGATAATTTGAACACAGAAAACTTCCCAGAAAATCATACTCCAACCAAGGACTATTCGTGGAGATGACCTGGAACCCCTGCACAGATGTAGCCCATGGCAGTTCAGTGTCCAAGTGGGTTACATAGTAATGGGAAGAGGGACTGCCTCTGACATAATCTGATTGCCCTGCTCTTTGATCCCTTCCCCCTGAGGGGGGAGCAGCCTTACCAGGCCACAGTAGAGGACAATGCAGCCACTTTTGATGAGAACTGATAGACTAAGATCAGAAAGAAGAGGAGAACCTCCCCTATCAGTGGACTTGGGGAGTGGCATGCATGCAGAAAGGGGAGGGAGGGTGGGATCGGCAGGGGAGGAGGGAGAGGCTTATGGGGGGATACAAAATGAATCAAGTGTAATTAATAAAAAAATTAAAAAAGTAATAGATATTAAAAACAGACACTATTTTAAGGAGAACTTTAAGGTTCATAGCATAACTGAATGGAAAGTATTGAATACTCATATATCTCCATCCCCAAGAAACTCCCCCACCATCTTAAACTTTGTGGTTCATTTGTTGAGGTCTAAGAATCAGCACTAACACAAGTCTATCACTGGACATCCACCAGGGTTCATTCACTGTGTGGGTTTTTAATGGGCTCAGACACATATACAATTGAGGATAGCCACCATTATATTTCCATAGGGCATAGCTCACTTCCTTAAATTTTCCTCGCCCCGATTCTTTATTCATTCACCTTCTACTAGTAACCTCTTGAAACCGTCAATTCTTTTTATACCTTCCTAATCTACTTCTTCCTGAAGTAATGGTAGTTAGGCTTATATAGTATATATCTTTTTCATAGGTACCTTCCCATTTAGCAAAAGTCCCCTGTTCTCACAGACTGATAGCTTGTCTGGATGTGCCAGTTTATCCACTTTCTGAACGATGTCCTGATTGCCCCTGTGTTTTGAAAATTAATATCTGCTGTCAATGACCATGTGCAAATGTTTGTATGAACATAATTTTTCAGGTTATGTGGGTAAATATTAAAGACAGTGATTGATGAGTAATGCGTTTAAAAAATTATCTATTTCTAAAACAGCAGGACCATTTTGTATTCTCCCGGTAGCTTTGTAGCTGTTGGGAATTATTTTTGTTTTGTATTTTGTGAGGTAGCATCATCATTGTGTATCACAGGCTGTTCTCCACTCACCATCCTCTCCCCTTAGAATCCCACATGCTGGGGTTACATGTAAGTGTCACCATAAGTGCAGCATTTGAGGGATATGTAGGCTATATACAGTAAGTTCAGGCACAATGATACGCCAACCTACAGAGAGTCGACTGTGTGGAATACAATGTCTGACAATCTCTGGCCAGTGTCAGATGCCAGGGCTCCTCATTGCTGACCATCAACCCATCAACATTGATCTTTTCTTTCTAAGCCAGTGTTTATGTATAACTCACTAAGACTCTTACTTCTATATACAAATCAGTGTTTTGTAGAGACAGAAATCTCTAATATGAAGAATTTCCCAGCTACTATTTTTTTTTTTTTTTTTTTTTTGTCTACTCAGCAGTGTGCAGGCTGGGGGACGATGTTAAGAAAGATGATTCCCCTTACAGAAATGTACCAGACACATCTTGAGTCTTTTAGTAAATAAGCCCGAAATAGTTTCTTTATTTATGCTAACTTTGGCCTGTTGTGTTACTCCATTAAAATCTGTCTGATTGGCTATAACTTTGATAACTCAGTTTTGAGTTTCCACACTCTTTCTTGAACCTGTTGGCTTTCATATTTTCATCATTTCTGAGTGGGCTTGTGTTAGATTTTCTTCCTGATTGGTTAAAATATTCAGATCTGTAACTTTCTAAGTTTCAGAATACTATAATTTATATTCAAATTTTATTTTAATTACTAAATCTAAATGATAACGTGCTGAAGACCCGGAATGGATATTCCATGCACCTGTTTATAATGACAATGTTAGCACTTACCAGTCCTTTATTAACCCATGAGTTCTGGGTCAGTTCTAGTACTATATTTTTGGATTCACATAACATTTGACTGTTTCCCCTCTACTTAATTTAGTGATTTCTCTTATGAGATAGACTTCCTGAGCTTTGGAAACAATACAGAACTGCTTATAAAAAGTTAGTTTACAGGCTTCATGCTGTGTGGATAGTATGCTCTCCAGAGCTGCGCTGAATGCCAGGCAGGTGTGGTGTCTCATCTATAATCCAGGCATTCAGAAAGCAGAGACAGGAGTTTCCTGCAGGTTTCTGAGTCATTAGACTAGTCTGTATTGGTGAGCTGTGAGTCAGTTCAGATACTACCTCAACGAATGAGGTGAAGAGCTATGAAGGAAGACTCCCTCTGCCCACCTTGGGCCTCTACATATATGGGCACCCATGGGTGGCCATACACATATGAATATATATATACATACTCATGAATACCACACACAACAAAAAGCAAGATTACCATTAAGCCAATAACTGATATAAATGAAGACAGTCTTATATGGATAACTAAAATGTATAAAGTATCATTGTTTTGTGAAATTTATATCCCCTTGCTTCTATGAGCTCTAAAGATATAGATATTGCAAATGACTTTCGGGGTTATTTCTATTGTTGCTCTCAGGAAACATCAACAAGGAAAGGCTTCAGAGAATATCATGTCTATTAAACATGCCCATCTGGAGGTGCCAGAATTGTGAGACAGTTAAGAGAAAGAGAAGGAACAGATGATGCTGACAGAGTAAATAAACAGTACAAAGGGGTTGGAAAGTTCTGTAGAATGAGGATTTGCTTGTTGGCCTAACTTCTAGATCTGTGTATGAAGCTCACATATACTCCTGTATGGGTATTTGGAGAACGACTTTTAAATAAGAAGCTCTCAGAAAGGGTGTTGTCCTGTACAAGAGGGTGCTGCATTCGTGGTTCTTGGCACAGGCTAAGAGCAGCGTGTCTTTAGGAACATTCAAGAATACGTAAGATTGGGCCATATTGGTTACAAAGTTTAGTGGAGGAAATAATAGGAAGAGGCATAAGTAACACCAGAGACAGATTTCTTGACTTGCATAGCCTTTCTTAAATTGTTCTTTCACTAAACATTTATCTAAAACATACTGATTATCATTTGAGTACTACATAATGAGTTTTGAGACAAAACATAAAGCAGTTCCTAAGCCTTACAGAATATGAAAATCTTTAAGAGCTAATACACTTATATAAAAACTACAATGCAGAGTGAAGGATTAGAAATGATTTGGAGAAGGAGAAAAATTATTAAAAGAGATTTGCATAGTGAACAGTTTTGCCTGAGACAGTAAGAGAAATATTCCAGCCAAAGGTAAAACTTAATCTTTGTTTATACAGTAAGAAAAAAACCAGTATAATAAAGAAGGAAGTTATAGGAACAGGGACTCTCTCTGACATGAACTGATTGGCCTGCTCTTTAATTACCTCCCCCTGAGGAGGAAGCAGCAGTACCAGGCCACAGAAGAAGACAATGCAGCCACTCCTGATGAGACTTAATTGACTAGGATCAGAAGGAAGGAAAAGAAGTCCTCCCCTATGAGTGGACTTGGGGAGGGGCATGCATGCAGAGGGTGCAGGAAGGAAGGGATTGGGACAGGAGGAGGGAGGGAACCACAAGGGGGATACAAAATGAATAAAGTGTAATTAATAAAGAAAAAAAGTTTACTAATAAAAAAAGAAGGAAGTTATATTCAGAGAGGAAGAACTGTGTGACAGAAGAAGTTGTGTTCGTGAAGGAAAAACTTCAAAGAGGAAATTGTGTTAATGAAGGAGTCACAGAGTCACAAAGCACCAGCAAAAGAAAAATTCTATTGATTGCCACAGATGATTGATTTAGTCTGATTTTTTTTTTTTTTCAGGCAAAGCAGATATCAATGGTATTTTGACAGAGGGGGTCCAAATCACTGACTCATGTTAGAACTTAGTAACAATTCATTAAGGGAATACGCTAACAAGAACTGAAGGTGGGAAACTGCAGCACGACAATAAGTACACATAAATAATCTCAGTGATTATTCTCATCGTCTGCAGATGGCGACCTCGATTATACACTCAGTTTGGTTGTAGACATGTTTTTTTTTTTTAACTTTTATTAATTACACTTTATTCATTTTGTATCCCCCCATAAGCTCCTCCCTCCTCCCCTCCCGGTCCCACCCTCCCCCCCTCCTTTCTGCATGCATGCCCCTCCCCATGTCCACTGATAGGGGAGGTCCTTCTCTCCTTCTTTCTGATCTTAGTCTATCAGTTCTCATCAGTAGTGGCTGCATTGTCAGGGTTCTAGGTTATCTCCACGGATAGTCCTTGGTTGGAGTATGAGTCTCTGGGAAGTTCCCTGTGTTCAAATTTTCTTGTTCTGTTTCTCTCCTTGTGGAGTTCCTGTCCCCTCCAGCTCTTACTATTTCTCACTTCTTACATAAAATTCCATTCACTCTGCCCATCAGTTGGCCATCAGGCTCAGCATCTGCTTTCACAGTCTGCATGGCAGAGGCTTTCAGAGGCCCTCTGTGGCAGGTTCCAAGGTTGTTTCCTGTTTTCTTCTTCTGGCTTTCAGAGGCCATCTGTAGCAGGTTGCTAGGTTGTTTCCTGTTTTCTTTTTCTTCTGATGTCCATCCTCTTTGCCTTTCAGGATGGGGATTGAACATTTTACTTAGGGTCCTCTCTTTTGCTTAGTATGTTTAGATGTACAGATTTTAGTGGGTTTATTCTATGTTGTATGTATATATGAGTGAGTATATACCATGTGTGTCTTTTTGCTTCTGGGACAACTCACTCAGGATGATCCTTTCCAGGTCCCACAATTTACCTGCAAATTTCATGATTTCCTTATTTTTCATTGCTGAGTAATATTCCATTGTATAGATGTACCACAGTATCTGCATCCATTATTCAGTTGAGGGGCATCTGGGCTGTTTCCAGCTTCTGGCTATTACAAATAAAGCTTCTACAAACATGGTTGAGCAAATGTCCTTTTTGTGTACTTGAGCCTCTTTTGGGTATATGCCTAGGAGTGGTATGGCTGGATCTTGAGGAAGCGCTATTTCTAGTTGTCTGAGAAAGCACCAGATTGATTTCCAGAGTGGTTGTACAAGTTTACATTCCCACCAGCAATAGAGAAGGGTTCCCCTTTCTCCACAACCTCTCCAGCATGTGTTGTCACTTGAGTTTTTCATCTTGGCCATTCTGATGGGTGTAAGGTGAAATCTCAGGGTTGTTTTGATTTTCATTTCCCTAATGGCTAATGAGGTTGAGCATTTCTTTAAGTGCTTCTCTGCCATTCGATATTCCTCTGTCGAGAATTCTCTGTTTAGCTCTGGTCCCCATTTTTTAAGTGGATTACTTGGTTTGCTGCTTTTCAGCTTCTTTAGTTCTTTATATATACTGGATATGAGTCCTCTGTCAGATAAAGGGTTGGTGATGATTCTTTCCCAAGCGACTGTAGGCAGTCGCCTTGTTTTGATGACTGTGTCCTTTGCTTTACAGAAGCTTTTCAATTTCATGAGGTCCCATTTATTGATTGTTGCTCTTAGAGCCTGTGCTGTTGGTGTTCTCTTCAGGAAGTTTTCTCCTGTACCAATGAGTTCTAGGGTATTCCCCACTTTTTTTTCCAGCTGATTTAATGTGTCTGGTTTTATGTTGAGGTCTTTGATTCACTTGGACTTCAGTTTTGTGCAGGGTGATAAGTATGGATCTATTTTCATTTTTCTACATGTAGACATCCAGTTGTTCCAGCACCATTTGTTGAAGATGCTATCTTTTTTCCATTGTATGGTTTTGGCATCTTTGTCAAAAATCAGGTGTCCATAAAAGCATTTGACAAAATCCAACATCCATTTATGTTTAAAGTATTGGAGAGATCAGGGATACAAGGCACATATCTAAACATAGTAAAGACGATATACAGCAAGTCTATAGCCAACATCAAATTGAACGGAGAGAAACTTAAAGCAATCCCACTGAAATCAGGGACAAGACAAGGCTGCCCACTGTCTCCATATCTCTTCAACATAGTGCTGGAAGTCCTTGCTAGTGCAATAAGACAGTTGAAGGAGATCAAGGGGATACAGATGGGAAAGGAAGAAGTCAAATTATCACTATTTGCAGATGATATGATAGTATATATGAGTGACCCCAAAAACTCTACCAGGGAACTCCTACAGCTGATAAATACTTTCAGCAAAGTGGCTGGATACAAAATTAACTCAAAAAATTCAGTAGCACTCCTGTATACAAAAGACAAAATTTCTGAGAAAGAAATTAGAGAAACGACACCCTTCACAATAGCCACAAATGACATAAAGTACCTTGGTGTAACCCTAACCAAGCAAGTCAAAGACTTGTATGAAAAAAATTTCAAGTCTCTGAAGAAAGAATTAGAGGAAGATATGAGAAGATGGAAAGATCTCCCATGCTCATGGCTTGGCAGGATTAATATAGTAAAAATGCCCATCTTACCAAAAGCAATCTACAGATATAATGCAATTCCCATCAAATTGCCAACACAATTCTTTACAGACCTGGAAAGAAAAATTCTCAACTTCGTATGGAATAACAAGAAACCCAGAATTGCTAAAACAATCCTCTACAATAAAAGATCTTCTGGAGGTATCTCCATCCCTGATCTCAAGCTGTACTATAGAGCCACAGTTATAAAAACTGCATGGTACTGGCATAGAAACAGAATGGTGGATCAACGGAACCGAACAGAAGACCCACAAATAAACCCACATACTTATGGACATGTTTTATAAAAATAACAAAACTATTCCATTGCACTTGGTAAGGGTAAGTGTTGCTTTAGGAAACTTTAATCTAAGCTATTAGTTTTTTGTGTATGTAAGGCTGTTCAGCTTGGTCACTACACTGTGCCTTTTGAATACTCAATGTCCTATCTTTGCGTTTCTTGTGTTTCTAAAACAGGCATAAGTTCATCCCTTCGAGGAAATGTCCTAATGTGTTGAGGTGCATTTGGCTATCAAAATTTGTGGAAGAGAGGTTCTACAGGCATGCAGGAGGGAGTGCTGAACCCTCTGAGGTGGGTAGCTCCTCACTATAATGACTAATTCAGGACAAAACTGCAATAACACCCAGGTTAACAAACCTCATTCCCTGTTCCCTTCACTATTACCCCAACCAGTTACCTAAGAAGTATAAGTCTTCTGTTGAATTTTGTTATTTTTATGAGACAAAGTCACCCAGTCTGCTTCAAGTTTCCTGAATAGCTGAGAATGTCCTCAAATTCCTTGGTAAAAAGAGTGTAACTCAACATTATTTGAAGGATGCACGCCACTTCTGAACACAGACTCGGAGATATGGTCTATGGAATGCTCAGATCACCAACTTTATTAGACTTAAAACAATAAAACAGTATTTGTTCCCGTTCAACCCAAATGAAATGCTGTAGCAGACAGTTTAGAGCACATTATTTACAACTCTAAGACCACTTTCTGAATCTTAGCGTTAGAAGCAAAATCATATTTCACCACCATAAAATAGAAAATTTATGTGACAAAATTCATATATATATGAATATATATATATATATATATATATATATATATATATATAAAGAAAAAACTTTGAAGTGAGTTGTGGCAATAGGTATTTTCTATTTTAAAACTGATCTGAAAGCACTTAGTGAAAAATGTCATATTCTCTTGATTCAATAAATACAGCAGCCATAAACAACCTTTACAAGAAAAAGGAACACGAGCGTTTGACAGCTAAGGATGCAAATTGCAAATAACTTTGTCAAGCTGTTTATATACCTTGGCTTTTAAACCCAGATATCACATGGACCAAGAAAGAGTCCAACAAAGCCTTATTTAATTGTATTATGGGCACCATAGCCTCACTCTCCTGATACTTTCATGAATTTGATTGTTTGGTTGTTTGGTTTTTAATTTATGTGGGAATCATAATATATCATTATATATAAGACATTATACATATACAAAATATTATAAACCATATTTACAAATTTATATATGTATACTCATATAAATACATATATGCTTATATATTTTTATATACATATGTATATATAAATATGTATATATGGTTCCATGATTTAGAAAGAACTTGATGGTAGAAATAAAGGTAATAATAATTTCTTTTCTGTGAAAAAAACAAACAAAATTTATGTTAATAAATTCTCAATTGTTTTTAGGTATTTGACTTAAGATAACGCTGGACAAAATCGCCTCCTGTCGTCCAAAATATGTAAGTGCACATTTAAACTGCAAATCCTTGTGTACCTATCCTAGGACAGCTCAGAAAGTTATCATCCCCTTTCAATTTTTCACAACAAGAATTTGACATTGATTAAATAACTACTTTATATAAAAATTAATCAATATTTCTCTTAATTATATCTATGAAATAGGGATGTGCTGTGAGTGTTGTTTACATGGCTGCATGTGTTTTTTGAAAGTCACAGAAAAACCAGAAAGATGCCTCGGCAAAGGCTGTTCCACCATTGTTTTATGTTGATGGCTACACATAATCTTCCTTCATAAAATTCCGTGATATGCATTTAGAAGTATCAGACTTAGTTCCTGTGATGGAAAAAGGAAAATCTAGAAGAAAAATAAAGAGAGCAAAAAGATGTTTGTGAACTCTGGAAGAGTCATGGGAAATTGTATGAGCACTTTGAGATTTCTGAGAACCCAAACAGGTTTTTCAATCGAGGGAGAACCCAGGAAAAACACTCTAAAAATTTCCCAGGCTGTCTTCAAAATCCCACAATGCATCTTATGTACAGGCCAATTTACTTGGTTTAAAGAGGTGAATATCTTTACCACATTTTTCAATGATAAAATGATCCATCACTCCGCAAGCGATTCTGAAATAAATCATGTGTGCTTCCTGTTGTTATTTCATCTCACTTCATTGCACCAATGCCACCAAATGAAAGTCTGAATTCTTATGTACATATAACGTGCAGGCTACTGTTTTGTTTAACATGTGTGGCTCCTTAGAGGCCCGTTTTTGAAGCAATCCAGCGTCGGTAATAAGTCACTTGTGTGTAAACTCCAGGTTTGTTCCTTTGACCACAATTGTCTCCCCAACTCACAATTCCAAGGAGGTACCATGTGTCTTTGTTGTCTTTTACAACTAATGGTCCCCCAGAATCACCCTGAAAATACACAGGAAAAACAAAAACAGTTTATCATTTACAGAAGTTTGATGAACCACTTATTTTATTCTTAGTGTAGGTATAGATTACCAATACTGAATAAATAAAACCCATAATATATGCAAGCAAAAGACCGGTACAGTTTAAAAATAGCCCAAAGTAACGTGAGACAAAATAAAATCCCCAAAAAAACAATTTGAGGTTTTTTTGTGGGCGTGGGGCCTGCCCTTGAGTGTGGTTTGTACACCCAGTGAGACTCTGTTGAAAAAAAAAAAAAAACTAATTTTTCCCTTGGGAGCAGTTGTGAAATGGAGATAGCTTCTCCCATGCACAGTGTTTTGCAGTATGATCTGAGCGTCACTTTAAGAGAGACCCTCCCAGTTCCGCTTCACAGTGCCTGATGCTGGTTACAACCTGAATCTTTTTCATTTTTATTATTTTATTTTATTATGATTTATTTGTAGCCCCTTCCCTCATCTCCTCCCAGTCCCACCCTCCTTTTTCCACTCATCCACCTGCCCTTGTCCACAGAAAGGGGGAGCCCTCCTCCCCTACCATCTGACCCCAGCCTGTCAAGTCTCACCAGGACTGCCTGGATCCTCTTCCTGGGTGGCCTGAAAGGTCCCCTCTCCTGGGGAAAGTGATCAAGGAGTGGGGCAACAGAGTCCCTGTCAGAGACTCCTCTTACTAGGTGACCCACATGGAGTCTGAGCTGCCTATGAGCTACATCTGAGCAGGGGTTCTAGGTCCTCTCCATGCATGGTCCTTGGTGATGCACAAGACTCTACAGGCCCTCCTGGGCCCCAATTTGTTGGCTTTGTTGGTCTCCTTGTGGACGTGGAGGGGACAGGAAGGAGCTCTAGAACCTGAATCTTTATTTGATTAAACTCTTGACTGAGCTACAACCAGAATCAAAACTTCAAATCTGAACTAAATTGTGAAACCCCTTTTTACCCCTTCTGTATTTCTCATCAGCAATTCTGATACTTTTTAATTTGTGTTTGGATCTCGTTTACCTAGATGTTGGCTGGAGAAATTCTCATTCCCACTCTTGCTGGCTCCTTCTCTCCCTCCCCCTTCCTCCCTCCTCTCCTCTACATTAGGGAAATGTATTGAATTCTAGATAAACATTTGGTGATATAAGGAAGCCAGGTTGATGTTGGTGCTTGTAACTCTTGTTTTCTTTTCAGAATTTCCTCTCCCTCCGCTCCTCCCAATGATTTTCTCTATGAGTAGGGACTTTCTTGGATTTCTTTGTTTCCCATCGCAGTGAATCCTCTGTGATACAAATTATTCTACTGATGTTCTTCATGTGTTTCTGATGTGAGCTTCTATCCATCTATTCTCTGGATACATAAATTACAGCTTCCACACTCTTGGCAACTGAGGTTAGATCCTTCTCTGGCCTGGCCTATGTGTTATAAAATGTTGTGCTTTTTTTTTTTTTTCCCAAACAGAAGTAGCTCATTCTGTGCAGTTTGTGGGCTTGTTTGCAGGGCTTTTAGCCACCGCATGCCAAAAACAATCTAACAGTCTCATCATTTCACTGTGTAGATTCCCTTCCTTGAAGTGTTCAAGGGTCTCATGTCAAAAGAAAATGATTGCATATGGAAAGAAACATACTCTTCATCAGAAAACACACATGGCACACAGGTTCTGGAAGACCGTGAAGAACTGTAGGATATTGACAGGTAAGACCCAATCAAACTTTGCCTCATTAAATTGCCCTCCCACCTGTCATGCTGCTTGTGCTTTGCTTAGGATTACCAACTTCAAATTATAGTAATTGGTAATAAACATAAATGCATACATCTCTGTAGTTTTAACTATTCTTTCTTGTCTTTTCCTTTTCTGCAATTGCAGAAGGGCTACTTATTGTTTAGTCATGTTGAAGCATCATTTCTCTGATGCTCATTCCAAAAAAAAAATGTTTTCTTGAAGGGAAAACTACTTTTTCCATGATATTCTTAGAGCATCACAGTTGCTGCCTCTGTAATTTGTGAGGCTGTTGTGTAAGAAGACATTACCATCCCCTTATCCTGAGTGTTTCTGGTTATTAAGACATTTGAATTTTGTGTTTGATAGAATCAAAGAAATCCTTTGCTTGTTTCAGGTTGTTTATTACTAAAACACTTAAAAGGACTTATGTGCTATGACGTTTACATGTTTGAAGATATCTGTGTGTCTGTGCCCTGTGCTACCATAAAGAACATAGAGTATTTCTTGGGCTAGGCAAAAAGGTTTTGAGTGAGTGACCTTGAATTTTTTTTTCCAACCTACCCTGCAGGCGTCGTAAATTCCTTCCAGAAACCCAGCACAGAACATGCCCCGCTTTATGTCATTTCCGTACACCTGTTGTTGTTTGCAGACCTCATTGCTTATGAGCTGAACTCTGGCTTCTCGGAGCTCATTTTGGGATTCCCCTTAAAGAAAAAAAAAAGCAGTCTCAGAATCCTCAATAAGTATTCTTCGGTGGACTGAAGTGAGTGGGTTCTTTTCTAATCATCTTCATTATATACAGACCAAGACTAGTCTGAGAGCCCTAGAGAAGAAACTTCCTAAGTAAAATCTGGCACACACTATTCAGTTCCATATTTAAGAGGCAGAGGCAGGTGTATCTCTGCAAGTTTAAGGCCAGTTTGGTCTATATAAACATTTCTAGGACAGACAGGGTAACACATTTTATTTAAAAAAAAAAATGAACTTTGTGGTTTACTGATTCCAGATTGTTTCCACAAACTTTACATACCTAGTTGGTATTGTTTCTTGCTTGATAAAATACTTCCTAAATTATATATGTTTATCCAGTCTTGTGCATTTACAAAGATCTTTCATTTATATAATTGCATCACATGGCAATGTCTTTGTCTTAGAGAAATGTAGGAATCTAGTCTAAGCTAGGGTCCTTATGACATACAGAAGCAGAGGAAAACTCAGAATATCAGAAACAGTCTTTTTCTTAATCATGGACAAGTTGGGAGATCATGATGCCCTGGCTGGCAGAACTCGAGCATGACCCTTGTGTTATTTTTCTGTCCCCCAGTATGTGTTGGACTTTGTGAATGCGATAGAAGTCATTTTTATAATTAAGCTTAAGTTTTATGTGACAAAGTGCTGGGACATTTTTATATAAATTGATGTCTTCAATCAGATTGACTTTGGAATGATCAAAAGGGAGATTATCAAAGGCAGACCTGATCAAATCAGGTAAGGTTTAGAATTTCTCCATGCTTGGACACACTTCACTGATGATGTTGAGAAGGCAGGAGCTACAGCTGTGAGAAACAATTTCAAGCAGACAGCTGGGAAGGGAGCCCTGAGCCACAGATAAGTCTATGCCCAAAATGCGCTTCTGAGAGACTTGGAAAAAAAAACCCAATAAACTGAACATCTGACCCAGCAAAAATTAGAGCTAATAATACATGCATATATCTATATATAAATATAATATTCAGTAATATATGTATACATACATGTGAATTAGAGCGTCTGCCTGTATTATCAATTTAAATTTTTCTACTTCCACTTCTGGGAAGGGTTAGTGGACATGACAACTAATATTTTCTAGGTGATTGACAAATTAATTACTTTTCTAGAAAACTACTTGGTAAAACATAATAAAACTATCAAGGGAGTATCTCCAAAATTTATACCTTCAAATCCCTAACTATCTCCTGAGTGCTTTGGGATCGCTTACTGACACTTCATTACAGAGCATTGATTTGTTGCAAAGAGTTCAAGTCTATTTGTCCATTTCCTCTACTTTTTCATTTTTCTTATTTCTTTTCTTCTTCATGTTTTAGATTCATTTTCTCTTATCTCTATTACTTTCTTGAAGTTGGCACTTAGTTCATAGATGGGAGCTCTTCCTTTATTATGCACAGATATACTCTTTGTACTCTGAGTACTAAGTTTTAATTTGGTTCCAGGTACTTCTAAGAGATTTTTCCCAAGACTTTCATTTAATTTTGAGTGTGTTCCTTAATTTCTAATCATTTAGACATTTTCCTGTTATCTTTTTGCTGTTGTTTTCCAGTTTGAGTTCACATAAGAACATGCAGTGTATGATCTCAGTTATTTCATATTTACGAATGCTTACTTTGCATACATGGATATGGACTTTGGAGAGTAAGCCATGGGTTCTTGTAGTTAATGTGAAGCCCACTATTTCAAGGTAGAGTGTTCTGTAAATGTCTAATCTTAATTCTATTCACAACATATGTTCTGTCAGGAATGTATCTCTTCCAACCTCAAACTACTACCAGAAAAGGATTTTCTTATACCAAGGAGAATTCATGATATGCCTTTTATAATTATGTTGCAGAGAGAAATCATTAGAGAAATGTGCAGGCAGAGTGTGATATCACCCTTGCTACTCTGCTAGAACTAAGAAACAATGGGCAGTATTTTCTGTAGTCAGTTATAGGCATAAAGAATACAATGTATGTTCAGTATTTCTAAGATGGAACTGAGCTGCAGAAAATGTCTGAAGTAAATCAAGAGCCTACAAAGCCTGTTCTTGGCGGTTTGTCTCAGTGTTTTCCTAGTTCCTTGGTGGAACCCAAGATTAGAGGTTTATTCCTTGAAGTTTGTTGTTGGTATAGCTGCTTTGAATGAATTTTGTCTATTTTCAGAAGCCCATTTTACATATCCATAAGTCCATAGTTAAATTCTTTATCAATTATTATATATGTAACCAAAGCAACTCTAGAATCCAGAGTGTGTTTGAGAATGGCTAAAAACATTCAGCAACAGTTATAAATGAATGATAAAGTTATTTTACTATTATTAAAGAGAGGGTAATCATGTTTTGATGATTTATATCTACACTGGTTTTGTTCTTAGCTACCATTAAATTAGCTTCTTTAATAATACAACAAAATCAGCTGCATTGGCATAAAAATATTTAAGTTGGTCAGTGAATCCAGCACTCCAGGACTGCCTGTGGGACACTTCTGGCACTGGGTGGAGCCAGAGGCCCAGCTGGTGAAGCTAACCTGGGGAAGCCAGGACCCTGAGGTACAAAGATTTAAATGTTAAACTCTGCGATCTGCCTATACTTAAGGCAGATTTCTCACACAGCACTGTTGAATTCAAGGACTAAATGTGCTTTGCTTCTGCTTGGCGTTGGATTTCTGTCACTTGTAAAACAAGAGCTCTAACTAACCACAGCAGACTGTGGGAAATGGGCTGGCAACATACAACAGGTGATCAAATTACTCTGTGAAAGGGCTGAGAGGTCTGCCGGCCCTTACCAGCTACTCACCACTATAGTAAAGTGCTCCAAATCCTGTGATGTAGACAGTTGAATTTGGAGGGAACGATACAGAGGCTTCTGGCAAACAAATTCGGCGTACTTCGTCTGAAAAGGTGACTCTGGGAGAAAACTGCACGAGAGCAATGTCATGGTCTCTTGCTGGGGGGTGATACCTTTCATGCATAATAATCCTTCTGACATCTCTTTTCATTAAAGGAGGGTTTATCGTTGTTCCAAAACTAAGAGTCCATTGACGTGGGTTAGAATTACTGGAAAAGATTAGCAGCATATGTGAGCTGCACAGTATCCATTTACGACTCCATTTAGATTAATCAACAACATACATTGAGGTTAATACAGGAGAAAATACAAGAGGAAAAAAAAAACACCCTGACAATGGTTGGCTGCAATTATAGTCTCACTTGACTATTTAAATATGTCTGTTGTTCATGATTTAAGTACAAAAACATATACAAATAGCAGATTGGACATAAATTTCTTATGTACTCATTGAGTGTGAGAACTGTGAAGCATGTACAGTGTTATTCACTTGTTCCCTCAGCAAATACTTATTAATCGTGCACACGCTTAATGTTGTTGAGGTGTTAGGGATAAAAAAAAAATGAACAAAACATAAATTTTCAGTCCACACGCATGTTATGTTTGAGAGAAGAGAAACTATAAAAATGAGTTAAAATGTTGACAAATAACATGAGTTCTAAAGATCATTAATAAAAATAAAATAGGGCAATATAAATGTACTAGAGGTCTGGGGTTGTTTTTTCTTCCTTTGCATAGCACATTCAGGGTAAGACATGCCTGATGGAGAGTCATCAGCTATGAAATCATTAGGGAGACATGTTTCTATGTAAGCGTCTGAAGGTCTTAGGCCAGGTGAGATTCAATTTAGGACGCGGGAGGAAGAACATTGGAAGATGATGCTGGTCATAGCAGTAGGCAGGGACCAAAGGGTCTTCCAGGGAAAAAATGCTTAGGCTTCATTTAAGAGATTCTGGAATTCTTTTGATGTTTAAAACTGGAAGTAACGTAGTATCATTTACAAATGTATATTTTTGATGCTGGAACATCCCTTTTATACATCAATTTTCCATGTAATGAATTCTTGTACTACCTTAATATTAGATTGAAATAATATTAAATTTGGGGGGATTTGTT
This sequence comes from Psammomys obesus, assembly GCF_907164565.1. Taxonomy (NCBI): domain Eukaryota; kingdom Metazoa; phylum Chordata; class Mammalia; order Rodentia; family Muridae; genus Psammomys; species Psammomys obesus. The sequence continues at coordinate 519,835 of NW_026596117.1, read as the reverse complement.
GTTTTGTTTGTTTGTTTTATAAACCTGTACTTTTGAGTACTTCTAGATACATCTGCCAGTGAAAGTGCTTCCCAGTCAGGGCTTACATGAAGAGAGGCCTCTAAGAATTATATACATACATATATATATATATATATATATATGTATATATATATATGTATATATATAATCTGAAGTATCTAATCAAGAGCCTGTAGTCCATGGAGCTTAGTAATTGTGCTGCTGTTGCAATAAAGCCACTGTCAACTCTTCATTGCCTGTGCTTGATCCCTCCTGCAGATGGAGGCATGCTCCGCTTTGGAATCCCTTTGTTCACCTTGGCATCCCTTTCGTCCTTGAGCGGCTCTGCCTGCTGGCAAGTTCTTTCTTGACTCCTAAGTCTCTTCAGATCGGTTAGTACAACTCTATTATCCGCATTAGAGATTTCTCGGAATAAGATTTCATCACGTAGGACAATGTTTTCCAAATATTAATGAGCACACAAACGATTAAAGGGTCTTATTAAAGCATAGCTCCTGAGTCAATAGCTCTGGAATAGGAGTTCAACCTTTCTTGTTTCTCATGAATTCCCTAATGATGGGGATGGGGGAGGGAGGCTGCTTCCAACTGAACTGAACTTTGAGGCAAGGCACATGATGTACTGCTTGCCCACTTGTCATCTGAGACTCTCTAAGAATATTTCATTTTGTCCAGTTCTCTTTAATGGTGTCACCTAGTTCATAATTTATTCTCCTGGGTAAGATCTGACCAGCTTAAGTCTCACAGGAAGTATGTATTCTGGCTCTGATTTTTTAAAGAAGTAGCATAAATCACAAGCAGACTTTGGTGAGCAATGTCAGTGCTTTAAGTTTAACCTGAGCAGCTATTCAGCCACAGTTACCCAATCCCTGACCTCCTTGAAGATTTTATCTTCAGTTTATTACCTAGCACCCTCATAAGACTGACCAAGTGTCTGATGGAAACAGGCACTAATGTTAAGGCCGGAGAATTACCTAATAAAGGCTGGATTTATTAGTGGATGGCGTTGTATTGGAATGCTGTCTGCTTGGTTGCAACTTCCCTAGTGAAAACTCTGAAGACCTAACTAACGGACACTGGGATAATGTTCAGCACCCGCTAACTCCCACCAAAGTTTTCGAGGAAGTATGCAAGGAGAACATCACTTTAGAAAAGGATCAGAAAGATTTTACTTGATTGGGACTCAGAATATGGAAGCAGTCGTGGTTTTAAGCAAAAACGGGGACCGAGTAACTTACGTTCTAAAACAGTGTGCTGCAGTGACGACCCACGTGTTACCAATCAAGGTGCCCCCGCACTGATGGAAGTTGCTGCGCTGAAGGGAAACTTGCCAAGGCCAGGCACCCTTGGCTGCAAGGTTTCCAGACACTATTCTGTTGGCAATTAATGGGATAGCTCGTTTGCCACAATCTGAAAAACACAAAACCATTTATAAGAAATGTCTGTCCAGCTTTTGGGGCAGAGTATCCCAGAGAATAGAACAATGCAGGCACCTCAGCTGTCACTTTTTATACATGACTACTCTGCCATTCATTCTTTGTTTTTCCTTCTGCGCCGACATGTTGCTTAGGCCAACCTTTGTGTATGCAAATAGATGTTGTTTATGAAGCTTTACTAAGCTATAAAGGATTGACAGCATCAGCCCCAGATAATGGCCAGTTATCCAGTTATTCTAGGAGCCCCCTGCCAAGATCATTGCTTTGCAGTCGTAGGTCATCCAGCAGTGTTGTGCTGTTACCATGGAGTCCTCATCAGAGCGACAACTCCCTCTCGTCAGATAAGCAGTGGCCTGTTTGGTGGAAACACCTTTGATGTCTAACTTTCTAGAGTGACTACATTTTAAGATGTGCAAGGATGACTGCATCATGACTAGTCATTCATTTTTTAGGATGGAGGTTTCCATGTCTCCATACAAACATTACATCCACTGCTGACAAGAATAAACATGTACTCTATCACATCAGAGGCTGCTTTCGTATTCAGGGATGCTGTGAAGACAAAACTTATTAAAATTATATTGTTTAAAGAAAGAAGAAAGAAAAATTAGTAGATTGGCTCTTATTCCAACAAATAAATATCAGAAAAGAAAACAATTCACTTTTCTGGTATTGATTATATTCCCAACACGGCCATTTCAGAAATTTACATCATGTTATCATTGCTCTCACATGAACGAAGATTTTTCACATCCTAAAGAACAGAAGAGGCCCCACATCATTTCCTTGCTTCAGTCTTACACTTTTATACTCTGCTTGCTGTGCTGGGCATTGAATGACCTTATGACATGTGTGAAAGTTTTGTTGACTTCAAATAAAGTAAAAATCTTTCCAGGGAATTCTAGTAATTGATGACTATTAATCACATCTCTTGCCCCCCCCCCCCCCGGAGTCCCAAGTCTTTGTCACAGCCAAGCAGACAATTTTCTTTTGTAGGAAATGATGATGTCTTCACTTGCCTGGTCTCCTTGTCCAGGTCACTTACTTCCAGTCACCTGACTCACGGAGTTTGTTCTCGCCATTTCTGGGATTATTTAATGACAGAACAAGGCCTGGTTAGCTAACTCTGATAGACTCTTAAAGCATTGTATATTTTCCTCTATTACACTACATTAATATTTTCTAATTTATTTCTGCCTCCCTTTCCTTTGCAATTTTGGTTTGAATAAGATCATGTCTTAATCACAGTGGTAGGACCAGCACTTGGAAATGCTTTTGACCCTGTATTAATAGATGCTAAAAGATAATAGGGAATGAATGAATGAATGAATGAGTAAAAACTAGTATAGGTGTTTGTGAGACACAGAATCAAAAGAATAAATCCCTACTCAAATTCTTCACCATATTTGTAAAATCATTCAAAATTCAGGCCACAGAGAGTATTAATGAATTGAGAAACATCACTGTTGGGTGTGAAGATAATGCTAGTATGTTTCAGTAGTCAGTCTCAAATAAAAGGTTCATTTCTTTCTCTTGTATTTCCTTATATCATTTTAACTTCATCACAAAGCAGGTTTCATCGCTTTTTAAAAAAATAATTAGGAAAGTAAGCCCACTCACTCAAAACCAGGAACACATAATTTTTTTTTAACTTTCTTGGTCTTAGATTCAGAAAAACACATATCCTTCTGTTGCCTGCTATTCTTTCAGATGAAAATATAAATGTAGGTAAGAAATTATGAGCTAATATTTAAAGATACAATTGCTGAAGTGGAAATTGAACTTGTTTGTAAAAGCTAACTAGACTTACATACTTGGAAAGTTAACCTTCCCTGCTGATGAGGACATTGCTCAAGACTGAAACAGAATAAAAGTATGACTTGATGTCTTCCTGGTTAATCACAATGACCAGGAATTCCCAGATGCCACTGACCATGTATTCGACAGTTGAACACACAGACTCATAAGTACACTGGATCTCTAATATACATTGGATAGAAGAGGCGACATCTAATTAGTGGGGTAATTTCTTACTCATTGTGCTAGACAAAAATAGTGGATGAATAAAACTCACAAATAATTTCCATTAGTGCAGAATAGTGGTTTTCTAAGAGTAAATTCTCTTGAATTCCACTGTAGGATGAGAAGAAAGGATAAGTATATGGGTCCCTAGGCCTCACATTTTATCTCAACCAAAGCATGCTTGCTTTTGTCTCTTTTGTCTCCTTAAGATTTAATATAAGCTTGTTTCTCTCAAAAGAGTTTAGGATGAAAAGACTTTGAAAATCTCTAACATAAATTGTGTTTAAAGTACATCTCAGACATGTTCCTAACTACTTAAATCCTGCAGCTTAAAAAATATTAGATGAGAGCTGGAGAGATGGTTCAGGGGTTAAGAGCACTGGATGCTCTTCCAGAGGTCATGAGTTCAATTCCCAGCAACCACATGGTGGCTCACAACCATCTATAATGAGATCTGGTGTCCTCTTCTGGTGTGCAGGTGTACATGCAGACAGAACATTGTAAATAAATAAATCTTTAAAAAAAAGTTTATGGGCTGGAGAGATGGCTCAGAGGTTACAAACACTGTCTGCTCTTTTAGAGGTCCTGAGTTCAATTCCCAGCAATCACATGGTGGCTCACAACCATTTACAAAGAGATCTGGTGCCCTCTTTTGGCCTGTAGGCACACATGCAGGCAAAATATTGTATATATAATAAATAAATAAAACAAAAAGAAGCAAACAAACAAAAATATTAGATGAACACAGTGGTTTATGCATGTAATCTCAACATTCAGGAAGCAGAGGAAAGGAAATCACAAGATGAACTTGTTCTCAAAAGATAAGCACAAAATTAAAAATAAAATTAATGAATATCATTATATAATATAAGCTGAAAATTATAAAAAATCATCTTTAGGGTTAAATTCTGCCATTTCCCAACAAAATTAGAAATCTGACAAAAGAAATAAACTCTATGTAACAAACATATGAAATAGCATGTTGTGTACAATAAATATTTACAAATTTTGCTTATAAGTAAGACTTGGGAAATATGGTGAAAAGTTGCATTAAAATTGATGGCTTTTTAATTAAAGTGACTCACTGAAGAAGATAGTAATAAACTGCAGGGTTTTGTTTCTCAGAAATAGAATGCAACCTATTTCCCTTTGATGAAAACAAGAATGTGGCATTTTGCCAACTCTTTATAAATCCTATCTAAGTAGCTGGTGACAATGACCTTTATGAAACAGAAACTTAAGAAAATAATGACTTAAAATATCATCCTTGAGGACATCTGCTAGCCACAGTGAAGATGCAGTTGTTCAAATTTTTAATGCTTAGCCTATGGAAAAAACTAAATTTTTCTATCTCACGTAGTTGTTAAACAAACTACATAAGAAAAGAAAAGAAAGAAGGAAGACATTTTATTTGTCCTTAAAAATCAATGAAATGGTGTCAGGGGTTGAATGGCCTAAGTGAACCTCTTGGCTCCTCTTGCTTTCAGCTGATCCTTACTAGTTTTGCTACCACGGAAGCATCAATCTCAGATTGATGCCACTAACGGGTTAAAGACTGGTCTCCACTGCGTGCTTACTTCCTTGTCCTCTGGAAGAAAGTTGCTTGTCTTTATCTCCCTTAGATTTTGGGGAAAGGTGGCCATTTGCTGTCTACCCCTTTTCTCCTGAGAAAAGATTCTTTTTATTTTTTATTTTTTGTCTTGATTTCAATGGCAGCATTAATCAGTCTTTGGAAAGAGTACAAAGAAGATGTTAATTCCCAAACTTTCTTATCAGCAACTTTTATTTAAGTTTATGGAACCCAGTATATCTGTGGCATATCAGCAGTCTGTGCACTACAAAAGCAGACTATCCTGAATTTCTAACTCCCCTGACGTCCACCTATCTGATATGCCTTTGTACAACTCCCAAGATATGTTGCTCGTAACAACAACAACAACAACAACAACAACAACAACAACAAAAAGATGATATTTGTTGGGAAGAGCCTGAGGTGGTTTGAATGAGAATGGACTCACAGTTTTGTGTATTTGAATGCTAGGTCAGTGGAATTGTTTGGGAAAGATTAGGGGGTGTGACTTGGTGGAAGAGGTATGTCACTGTGGCGGACTTTGAGGATTCAAAACAAGCATCCTTCCTAGTTAGCTCTTTTCCTGACTCCTTATTGTTTCAGGATGTGAACTATCAGCCACTGCTTCAGTGTCATGCCTGCCAGCCTGTTGCCATGCTTCCCACCATGATGGTTATGGACTTATTCTTTGAAACTTTAAGCCCCTGTAAACCCTTTTCTTCTAATAGATGCCCTGGCCATGATGCTTTGTCATGCCAATAGACAAATAGCTAAGACAGAGCCTCTGTCTTCTTTGATTTGGTTAAATTTCGGAACAAATCTCTTTCCTTACTCTAATAACTTATCATTAACTCATTGGTACTTTTGAGTAGCAAGCAAGATACATAGGCTCACTGTTACCCCTTAGAATTCTTTGATTAGACCTTCATTGATTCAGTATCAGGAAAATGCAAATTATCCATCTCCAGGAATGACTTCATGGCAAGCACTGCAATATCATTATTGGAAATAGTATTTCTCCCATCTGTTTTTGTTTTTGACAGAATCTTGCTCCATGGCTCTGGCTGACCTGAAACTCACTGTTTAGACTGGCCTGGCCTTAAAGTTATGGTAATTCTCCTGCCTCTGCCTCTTGAATGTTGGGATTACAGGCATGTACCTCCATGCCTGACTCTGTAATTGAATTTCTAATAATATTTTTTTTGGGGGGGGGGGAGAATGTTACTTTTTTCCCAGAAAACATTTTATTTTAAAGCTATCAAAAATTTAAAAATGGCAGAGCATAAGTTAAATTTTGCCATATCTTTTCAGCTCAAAGTTCTTACATGCTTTATCAAGAACCTGTTTTATTTTGACAAGTAACTGTGCGGTGTGGAGCCCTTAGTAGATTTAACGTGTGAAAGCAAAGCTAAAATCAACTCCTTTGTATCCCTAAGGCCAGCACTGTTGCAAAACAACTTATTGCCTGTTCCATGGGAAGTGTGCCCCACTCCTATCACAGTGATTGCAGTCATGAGTGATGCTACGTCTTCTCATCTCCAGAAAGGGTCAGGGATGGCCACTCTCAATTAAGTGAAAACATTTTTTCATGCCTAGACTTGGAAAACATGTTTTACAAAATATGGAATTATTCATCTAGGAATTGACAGACAAGCTCTTAATGTTTTTACAGATAAAAAAAAAAAGGTCCTTAACAGGGTATAGGAGAGGGTCAGAATAGTGCTTGATATCCACACATGGGAACACTAGTTCAGAGCTCTAGCAAGCATGTTAAAATCTGGATGTGGCAGTCGTGGGATCCTGTGACCTTAGCACTAGGGAGATGGAAAATAGTAAGATCCCTATAATTCACTGACAAACTAGTTTAGGCAAATCACTATACTCTAAATTTAGTAAGAGGCCCTGTCTCAAAAAAAAAACAAAAACAAAAACAAAACCAACAAAGTGGAAAGAGATAGAAAGACACCCACACAAATGTGAGTGGGTACACACACATACCCTTACCCTAAAGACTGTGCATGAGGCCTGCAGCCTATGGTCCTAACTGCTCATAAACACTGTGCATTTAAATATTCTGAGGCTACCTAGCAGTGTTTCAAAGCAGACACTAAGACTCATAACCAAACCCTCGGCAGAGTGCAGGGAATCATATGAAAGAAGGGAAGTTAGTATGATATGGAAAGGATAGGAGCTCTACAAGGACCAAACATATCTGGGCACAGGGTCTTTTCTGAGACTGACACTCAACCAAGGACCATCTATGGATATAACCTAGAACTTCTGCTCGGATGTGGCCCATGGTAGCTCAGTAACCAAGTAGTTTTCCAAAGTAAGGGGAACAGGGACTATTTCTAACAGGATTTCAAGGGCAGGCTGTTTGACCCCCCCCCCACCCCCCCGGGGAGGAGCAGTCTGTTAGGCCACAGAGGAGGACTTTGCAGCCAGCCCTGAAGATACCTGATAAAACAGGGTCAGATGAAAGGGGAGGAGGTCCTCCCCTATCAGTGGACTTGGAAAGGGGCAGGGAGGAGACCAGGGAGGGAGTGTGGGGTTGGGGAGGGAATGAGGGAGCGGGATACAGCTGGGACACAGAGTTAACAAAATGTAACTAAAAAGAAAATAATAATAATAATAATAAAAAAATCAGAAAAAAAATATTCTGAGGCTTCATAGTTCTAGCTTTTTCTCCCACCAGTCAATCAATTTCCAAAGGGCATCCAATTTAACATAATCTGAAGCAATAGTTTTCAGGTGCCATATTACGTTTTCTGATTTCCTATGTATTTTCCTCATATTTTTGTGTTGTCAAGAAGAACAAACATATTCCTCTGTTGAGAATTCTCTGTTTAGCTCTGTACCCCATTGAGACTCATAGCCAAACTTTGGGCAGAGTGCTGGAATCCTTATGGAAGAAGAGGGAGATAGAAAGATCTGGACATGAACTCCCCAGGGAGAACAACAGAACCCAAATACCTGGGCCCAGGGGGCCCTGAAGAGACCTATACTCCAACTAAGGACCATGCATGGAGAGGACATGGACCTCCTGTTAATGGAAGCCCATTGGCTGCTCAGTTCCCAAGTGGGTTCCCTAGTAAGGGGTATAGGGGCTGTCTATGACATCAACTTAGTGGCAGGCTCTTTGATCACCTCCCCTTGGGGAGTGCAGCCTTGCCAGGCCACAGAGGAAGAAGATGCAGCCAGCCTTGATGAGACCTGATAAGCTAGGGTCAGATAGAAGGGGAGGAGGACTAGGGACTAGGGAAAGGGCATAGGGAGAGAAGAGGGAGAGTGGGTAGGACTGAGAAGAGACAAGGGAGGGGGCTGCAGCAGGGATACAAAGTGAATAAATTGTAATAAATAAATATATAAATTAAATTAAAAGCATAAATAAATAAAATAAAAAAGAAGACCAAACATTGTCATTTCACTTTTACAGATTAAAAAATATACACACACATATGGGCAATTACTTGTACAGTGCAGCAACAAAGAGACTTCACAATTAGGTAACTCAAACCGGGTTTTCCACAGGAACATCCTCTTCTTAAATATAGTACAATCATTAAAGTACATGAAACTCAAAAGCTGAGCCCATGCCAAACAGGAAGGCCTGGCTGCCAGGGGCCATTTCAACCCTCATCTCCGGATACTGCAGGTGTCTGAGTTCCTGAAATTTAACTCACTCTTTGAAATTATAGACAGCCCGTCACATAACTTATCACAATGGCCATTATTTCACAACTGCAACACTTAAAGAAAATGGATCACACATTTGGCAGGCTCCTTCCTTCCAGTTGGGAGGGGTCCATAGCTTTGTGCTCTTAGTAACTGATTTCGTGTCATATGAGCAAGCATCTGCTCATCCATTACCTTGGTCTCCAATTTCCTAATGTGGTTTCCTCTTAAGGAGTCAGCTTGACCCTTCCAAGGGCAGGGCACCCTGTTTTATTTCTACTACAAATCACTTGTCCTTACTCTCATAAATCTGGTGTCCGTGGGATAATCTGTACCTGTCTGCTGGAAGCAGATGTTGTGATAGCACATACTGTGTGAGGATATGTAGATTTCTGGCCGCCTGGACTCCTCAGGGTCTCACGCATGCTAACAGAAGCATGAATTTCCAGGGTTTCCACTTTTGTTTAAGCACAGAAACCCTTTTTCATTATGCCCATCAATAAATTAGACATTTGAATCTTGGCTTCTTTTAATTATTATGTTTTTTTTTAAAAAATTACACCAATATAATAGAATTTCCCTACTTCATATATATGGGAAATTCTATTATATATACACACACACACACACACACACACACACACACATTACACACACACATATACATATATATATATATACTTAAACTAAATTAGCTACTGCATACGAAGTGTAGAGAAGGACCTTGATGAAGACAGACTCTCTTCAGTTCAGAGAGGTGATGATGGTGTAATGAGTAAAGGAAACAGAGAACTTATAAAAATATAAGTTACAGTGACTTCTTTTTCCCACTGATATACAAGGTATTATTTACCAGATACTCCAGTGGCTCTAAAGGCAGTTTTTTTTTATTTTTTTCCAAATACTCATAGGAAGAAAAAGAATAAAAGCTTCCTAACATTATCAAGTACAGGAACGGCCTATATTTTTTGAAAGCGGCAGATGAGTTTGTGTTTTTAGAAGGTCCCACCCAAGAATCAGTTCTTGCTTAACCTTTTTGCTTGCTGAATCATGGAGGCAGTGGCTGTGTTGGATTAACCCTGTTTGTGGCAAAGTCGTTTTTATTGAGAGATGAGCGCAATCAGTTACTTCCAGGAAAACCACTTGGTGGCTATTGTCAGACATGTTTTCGTCAGAGAATAATGAAAACTTGAAATGTCTCATCTTCAGGTTGAATATTTTCCCCTCCTTATGTCTTACTATTATTCGGAGTAGGAACGACAAGTGAGTTTGTGACTCTACCAAGCATTTGTATCATGTGGGAATCACCCTACTTACCACTAACTTGAACTACAGAGACATCAGCTGGCAAGGCTCTTGTGTTCCTTGTCTTCTGATTTAAGATGCTGTGGATCTTCTTTTCTCCCATGGTCCTTTGCTCAGCAGAGGGAGTCTGGAACACTGTAACAATGTCCGCTTTCACATCATCTTCTTCTGGACTAGGGAACAAAAGAGCAAAGTTCACATTCAAAGTACGCATCTGGTTTTGTCTCACTGTCTTTCTTGCAACTTCCTAATTCATGCCTCGGTTGCTGAAATGTCAAGGGCCAGGCAATCTTCTCCCATTTCACACTCCTCCACAGACTACTCTTTGACGCTTCGTCTTCTAGCCTTTTAAAAATAGTTTGAGTGCACCCCCGCCCCAATAACTTGAAGACATATTTGGGTAAGACTCGGACACAAAAAGTCATTAAAAAAAGTTTTGGCACTCTTAGTCTTTTGTGGTCAGTAGAGTTCTCTTTCCTCAGCTGGTCAAAAAATGTAGAAAGTAAGTGGCCAGCTGTGAGGTGCCTGTTACAAAATGGAGAACAACCCTTATACCCAAACCTCAGGGAACATCACAGAAGGGTAGGTGGAAAATTTTAAGAGCCAGAGAATCAGGAGGGCAGCTGCAAAACACTGTCTTCTGGTCACGACAGGTGTTATACACAAGAACTCTCATCAGCTATTGCGTAAGTCCTCTATGAGACCCTACCAGCCAATATTCCAGTATTGGTGGGAGAAGAGCTCATAAGACCTGAGTTATGGAGCTACAGGCAGTTATCAGCTGCTGAGGGAGTCAGTTTTCTTCAGGGATAAGTTTCTTCATAGGTTGCCTGTGTGCCAGAGGTCAGTCCTATATCTACGTGCATATGGGTAATGCTAACTGAACTCAGTGGGATATCTATAAATATGTGTGTGTGTGTTAGAGCCATATATACACATATGTGATGACAGCAGAAAAGGAGCACACAAACTTAAAAGGGAATGTGGGGGCACACAGGAGAAATTGTAAGTGGGAAGGGCCGAACTGACGGGATCAAAATGCACTCTACACAGAACAGCTCCTTAGAAATACAATAAGAACATGAAGTCCTCTCAGGGCTGAAAGAAACCTCATGTCCTCTTGGGGAATGAATCACATATCTGGTATCTGAATCTCCTGTACAGCACCGATGAGAAGTGGGTCACCAACCCCAGGGCAGTCATTAAGTTGTGGAAAGTTTGCTTTGCTAAAAAGAATGTTCCTCGTTCAGCTCTACTTTAAAATTCATTTACACAGAACTTCAATGTCTCCTTTAATTTTCCATTACGCAAAGCTTAGAGCTAACAGTTTCAATATATCTTAAGCATCTATTTCCTCTTCCACATAAAATATCTGATGAGAGTCCGTGTGGTCTCTCTTTCTCCTTTGGATGATCACACCCACTTTTTTGACTTGTTTCACAGAAACAGAGCTACCTCCCACCGCCTGTACGAGTGAATCTCCACAGTCACTCACTATGGTGACATCAAACCATTGAAGGCGTTCCCTTGTGGAGTTGGGGAGGAGAGTAAGAATTGAGGTTTTGTTTATGTACCAGTTAATCTGCTTAAATGTTCGAACAAAAAATGCTAGAAATTTTCTGTAAGTACCAACTCATTTTTGTATGTATGGCAATATGACTATGTGGTTCGTTAAAGGTGTTTTGGAAATGATACCTAATGATCTTTCATGTCCCCTATTTTCATACCACAAAACCACAAGTTCTAACAAAAAAAGTTATGAATCTAGTCTACTTGAGATTTTTGGCTAAAAATAAGGAAATTACATAAATTCTGAGGCACGACAAGTCTCCTGTTCTATTTCGGATCTAGAATAAGGAAGTATAAGAGATACTAACATAATTAGAGATTTATGTTAAATTGACAAATGGGGACCCAAGTATCTTTTTCATCTTAAATAAAAGGAATTAAAACAGTTTGCTGAGTAGAATTTACACAAAAATAACACAATAAACATTGACTACAGACCCAGAGGATGTTCTCAGACCATGGTGATGTTGCCAAAATGCCACAAAAAATTAGAATATGAAGATAGCTGTATAAAATGCACAAAGTTCCAGCATTTATATGCTACTTATCTTCTAAGTTATCTAAGCTATTCTAATAACCTCATGTAGGGGCTGGAGAGATGACCCGGTGGTTAAGAGCACTTGCTGCTCTTGCATAGGACCTGAGTACAGTTTCCAGCATCCACATGATGGCTCACAGCCAACCATTGTTCTCTCCTGGTCCGCAAGGGCACAGGAGTGATGAACATATTTACACGCAGACAAAATCACTACCTAGCATAAAATAAAAACAGATCTTTCAAAACTCTTCAAGGATTTTGGGCTATCATATGCAAAAAAACAACAACAACAACAAAAAAAATCTTTAGTAATTTCAATAATGCATCTGTCTACTGGTGAAAAAATAAAAATAAAAAGATTGCCACTAATCTCTTTAGAGAAACTCCGCTAAATATTTTAGCTGCTTTCATCAAGGTTATTATTATTAGTAGTAGTATACTAAGTATACAAAGTAGTGGGTTTCATAATTACATTTTTGTTTGAGTATCTTTTTTCTCTTTGAAATGAATCATACAAATGACTGGTTTTGTGCCCATCTTACTGTGTGACTTTTTAAAATAACAAAGTTGAAACCTGTGAGTAATTTCAGCAACTGATATGAGTCTTCCCTCCCTACCCAAACAAAAGGGAACAACTATTACAACACTATCGTATTTTGGTTTGGGCATGTTGCCTGTCACTACGGCTTTGCTATAGGTAAAACTGATAATCCCATTTTGTAGTAAACTTTGCCTTCTTGATGTTTTTGCAACGCCATATCTGTCAGAAGTATGGACTTGGTGCATGCAAAGACATGGCCTGGGTTTACCCATGCTGTGGATTAAGGTGGATTCCAGGCCTCACAGTCAGTGGGTAAGGCTTGAGTAACTGTCTCCGGGGGAACATCAGTATATCACTATTTTCCCCTCCCAGCTTAGCTTTCCAATTTTCAGGATGGGTTCAGCCCTGTACCTTAAGACTATTCTAGAGACAGTATTTGTGAAGAGCTCTAGTAAAAGGTGCAGGGACACAAGTTACATGAGGGTCCCTGTATCCTTTCCCTTTGTCCCTTTAGGTTTGCAACTACACCCTTGCCCAAATATACATACACTGTATAGTTCTTGATGTAGGGCTTGTTCAAGGTTGAATCCATAAATATTTCATCTACCTGTCATTATAAGAGAAAAACAATGTGTTAGTGGGATATTTTATAAGACTATACTCCAGATTAAACATTAAAGAAACAGAATTTTCACAATAGCAATATGGTGATTTAAGTTACAGATTTCTTCTCAGTAATTCAATAATTTGTTCCTCTGAAAATGTATGTTAAAGAATATAACCCTTCCCCACAATGTATAGGGGAGTGGCACTTAAGGTGTGGACTTTTTATCGGGGTGTGTTCGTATACTGTGCCAGCACTGTACTGTAGTTTTTTAAATGAATGTCACATATTTTTGTTTTATATCCAATTGCATTTTTGTTGCAAAATGCTTGAAGAAAAGTGAGGAAAAGAAATTTGGAACTTCCCATAAATGTAAAACTTTTTCACTGTAAAAAAAAAAGCGACAAACACAGTTTTACAATATACATACACACCTTCTAGATAATTCCCTCCTCCCCTTCAAACTATGGTAAGAGTTCCTGTTTCTGCAGAATTTCAAAAATTAAAAACAAAATAACTTCTCATTTTTTAACAAATCTAGGATTTGTACATTTCAGATTAATTCTGTAAAAATGTAAAAAACACAGAAGCAAAATAGTCATGTTTAAGGAAAATAGTATACAGACTTTTTTCCACACAAAAGTAGATAATAAAAATGCAAAACTGTATTTCCACTCATTAATAATATATTTAGTAAGTATTCACTTGATTTGTAGGTCTTTGTTTGTCAAGTATAGGAGGTATTTGGGATTATAGAGAAACAGATTTTTAAATTCATTCTAAGACTCTAATCAGAAAGTAAGTTAATGTAAGTGAGTCAAATAAATATAAGTAAGTCAAGTAGAAGTAAGCTAACATAACTAAGTTAATGTAAATAAGTCAAGTAAAAGTGATATTCCTTGTTGTACACCACTAAGGAAGAAGAATGGCATTTTTGTCAGCAACATGCACTTTCAAGGCTGCTGAATCATGAGGCTGTATTCCATCAGATGTGTTTGACTTCAGTACCCTCTAGCAACCACTTGGTGGCGGAGTGTCACCTGAATGTAGGCACTGTAGCTTCTGTGTGGAGAAACCAGATGAACTAAATGTGGAAAAAACAAGAAATCCAACCAAACAAACACACAAACAAATAAACACACAACAAAACAAATACACAACCAAACAAACCAAGGTCCTAAATACTAAAGGCAAGATCAGGAAATGCAACTCTTGTTGTTGTTTTGTTTTTTATTTTTATTTTTTGCAACTCTTGTTTTTAAAAGGAAAAGACATACAAATGAAGGAAAGATTTTTCAGGAATAGTGGATCAAGTTATGGCTTCCTTGTGGCTATTATGAATTCATAGGAGCCAGGATTTTCATTATTTTAGCCCTTACAATTACTCTGTGGACTAAGGGTATTTTGATTCCTGTCTCAGTAGATGAGAAAACTGATTCTGAGGCATTGTAAAATTCTGTGGCTCCATGCCAGTGGCAGGAAGCTGAGACTTAAACCTGAGACTTAAGGCTTCATGAATAGCATCCATGTCAGGCTCCACTCAATTATAAGAGCTTCCTTCTTAAATTTGCTGTGTCTTGTACTTCAATTTCTTTCCTAAAGGACATAGTGATCAGTCTGAAATATGCAGTTGATGGATTTGAATTCAGTGTAGTATAACACCTGTAACAGATTTAAACACAAGCTCAGAGATAGTAATTAAAGAATAAATTGTTAACATCCATCATAGTTAGGTATGTGCCTCTGTGATGAAACACAATGACCAAAAGCAACTTGGGGATGAAAGGGTTCATTCAGGGTACATTTCCACAGCACTGTTCATCACCGAATGAAGTTAGGGCAGAAACCTGGAGTTAGAGCAGATGCAGAAGCCATGGAGGAATGCTCCTTACTGACTTCCTTTCTGTCTCTTGCTCAGCCTGCTTTCTTAAAATACCTACCACCCACAATATGCTGGGCCTTCCCCCATCAATCAGCAAATAAGAAGATGCTCTACAGGCTTGCCTACAACACAGTCTTTTGGAGGCATTTTCTCAACTAAGGTTTCCTCCTCATGGGTGACTCTAGCTCTATAGAGCAACAGTTATAAAAACTGCATGGTACTGGCATAGAAACACACACAATGGTGGATCAATGGAACCAAATAGAAGACCCAGAAAAAAACTCACACACTTATGGACACCTGATTTTTGACAAAGATGCCAAAACCATACAATGGAAAAAAGATAGCATCTTCAACAAATGGTGCTGGTCCAACTGGATGTCTACATGTAGAAAAATGAAAATAGATCCATACTTATCACCCTGCACAAAAACTGAAGTCCAAGTGGATCAAAGACATCAACATAAAACCAGACACATTAAATTGGCTAGAAAAAAAGTGGGAAATACCCTAGAACTCATTGGCACAGGAGAGAACTTCCTGAACAGAACACCAACAGCACAGGCTCTAAGATCAACAATCAATAAATGGGACCTCATGAAACTGAAAAGCTTCTGTAAATCAAAGGACACCGTCATCAAAACAAAGCGACTGCCTTCAGATTGGGAAAGAATCTTCACCAACCCTTTATCTGACAGAGGGCTAATATCCAGCATATATAAAGAACTAAAGAAGCTGAAAAGCAGCAAACCAAGTAATCCACTTAAAAAATGGGGACCAGAGCTAAACAGAGAATTCTCGACAGAGGAATATCGAATGGCAGAGAAACACTTAAAGAAATGCTCAACCTCATTAGCCATTAGGGAAATGCAAATCAAAACAACCCTGAGATTTTACCTTATACCCATCAAATGGCCAAGATCAAAAACTAAAGTGACAACACATGCTGGAGAGGTTGTGGAAAAAGGGGAACCCTTCTCCACTGCTGGTGGGAATGTAAACTTGTACAACCACTCTGGAAATCAATCTGGTGCTTTCTCAGACAACTAGGAATAGCACTTCCTCAAGATCCAGCCATACCACTCCTAGGCATATATCCAAAAAAGGTTCAAGTACACAATAAGGACATTTGATCAACCATGTTTGTATCAGCCTTATTTGTAATAGCCAGAAGCTGGAAACAGCCCAGATGCCCCTCAACTGAAGAATGGATGCAGAAATTGTGGTACATCTACACAATGGAGTATTACTCTGCAATGAAAAATAAGGAAATCATGAAATTTACAGGTAAATGGTGGGACCTGGAAAGGATCATGAGCTGTCCCAGAAGCAGAAAGACACACATGGTATATACTCACTCATATAGACTTATAGGATAAACCTAAAATCTGTCTATCTAAAGAAACTAATCAAGAGAGGATTCTGACTAAAACACTCAATCCCCATCCTGAAAGGCAAAGAGGAGGGACATCAGAAGAAGAAGAAAACAGGAAACAACCTAGGAACCTGCCACAGATGGCCTCTGAAAGCCTCTGCCCTGCAGACTATCAAAGCAGACGCTGAGACTTTATGGCTAACTGTTGGGCAGAGTGCATGGAATCTTATGTAGGAAGTGGGAAATAGTAGGTTATGGAGAGGACAGGAACCCCACAAGGAGAGCAACAGAACCAGAAGATTTGAACATAGGGACCCATACTCCAACCAAGTACCAGGCATGGAGATAACCTAGAACCCCTGCACAGATGTAATCCATGGCAGTTTAGTGTCTAAGAGGGTTACATAGTAATGGGAAGAGGGACTGCCTCCGACACAATCTGATAGGCCTGCTCTTTGATCACCTCCCCCTGAGGGGAGAGCAGTCTTACCAGGTCACAGAAGATGACAATGCAGCCACTCTGGATGTGATCTGATAGACTAAGATCAGAAGGAAGGAGAGGAGGACCTCCCCTATCAGTGGACTTGGGGAGGGGCATGCATGAAGAAGGAGGAGAGAGGGTGGGATCAGGAGGGGAGGAGGGAGGGGCTTATGGGAAGGATACAAAGTGAATAAAGTGTAAAAAAAAAAAACCTAGCTGGAACAGCACCCAAAGCATACACTCATCCATAGTTAAATCAAGGAAGTTAAATTTGGTAGCTTGACATCTATATTGCTAGAAAGGATACTATTTCACAAGATTTTCCCCCCAAACTTACATTGTTGTAATAATCTCTGTCATTCAGTCTATACTTTTACTCAGCACATGGGGGAGGGGGCATCCTTCATCCCCACAAAAACGCAAACCCAAATGAAGGAGAAGAAAATTAAGAATAAGAAAAGTACATTGCAGTGAGACACTAAAAAACTTTGTGATGGTACTCTGAGTTAGCTCCTCCCATAATTGATTTTTGTGTAACTTGATAAAGACACTGGATTAAGATTTTGACCTCTGACCTGTGGATGATAATCCTCTGAATACTGGAGCAAAAGGGAGCAGTAGAAGAAAAAGCTAAGTTATTTATGTGCTTCTATCAAGAAGTAAGATTCTTCCTTATGATTCCAGAACCTTGTCTCCAGACAGCCCCACTAATTAGATGGGTCTTGTGGGGCAAGACCCACAGTCTTTTAAGTGACATATCTATAAACAGCACATTGAGGAAGGATATATAGGAACTGCTAAAACCAGAGCTCATGCTGTGAATTACATGCTGGCAAAACATAAACAAAACATGAACATAAATAAAATAAACATAAAAATAAATAAACAAAACAAAAACAAAAACATAAATAAACAAAACAAAACATAAACATAAATTGTATTGCTAAAAGAAGTATAGTAGACCCAAGCCTTGTAGATATCTCAAAGTTATATTTGCCTGGCAGACTAAGGCTTTCTTCATCATACACACTCTATCAGTACTATGACACTCCAAGTTCTAGGACACTTTCTTCCTCTCCCAACGTAGATATGTATAAGTTTAATAAAAAATTATTATCATTAACACAATCTAATAGGGTCAGTGACTTAAATATCCTACCTGTCACTTCAGGCCATTTGTAGCTTTGTAATCAAGAGTTGAGTGTCCTGATGTGGAACAAAAGACCCTTTTATGGTAGTAGTTAGTTTCTGCTTGGTGACTCTGGAATGCCGCAAATTGCACTGAGATTAAATGCTAAGAGGGCAATTGAAGGTTAGTTGGGTGTCTAATGAAAAAGTTAGGGAGAGGTTGACAACTCAAACAGATACGCCCAGCTATTCAGCTCATTCCCAACCATTCCTGATGTAGCTGTTTGTACATGTCAAGGCCTTTTCCTGTTAGATCCTTCCTAATTGGTTTCTTCTTTGACAGTAATCTATGTTTTCACATGAGGGTATTTCTAGGTTGAGATTGCAAAATTCAGACAGATCTTCCATTGAAGATTTAAAACAAGCTCATATTTCCACCATAACCTCAGCTGACCTCTTGAGAACTAAAGGGACTACAAGGGTGCCATGAAAAAAGATAGATCCAGTTGTTTTACCCTAATTATAATACTGGCACCCTAGAAAGCATGATGGGATACACATTTAAAAAACATTCATTCATTTTAGTTGTACAGGTATGTCTATGTGCCTGAGCATACACATATGCACCACATGTGTGCAGGGCCGGCATAGGCCAGAAGAGGGTATCACATATCCTAGAGACAGAATTTCAGACAATTGGGAGCCATCAGATGTGGGTGCTGGGAACTGAACCCACATCCTCTGAAAGAGCAGTTCAGTGCTCTTAACCTCTCAGCCATTTCTCCACTTTGATGTAATATTTTTTTAAAAAGATTCCTTTAGCTTTAATAAAGCTTACTTGAAATTACTGTTGCTACAGGGATGAAGTCAGCAAAAACAGGGAACAGGAGTGTAATTACATTTAATTTTTTTTTCTACATCAGCAGACATTCAACAAGCCTCCAGTCCATTGCCAGTCTGCCTGTTCAGCCCTGTGCACACCAATAGCTTGCCACCCTGGCCTCCATTATCCTGCATACTCAGCCTTTGATCTACTAGGTCACTCTACTTTCTGGTAGTCTTGCTTCTCTAAATCCCAGTCATCCTTGGGGATCTGAGGAAATCATCTTTGCGCTTAGTATGAGCCTTCATCCTCAGGCTAATCTCACTTTCTACTGTCTTGGTTTTTCTTATCCAATTTACACTTTCTAAATATTTGTATGTTTATTTAAATATGTACATTATTTATTTTATCAGACTGTAAAGAATTACCTGAAGATGCAGTGATTTTTGTTTTCATAGTCTGTAATATTCAGCCCAGTACTTTGCAGTGATAGTTACATTGATTGTTTTTGTAGAATAAGTAAACAAAATAAAGAAATTTTGTATCAGAAAGACTTTTATCAGGGAAGTTCTCTGGTAGGTTAAAATGTATCCTTTACATCGGCCTGAGATAAATGCTTCTATACAAAAAATAAAATAAACTGAGGAAATCTTTTTCTTTCTTTCTTTCTTTCTTTCTTTCTTTCTTTCTTTCTTTCTTTCCTTCCTTCCTTCCTTCCTTTCTCTCTCTCTTTCTTCTTTCTTTATCTTCCTCCTAGTCCTCTTCTTCATCCTCATCCTCCTCCTCCCAGCTTTTCCCAGTAATTTGTTTCATTGAGGCCAGTTTCTCCCTACATGTGGTAAACACAGGAGTCATTATAGCTATTGTCTGCTAGCCGTGCACTGAGTTCAAACTCCTTCACATTCAAGCACATTTGCTTCTCTCAGCAGCAGTCAGAGGTGAATGCTAATATTATCCACATTATTTAGATGAGGAAGTGACTTGTTCTAATTGACACAGCAGTGAGCCACAGATTCAGGATTATGCGAATGCTGGCAAGCTTCTCAGCTTGCTAATGTCCTCACAGTACTAACCAAAGGACTGGCACACAAATAGGTTTCCACCAAGAGAGCTTCTCATCAAAATGTCTGGTAAGCTGAGCCAAAAATAAATAGTAGATCCTGGTATGTTTTACTGCAATCCACTTATAATTTTGTTTCATTGACTGAAAATCTTCACGTACATGTGCATCTAGAGGCCAGAGGTCAATGTGAGATGTCTTCTTCAATCATCCTTCACGTTATTTCTTTGAGACACGAATCCTCACTGAACATGGAGCTCACTAATTCATATTAACTGCCTGGGCTGTGAGAACCAGGGACTTTTCTGTAGTTGCCTCCCTAGTGTTGCTGGGATTACATATACAAGCTTCCGTGCCTGGCTTTTTAAGTGGATGGTATGGATGTGAACACAGATCCTCTTACTTACACAGCAAGTGCTTTGCTGACTGAGCCATTTCCCAAATGTGTCCTTTTTGGAACAGTCATGTTGTGGCACGGGTTGGATCTGGGGAGAGGGGGGGAAGAGGTGTTGAAAAGTGAGGTCTAACCCCTTTCTTCAGGCCTGGACTGGGCAGGGCCAGCCTGAGCACCAAGTAGTATCTATAGCATTTCCTGGCTCACTGAACTGAGAGAAGGTCTGCCTCTCTTGTCTGTGAGCACAGGTGCTGCCCCTGCTGGAGAAAGGAGGAGAACCCAGTGTCATCTGAGGTCTGGGTTTGTGGGTGGAGTGACATGGAAGTGTGGCTTTCTGATTACCTTAAATCAATAGGTAGTGAGATCACTAAATAGGGCGTGATATTTCATGATGCTGTCAGTTTCTTTGATTGCACTACTCCCTTTCAACGACTCTTTGTAGGATGCCTGAGGGAAACACACATCTGTGACTAATCACACATTGCTGGCTTTTGAATTCTAGGTCACTGTATCCCAACTTGGTTAATATTCCTGAGACGGAGAGTCAAAGTAAATATGTCTAAATTAAAAGGTTACAATTAAATATTATAAAAACTAAAGAGCTAACTTTTGGTGTGCCTTAAGAAATCAGGCTCTACAAATTATCTTTTGAAAAAAAGTGTCAAAAATGCATCTATTCAATATAGTAATAAAGATATATTCCAAAACAGGAATTCCAAAGCAAGGGAGGAAAAAGTCACCAGGTCCTCTCCAGGCTTATCTGTTAAATAAGGAGAGAGAGAGAGAGAGAGAGAGATTTTATTCAGTCTCTTTTCTCATGTCCATTGTGTTACTGTATTTCCTTTTTTTAATTTTATTTTTTTCTTATCAGTTATATTTTATTAACTCTGTATCCCAGCCGTATCCCGATCCCTCATTCCCTCCCAGTCCCTCCCTCCCTCCCTCATCTCCACCGTGCCCCTTTCCAAGTCCACTGATAGGGGGGGACCTCCTCCCCATCTATCTGATCCTGTTTTATCAGGTATCTTCAGGACTGGCTGCAAAGCTCTCCTCTGTGGCCTAACAAGACTGCTCCTCCCTTGGGGGGTGGGGAGGCCAAAGAGCCAGTCATTGAGTTCCTGTTAGAAATAGTCCTTGTTCCCCTCACTATGGGAAACCAATTGGTTACTGAGCTACCACAGGCTACATCTGAGCAGAGGTTCTAGGTTATATCCATACATGGTCCTTGGTTGAATGTCAGTCTCAGAAAAGACCCTGTGCCCAGATATATTTGGTCCTTGTGGAGCTCCTATCCTTTCCTCATCAGACTAACTCCCCTTCTTTCTTATGATTCCCTGTACTCTGCCAAAGGTTTGGTCATGAGTCTTTGCTTTGGAAACACTGCTAGTTAGAGTCTTTCAAATGCGCTCAGTAGACTCCTGTCATACGTTCAATGCACATCCCATCTGTCTTTCTAAACGAGGATTGATCATCTTACCCCATGTCCGCTCTCTTGATTATCTTTTTTAGGTGTACAGATTTCATTAAGTTTATCATATCTTAAGTTTACCTTATCATATAGGTTTATATAAGTGAGTATATACCATGTTTGTCTTTCTCCTTCTGGGATATTTCACTCAGGATGATCCTTTCTAGATCCCACCATTTGCCTGCAAATTTCATGATTTCCTCCTTTTTGATTGCTGAGTAGTATTCCATTGTGTAAAAATACCACAATTTCTGTACCCATTCCTCCGTTGATGGACATCTGGGTTGTTTCCAGGTTCTGGCTATTACAAATAAAGCTGCTATAAACATGGTTGAGCAAATATCCCTTTTGTGTACTTGAGCAAACTTTGGGTATATACCTAGCAGTGGTATAGCTGGGTCTTGAGGAAGCACTATTCCTAATTGTCTTAGAAAGCGCCAGATAGATTTCCAGAGTGGTTGTACCAGTTTACATTCCCACCAGCAGTGGAGGAGGGTTCCCCTTTCTCCGCAACCTCTCCAGCATGTGTTGTCCCTTGAGTTTTTCATCTTGGCCATTCTGATGGGTGTAAGGTGATATCTCAGGGTCGTTTTGATTTGCATTTCCCTGATGGCTAATGAGGATGAGCATTTCTTTAAGTGTTTCTCTGCCATTCGATATTCCTCTGTCGAGAATTCTCTGTTTAGCTCTGTTCCCCATTTTTTAAATTGGATTACTTGGTTTGCTGCTTTTCAGCTTCTTTAGTTCTTTGTATATACTGGATATTAGTCCTCTGTCAGATAAAGGGTTAGTGAAGATTCTTTCCCAATCTGTAGGCAGGCGTTTTGTTTTGATGACAGTGTCCTTTGCAATAAAGAGCTGATAATCAGAATATATTATAAGTTATGTGGAGGCAAGAAGACCAGGCCACACGTCTACAGTTATCATGTTTAGAGATGCCTCTTATTGCTGCCCTTCTTAGAAATCTTTCCTCAAAAAGCACACTTGTGCATAGCTCTTCTCAAACAATAGATCATTTATGATAGACACACATGTAAAATTATGTCTGGCAACATCCTGTCTTTGATATTACTGTTTTCCTTACCAAATACTGATGCCAAGAAATGAGGATGAGAACACTTTTATGAAATAAGTAATTTCAGGATATTGGTTAAGAAAATTATTTATTTTTTGATATAGAAAAAAATGAATGAAAGAAGTGAAATAGGTTTTAGTAATTTTATCTCTCACTTTAGCTGAGTCTCTTCAAACTAGGAGAACAATTTACTAGAAAGGGGCCACATTCAGAGTTACCTGTGTGGCTTCAGACTTATCCTCAGGTAGTAGCTGCAGACTTTAAATTCAGAGGCTTAGTTCTTCCACCTGGGGAGGGTAATAACGTCCCTATTATGCTGATAAATATTAGAGATATTTACAACACAGCCTGTTCTCTGCTAGGATTCACAGGGAACAGGTGTGTAGCTGTACACGCCACCCTAGCCCACCTCAGTTCCAGAAGCAAGTCTGAGCCTTCAGCAAGTGCTAGGCCACTTCCATGTCTATATTCTCAGCCTCCCAGCATGAAATGTCTTATGGATTCTGCTAATTATTAATTGTCGTTATTGAGACAGGGTCTCACTATGTAGCCCAGGCTGGCCTCAGACTTCTCATTGGATTACATCACCATGCTGTCTTTGCTCTTTTCTTTTATTTAATTTTTTTTCAAGATTCCAAATTCAATATCTTCTTTCAAGGTATGCAGTCATAGTTCATATCCAAGCAGTGGACTCTCGTGTCTCTCTCCTGATTTCAAACATCAGATTTTCTGTAACACTGTTGCCAAGTTTCATTATCACCTTGACCCAGCTGCTTTTCCTTAGCTGCACTTCTGCTTTGGTGTTCAACAAAGCTTATTCCTTCACTCTGACTTCTAATTGGGGCAGTTCCTAAAATAACTTAAAAAAAAATACTACCTATTTCCAAGTTCTTTGTCTCTATATCTGTAGATATAAAAATAGCAAGAATGTTTTGAGGGTAATTTTGGGCCCTGTTTCTGGTATTCCTGAGCATAAGTAAGGCAAAATTTAGAACTTCTTTGGCATGGGGGTAGGTCCTCATTCCCTGGGGACACTGTTGTCGTTGTTTGCAATCTCATGTGAACAGGAAAACTGACAGAGACTAATGTGTCAGAAACAAAGTTTCTGGGAACCTGAAGGGTAAACTCACATGGATGATTCTTACAGAGGACCACTGTCCTGGGGGTAGATGTTCACTGAGGACGTGAACATCAGATCATAATGTCTGCTTCCAAAGCCTTCACTGTCTCATTTACCCAGAAAGGCAAAATGTGAGTCCTTGAGCAAAGTACGTTTTCTATACCTCCATGTTCTCATCTGTAAAAGTGAGATTGTACTTTATCTCCCTCAAGGGCTGTCATTGAAGACTAAGTAGAATAATATGCGTAAGGTGCTCAAGGTGTTGTTTCATATTATATGTATTTATTATCATTATAGTATGACAAGTTTATAACTTTCATTTGTATAATGATCCTAATGGTTTCAAGTATTTTTTTTTATATTCCTGAAAATATTCTCCAAGTAAAACATCCTGCCAGTGATTCTATTTATCCTCAGAAGATTTGGATAGAAGTGAAATATCCTGTTGATTGTGTTCTCTTTTTTACTTTACAGTGATGTGAAAACTGGACAGTTGGTAGAAGCTGTACTTTGACTTTAATCTTTTCTTGGATTAGCAAGCCCTCACAGTGCTGGCCAGTGATATTCTACAATGTGATGTGTTTTGTGATTTTTGCATATGAATATCCAGGAAATGACCTGAGCCATCCATCAGTTTATTATAAAACAGGCTTTGTATGCGATTCTTTTGTCCAACTCTAGGCTAATGTATGTGTCCTGCGTGTCTTTAGTGTAGCTTCGACATTTGGTAAGTTAAGTGTATCTCATGCCGTTTTTGGCTGATAGTATTTTCAGCGTATCGGGAGCTCATTGGGGGATAACTTGATAATAACGTAAAGAACATCTTTACTGGCACCAGGACACCAGTCTTCTCTAAAGGATATGAAGGGGTGGCTATATCTGTCACAGCATATCTTGGAACTGTGGAAGTTTTAGCAGTATCGGGCCATGAACTCAATTTACCTTTACAGCTCCGTTTAAATCAGTGGAGCGAAAACTATGAGGCAGAACAGGAGCTGCAACCCGGTCTCTCCTGGTGATCCAATTAGTGTCCATATAAGAGAGAAACGAATCTGGTTTTACTCATTAGGATTTAGCAACTGTTAGGAGGAGTGGCTCAGGATGAAGCCTGAACCCTTCCAGGAAGTCCTCTAAAGCAAACGCCACAGGGGAGGGGGAGAGCACCTGCAGCCTTTACACAAGCCTGAGATAATACAAAGCTTTTCCTGACCACAGGGCTTCTCCATGATCTCCTCTGCCTTTGCCAGTCCCCTTCATTGATTGTCCTTTACATACAATTTAATCCTTAATTATTTCATGCCCTGCTTTTCAACTCCATCTGTGTTACTCACATCTCCCCCAAGAGGTTGCAACAATCTGAGAAGGCAGATCATATTTTCTTTTCTGAAAGACCTGCGTGCCAGGAAAAGCAATAAACACAATGCTCATACAAAGAAAAGTTTATATTGCCTGCTAGGTTGGTTTTGAAAACCAGTTCCCTACCTAACGTCCCTGTCACTTGAAAGTATTCACTAGATGAATTAAAGACCTAATATGAAACAGAATTCTAATGTTAGCAGAAGAAAATACAGCAAAATGTTTTTGTGATTGACAAGTCAAAAAAAAGGATGAGAACTTTCAAAACAGTTACAAGGCTGAGAAAATTGGTATGATTGCATAGATTTCCAGTTCATATTCAATAAAAATAGAAAAAAGCTAAGTGTGATGCATACAAGCGCCTACTTAGAATCTAGAAATTATATTTAACTCCTAAAAAATGTAAGCAAACAACAAAAGTAAGAACATAGGCAGAGAATATGTACAGAGACGTACAAGGAAAAAAAAAAACCCTCCAAAGAATGAAGTACTCAACAGAAAATTTAAAAGTGCAAATTAAGTCATACATAAGGTAACACTGTCAGTTTATACCTACTAGCTTAGCTGATAACACCAAAAAAGGAAAAATAATCTTAAATTAGATGACATGAACTAGTTGTGTATTCCTGATATGGGTTGAATATTAAATGTCTTCAACTGGCTCGTGGTTTGAAAGCTTTCTACCTAGATGATAAACTATTTGGGAAGATGTGAGTTCTTTAGCAACTGAGTCCTAGCTACCCAAAGTAAGGCACTAGTGACAGTCAACTGAAGGCTATAAGGCCCGGTTCCTACAGAATCTCCTTTTTTTCCTTTCTGAGCGGCTGTGCCATGGCATCTATCCATCCACTCAATGTTTGGGTTCAGCTGTGGTGCTTTTTGAGGAGGCCGTGGACCTTTTAGGAAATGGGGCCTGGCTGGGGGAAACAGGCAGTTTGAACGTTGTACCCAGTCCCTGCTTATATTGCTGTATGGGTGTTTGATGTTGTTGTTTTCCTGCTGTCCTGTGAAACAGCACTGTGTGCCATACCTTGTCCCAGTGTATGGGACAAATTAACTGAGATAACAGATTGAGATACAATAAACATTTATTTCCTCAAGTTATGCTTGTCATGCATTTGGTCTCATTTATGGAAAAAGTAACAAATAATTATCCCTTTACATTCTGAGGATAGTTTTGTATAACCAAGAAGAAGGTCCTTATTAGATACCAAATCTGATAAGACCTTGATATTAAACTTCTGAACTTCCAGAGCTATTTGAAATGAAAATCTGTTGTTTGAGTGACCTGGTCTATGGCATGTTTGTTATAAAAGCAAGAATAGAGTGTGACATCCCATTTTGGGGAAGATGTGCAGGCATGTGAGTTAATATGTACTGCTGGCCAGATGTGCACAGATTCAGGCTCTCTGAAGAACAATCCTTTACCTGTGAGTAAAATTATGCCTAGCGAACCAACAACAGGAAAAGGAGGAGCAGGTATCAACACAGAGCAAAGGGGGGAATGTGAAGGCATTTCTTACAATGACTGAAAAAGAAAGGTAAGATATTGTGGATCCAAACTATTGTGGGGAAGCTAACAGCAATAAATTCAATACCCAATCAGCGGCATGGGTAGTTCTTTCAAAGCGATCTACATGAAAACAGAATACAGCAAACATGCTTTATAGCACAAAAGGTTAATATGCTCAGACAAAACAAAATACAGTTTTGTGAGAATGATTTCAAACAAACAAAAACAAACAAAATCCCATGAAACAGATGGTGACCTGATATGAAATGCATATGTGTGTAATTTATGAGGATAAAGAGCATTAAATATGTAGTTCCATAACTTAATGGCTAAATTACCTGCCCCACAAATAAATAGTGACAACCCATGACAGGCCCTGAAGATGCACCTGAGAATAATGTCATCATGTTAACTCGACATCTGTCCCTGATGTACTTACATACCTAGAAATGCACACATAACTGACCCTTGAAAAATCTACCTCAAACTCAGTTTCTGTTATGCATGTATGTCCAAAGTTTGCTCATTTCTTTTAATGTGTTTAATGATAAAAAGATAAAAAAATGAGGTGTAGCAAAAAACTAACCAGAATTGCACAAAACACACAAAAAGCAGAAAAAGAACCCAACAGAAGGCACAAGAATCAGAGACCCACTCATTCACATGTTCAGGAATCCCATCAACGTACTAAACTGGAAGTCACAATAGAGATGCTGAGGACCTGGTATAGACCCATGCAGGCCCTGTGCATGATGCTCAGTCTCCGTGAGTGCGTATATTGCTCATTTACTTTAAGACCTATTGCAATCCTATTTCTTTTTTTTTTTTTTTAATTTTTTAATTTTTATTTTATTTTTCTTTTTAGTTACCTTTTGTTAACTCTGTGTCCCAGCTGTATCCCGCTCCCTCATTCCCTCCCCAACCCCACACTCCCTCCCTGGTCTCCTCCCTGCCCCTTTCCAAGTCCCCTGATAGGGGAGGACCTCCTCCCCTTTCATCTGACCCTGTTTTAACAGGTATCTTCAGGGCTGGCTGCAAAGTCCTCCTCTGTGGCCTAACAGACTGCTCCTCCCCTGGGGTGGGGGTCAAACAGCCTGCCCTTGAGATCCTATTAGAAATAGTCCGTGTTCCCCTTACTTTGGAAAACTACTTGGTTACTGAGCTACCACAGGCCACATCCAAGCAGAAGTTCTAGGTTATATCCATAGATGGTCCTTGGTTGAGTGTCAGTCTCAGAAAAGACCCTGTGCCCAGATATATTTGGTCCTTGTGGAGC
Source organism: Psammomys obesus (assembly GCF_907164565.1). Lineage (NCBI taxonomy): Eukaryota > Metazoa > Chordata > Mammalia > Rodentia > Muridae > Psammomys > Psammomys obesus. The sequence goes on along the minus strand of NW_026596117.1, from coordinate 491,606 downwards.
TCCTATCCTTTCCATATCATACTAACTTCCCTTCTTTCATATGATTCCCTGCACTCTGCCGAGGGTTTGGTTATGAGTCTTAGTGTCTGCTTTGAAACACTGCTAGGTAGAGTCTTTCAGATGCCTTTTGTGATAGACTCCTGTCATAAGTTCAATGCACATCCCATTTGTCTTTCTAAATGAGGATTAATCACCTTCGCCTGTGTCCACTTTCTTGATTATCTTCTTTAGGTGTGTAGATTTCATTATGTTTATCATGTCTTGTAGGTCTATATAAGCGAGTATATACCAAGTTTGTCTTTCTCCTTCTGGGATACTTCACTCAGAATGATCTTTTCTAGATCCCACCACTTGCCTGCAAATTTCATGATTTCTTCCTTTTTGATTGCTGAGTAGTATTCCATTGTGTAAAAATACCACAGTTTCTGTATCCATTCCTCCGTTGACGGACATCTGGGTTGTTTCCAAGTTCTGGCTATTACAAATAAAGCTGCTATGAACATGGTTGAACAAATGTCCTTGTTGTGTACTTGAGCAAATTTTGGGTATATACCTAGGAGTGGTATAGCTGGGTCTTGAGGTAGCACTACTCCTAGTTGTCTGAGAAAGCGCCAGATTGACTTCCAGAGTGGTTGAACCAGTTTACATTCCCACCAGCAATGGAGGAGGGTTCCCTTTTCTCCACAACCTCTCCAGCATGTGCTATCACTTGAGTTTTTCATCTTGGCCATTCTGATGGGTGTAAGGTGATATCTCAGGGTCGTTTTGATTTGCATTTCCCTAATGGCTAATGAGGATGAGCATTTCTTTAAGTGTTTCTCTGCCATTCGACGTTCCTCTTTCGAGAATTCTCTGTTTAGCTCTGTTCCCCATTTTTTAAGTGGATTACTTGGTTTGTTGCTTTTCTGCTTCTTTAGTTCTTTATATATACTGGATATTAGCCCTCTGTCAGATAAAGGGTTGGTGAAGATTCTTTCCCAATCTGTAGGCTGTCTATTTGTTTGGATGACAGTGTCTTTTGCTTTACAGAAGCTTTTCAGTTTCATGAGGTCCCATTTATTGATTGTTGCTCTTAGAGCCTGTGCTGTTGGTGTTCTGTTCAGGAAGTTGTCTCCTGTGCCAATGAATTCTAGGCTGTTTCCCACTTTTTTTTCCAGCTGATTTAGAGTATCTGGTTTTATGTTGAGGTCCTTGATCCACTTGGACTTTAGTTTTGTGCAGGGTGATAGATATGGATCTATTTTCATTTTTCTGCATGTAGACATCCAGTTGGTCCAGCACCATTTGTTGAAGATGCTGTCTTTTTTCCATTGAATGGATTTGGCTTCTTTGTCAAATATTGAGAATTCATAGGTGTGTGGGTTTATTTCTGGGTCTTCTATGCGATTCCATTGATCCTCCTTTCTGTTTCTATGCCAATACCATGCAGTTTTTATTACTGTTGCCCTGTAGTACAGCTTGAGATCGGGAATGGAGATACCTCCAGATGATCTGTTGTTGTACAGGATCGTTTTGGAGATTCTGGGTTTTTTGTTTCTCCATATGAAGCTGAGAATCTTTTTTTCAAGGTCTGTAAAGAATTGAGTTGGTATTTTGATGGGAATTGCATTGAATCTGTAGATTGCTTTTGGCAGGATGGCCATTTTCACAATGTTAATCCTACCAATCCATGAGCACGGGAGATCTTTCCATCTTCTGAGATCTTCTTCAATTTCTTTCTTCAAAGACTTGAAGTTTTTCTCAAATAGGTCTTTCACTTGCTTGGTTAGAGTCACACCAAGGTACTTTATGTTGTTAGTGGCTATTGTGAAGGGTGTTGTTTCCCTAATTTCTTTCTCAGCCTTTTTGTCTTTGGTATACAAGAGGGCCTCTGATTTTTTTGAGTTGATTTTGTATCCTGCCACTTTGCTGAAGGTGTTTATCAGCTGAAGAAGTTCTCTGGTTGAATCTTTGGGGTCGCTCATGTATACTATCATATCATCTGCAAATAGTGACACTTTGACCTCTTCCTTTCCGATTTGTATCCCCTTGATCTCCTTTAGTTGTCTTATTGCTCTGGCTAGGACTTCAAGTACAATGTTAAAGAGATATGGAGAGAGTGGGCAGCCTTGTCTTGTCCCTGATTTCAGTGGGATTGATTTAAGTTTCTCTCCATTGAGTTTGATGTTGGCTATAGGCTTGCTGTATATTGCCTTTACTATCTTTAGGTATGTGCCTTGTATCCCTGATCTCTCCAAGACTTTAAACATAAATGGGTGCTGGACTTTGTCAAATGCTTTTTCAGCATCTAAGGAGATGATCATGTGGTTTTTCTCCTTCATTTTGTTTATGTGGTGGATTACATTGATGGATTTCCGTATGTTGAACCACCCTTGCATTCCTGGGATGAAGCCTACTTGGTCATGGTGGATGATATCTTTGATGTGTTCTTGGATTCGGTTTGCAAGTATTTTATTGAGTATTTTTGCATCAATGTTCATAAGAGAGATAGGTCTGAAGTTCTCTTTTTTTGTTGGATCTTTGTGTGGTTTAGGTATCAAAGTGACTGTGGCTTCATAGAATGAGTTTGGTAGTGTTCCTTCTGTTTCTATTTTATGGAATAGTTTGTGGAGAATTGGTGTTAGTACTTCTTTGAAGGTCTTGTAGAATTCTGCGCTGAAGCCATCTGGTCCAGGGCTTTTTTTGGAGGGGAGACTGTTAATGACTGCTTCTATTTCCTTGGGAGATATAGGACTATTCAGTCTTTCTACCTGATCTTGACTTAATTTTGGTAGATGGAATCTGTCAAGAAAGTTATCCATTTCATTTAGATTTTCAAATTTTGTGCCATATAGGCTTTTGTAGTATGACCTAATAATCGTTTGGATTTCCTCAGTGTCTGTAGTTATGTCCCCATTTTCCTTTCTGATTTTGCTGATTTGTATGGTTTCTCTCTGCTTTTTAGTTAGTTTGGCTAAGGGTTTGTCTATCTTGTTGATTTTCTCAAAGAACCAGCTTTTTGTTTCATTGATTCTTTGGATAATTTTATTTGTTTCTAATTGATTGATTTCTGCCCTTACTTTGATTATTTCCAGCCTTCTGCTCCTCTTCGGTGTATCTGCTTCTTTTTTTTCTAGGTTTTTCAGTTGGGCCATTAAGTTGTTTGTATGTGATGTTACAGATTTCTTCTTGTAGGCACTTAGTGCTATAAATTTTCCTCTGAGCACTGCTTTCAATGTGTCCCATAAATTTGGGTTTGTTGTGCCTTCATTTTCATTGAATTCTAGAAAGTCTTTAATTTCTTTCTTTATTTCTTCCTTGACCCAGCTGTCATTGAGTAGTAAGTTGTTCAGTTTCCATGTGCGTGTCGGCTTTTTGTTGTTTCTGTTGTTGTTGATGTCCAGCTTTAGTCCATGGTGGTCAGATAGTATACAAGGGATTATTTCAATCCTTTTGTATCTGTTGAGGCTTGCTTTGTGACCAACTATATGGTCTATTTTGGAGAAGGTTCCATGCGGTGCTGAAAAGAAGGTGTACTCTTTTGAGTTTGGGTGAAAAGATCTGTAGACGTCTATTAGGTCCATTTGATTTAGGGATTCTGTGAATGCTTTCATTTCCCTATTTGGTGTCTGTCTGGTTGATCTGTCCCTTGATGAGAGTGGGGTGTTGAAGTCTCCCACTATTAAGGTATTAGGATCAATGTATGATTTAAGCTTTAATATTGTTTCATTTACGAATGTAGGTGCTCTTGTATTTGGGGCATAGATATTCAAAATTGTGATGTCCTCTTGTTGGATTTTTCCTTTGATGAGAATATAGTGGCCCTCCTTATCTTTTTTGATTAACTTGGGTTGAAAGTCTATTTTATTAGATATTAGGATGGCTACTCCAGCTTGTTTTCTGGAACCATTTGCTTGAAAAACATTTTTCCAGCCCTTTACTCTGAGGTAGTGTTTATCTTTGTTGCATAGGTGTGTTTCTTGGATGCAACAGAATGTTGGGTCCTGTTTCCGTAACCATTCTGTTAGCCTGTGTCTTTTTATTGGTGAGTTGAGTCCATTAATATTGATAGATAATATTGACCAATGCATGTTAGTTCCTTGTGTAATGGAGTCGATGATCTTACCTTGTTTCATTGCTTGTTTTCTTTTCATTTTTGTTGGGACATTATCTGTATGCCCTGTTTTCTTGGGTGAATTCGTTTTCGTTGGATTGGAGTTTTCCTTCTAGTATCTTCTGTAGGGTTGGTTTGCTGTATAGATATTGCGTAAATTTAGTTTTGTCATGGAATATTTTGTTTTCTCCATCTATGTTGATTGAAAGCTTTGCAGGGTATAGTAGTCTGGGTTGACATTTGTGATCTCTTAGAGTCTCCATGATGCTTGCCCAGGCCCTTCTGGCTTTCATAGTTTCTGATGAGAAGTCTGGTGTGATTCTGATAGGTCTACCTTCATATGTTACTTGGCCTTTTTCCCTTGCTGCTTTTAATATCTTTTCTTTGTTCTGTAGATTTAGTGTTTTGACTATGATGTGACGTGATGTGTTTCTTTTCTGGTCTAGTCTATTTGGTGTTCTGTAGGCCTCTTGTATATTTATGGACATCTCTTTCTTTAAGTTGGGAAAATTTTCTTCTATGATTTTTTTGAAAATATTTTCTGGACCTTGGAGCCTGGAGTCTTCTTTTTCATCAATTCCTATTATTCTTAGATTTTGTCTTTTCATAGCATCCTTGATTTCTTGGATATTTTGTGATTGGAATTTTTCTGATTTTACTTTTTCTTTGAGAGAAGTATCAATTTCTGCAAGTGTGTCTTCAGCTCCAGAGATTCTCTCTTCCATCTCTTGTATTCTGTTGGTGATGCTTACTTTTGTGGTTCCTGATCTTTTCTCCAAGTTCTCCAGCTCAAGAGTTTTCTCACTTTGTGTTTTCTTTATTGATTCTAATTCTGTTTTCATGCCTTGCACCATTTCTTTTATGTGTTTGAATTTGGATTCCTGTCTCTCTACGATGGACTCTATTTCTTTGTTCATTTCCTTTTTGTATGCCACTAATTTCTTCTCTACTTGTGCCTCTATTTGTTTGGCTATGTTTGCCTGTGTTTCTTTAAGGGTTTTGTCTATTTCTTCTTTCTTTACCTCCAATTGACTGGCCATCTCTTTGAAAGATTTGTTCATTTCCTCCTTATGAGCCTCAAATAATTGAGCAAGCATGGCTTTAAGGTCATTTTCCTGTGCTTCTGATGAATTGGAATATCCATCGATTTTGGGGTTTGCTGGTGAAGTCATGATGTCCTGATTTATGTTGGAAATGTTCTTTCGCCTACCCCTGGCCATTGGCTTATCTGAGACCTTCCCTGTTTGTTTTTGGATTCAGCCGATCAGACTGGTACTGTCTCTCTCTCGAGTCTGGAGAATTCTTCAGGAAGTTGAGAGAGGTCCCGTGTCCTTAGCGTATGCTGAGGACTAGCTGTACAGGCAGGACACTTGGCAGAGATCGGCGTATCTGGGCTGTCTGCTCTCTGGTTTGGCCCTGCTTCTTTGATGTGCTCCGCCAGTTCTGTGCTGCTGTCACTGCCAGGTTATGAGGTCTTGCTGCAGCTGGAGATTTCAGGGTGGTCACGTCAGTGGGAATCGGGGTAACCAGCCTTTCTGTTCTCTGGTTTGGCCCTGGTTAGTCTTAAACTGGAGGGCTGATGTGCCCCGCCAGCTCAGTGCTGCTCCGCCGCCAGGTTAGAAAGTCCCGCTGTAACTGGAGACTGGGTTGCTAGTCCAGATGCTTTCTGGGAAGTCCTGGGGTCTCTTTACTTTGCTCTCCAAGCTTCGGAGGCCCAGCGCCTGGTGTGTCTAGCTTGTATGGCGTTTCTGTCTGGTTTTGGTGAGTATATAGCGTATTCTCTGTCACTGTGGTATTGGGCGGGCCGTACCGTCAGTGATCGCGATCCTGCGGAGCTAGTATGGCGTCTAGCAGACTCGGGCCCTGGGAGGATGGTGCAGCTGCCGCGCGTGAATCTGGGGCTCCGAGACACAGTACTGCTGGCCTTTGCCGATAAAGGACTTGGGGCTCAGCCTCAGTGGCTGCAGGCCCCAGGCAGTTAGGTCTGCGCTGAGAAAAGCGAGATTTAACCTTGTTGCGACTTTGGAACTCGCCTGAAACCCCTCAGAGCACACAGCAGCCGCACTCAGACCACAGCACACAGACCATCAAGCCTGCTCAGCTACAGAGCGACCAGGGAGCCGCAATCCTATTTCTTTAATTCAGTAAAGGTAGAGTTGATTAGTTGTTTTGTATTTGAACAATAACAACAATATTGAAAGTAGGCAAAGTGAAATAAGTTCAAGATTCTGAATATGTGATTTTTTTATCATTCAAATTATTTTTTAAAGTAACACACATATCATATATGTCAGAATTTTTTTTTTATTTTTTTTTTCTTTGTAGCCTTGGCTAGTCTGGAACTTGCTCTGTAGACCAGGCTGGCCTCAAACTCATAGAGATCCATCTGCCTCTGCCTCCTGAGTGCTGAAATTATAGGTATGTGCTACCACTACTCAGGTCTGTATTAAAGCAGTTTATGGAGTCACTTGAGATAAGAAGAATTGGGATATATTGGGACACACACACACACACACACACACACACACATTCTGGGATTCCTCAAGAATTTATTGCAAATGCCATTGCCCAAGATACTCTGGATATAAAAGAATACAAAAATAGGGCTGGAAAGATGACTCAGAGATTGAGAGCACTGGATGTTCTTCCAAATGTCCTGAGTTCAATTCCCAGAAACCACGTGGTGGCTCACAACCATCTATAATGAGCTCTGGCATACATGTAGGCAGAATACTGTATAAATAACAAATAAATAAATCTTAAAAAAAAAACCAAAATATATGCCAGTCTGTAAACACAAATTATATGTTAGGATATAAAAATTAAAGATAGAAAAAATGCAGCACTTAATGTTAACTGAGAATACATGTTAGAAGCATGATCTATACCATCACTGCCAAGCATGCTGTAGTTGAGCATATTGGGAATATTGGTGACATGGAAAAATTGTCAATGGGTTGGAGAAAGAAAATGTTTTAAAGAAAAAAAGTTTCATCTAAGACATGAAATATAATCAGTATTTATTCCTTTTTAAGTGTCTCAGTTTTCTGTGCTTCCTTTAGACAAGTTAATCCAAGCAGTTCTTGAGTGAGGATTCATAGACATTCATAACAAAACTCTATAAAACCAAGTAGACATTTTCTTTTCGGAAGGTATCCTGGGCTTTAGCTTTAACAAAATTGTTAGCATTGACTATAAATATTGCATAGTAAATCCGGGCTTCTTGCCTTTAGTAACACATTTACAAGGTAAAATTGATTGTCTTTGTTATCTTTTGGTAGCTAGTTTTAAAACTGTGAAATGTAGTTTTTCAAGAAGTATGTTGTAATCAACAGTTAGTTCCAGTGTAGTTAAACTTTTTGGTTAGGGAAAACTTTCAAATAAATTGGAGAAACAACAGGCTAGATACCTTAGCATATATCCCTTCATCTTTAAAGCAAATATTTGAGTCAGAGGCCCCATTTATGAGACAGGCACATTCCCTCACCCCAACTCAATCTATAGATCCCGTGGATATAGGATAAACCATTCTGAGGTGGGGAGGTAGAAAGCTACAAGATGCTGCTGCTGAAAATTATGTTTTTGGAAATTAAATAAATGACCCACAAAACACTTGCAGGATTCTATGATAAGATACATTTTATCTGACTTACCAATTTTTCATTCATCTTTTGTCCTGAATTGCGATTGGCTTGAGTATCTGAAATTGTAAAGGTCCCTTGATAATATTCCATTTTCTGGCCTGTGATGATAATGAAAAGTAGAAAATACATGATTTGTGGAAAGACTTCAGGATCTAAGACTTAACTCTACTGGGCCTGAAATGAAGTTGTAAATATATCACCAAGTTTTTTTTTCAATTGAATTTAATAAAAATATGGTGAGTTAACATAGTTTTACTTTAATAAGAGTAGCTGATATTTGTTGAATCTTTACTATGTTCAGAATACTGTTCTGTCACATTTGATCATAATTCCAGACTCTTGATATTAGCATCACCAGTATTTTATAAAGGAGGGAAGTAAGACACAATAACATTAAATATCCTGATGTTTGTTAGTCAACTAGTAGGTGGTCAGTTTGGAGATTTCAATCTTACTGTGAGCCTTTAGAGCTTGGATGTTCCTTGCTATGCTTTCTTGTGCTTCGCTAAAGTGTAAAACATCCAGGAGTAGAGGTAAGTGAGCATTCTTGCATACTTTTACTTGTAAAAAATCCAAGTACAATGAAGGAAATCACAAAGAGAAAGGTCATCAGAGATTGTAAGTGAAAACGGTTTGTAACAGAGGTGCCAATTAGCTCATTGTCTGGCCATCAGGGATGAAGAGAAAAAAGACAGAGCCTGTTAACAACAGTTAAAGATGCTTTTGTGCAATCAAGATGGATCTTTTTGTTATCGGTATAAAGCACTATTGGGGTTTCAGTATGAGACTCAGAATATGGTAGAAAGTCATTTCATTTTTATCTCATAAAACAGGTGTCACCTGTTATTAAGTCCTTAGAGATGATATCAGATAAAACCATTCAAGTAGGCAGCTTGAGCTACTCATTTTTTAAATTTATTTTTATATTAATTACAGTTTATTCACTTTGTAGCCCAGCTGTAGCCCCTCCTCTCATTCCCTCCTAATCTCACCCTCCCTCATCTCCTCCCAAACTCCTCATCATGTGAATTGTAAAGATTTGTCAAAAATGTAAATGATTTATACTTAGCAAAGAAAGATGCAATAGCAAGGGTTTAAAATGCATTATTTGTGTTAATATAAATATATTAAAAGCAACAAAAACAAAATCTTTAAATACTGTTTTAGAAGAACATTATTTTCTAAGAGTTCGTGATACTATTGAGTCATGGTTTATCTGTGATTTTAAAATTCATTATTTCATTAGATATGAGTTTTGTGGGATTTTTTTTTTTGTCCTGGAAATTCTACTGGGCAGAGAAAAATGACCACAAGTAAAAGAACCAGTTTTGATAACACATGTATTATAGTTTTTCATCTTGATGTGCAGCGAATGGTAAGACTTGCTTAGTTTGACAGCTTGCAGCCAAATGACAATGACTGTTTTTGCTTTTACGTGTAGATTCTAAGAAATACTGTACCTCAGCAAGTGAGAAACTTTCATACCTCACTGTACGCTGTATCATAAGCACCCAGAAAAGCACTTGGATTTACGGGTGGTACAATAACTATTTCCTATGTAGTAAAATGACAGAATAAAATAGCGCTTCCTCAAGATCCAGCCATACCACTCCTAGGCATATACCCAAAAGAGGCGCAAGTACACAAAAAGGACATTTGCTCAACCATGTTTTTAGCAGCTTTATTTGTAACAGCCAGAAGCTGGAAACAACCCAGATGCCCCTCAACTGAAGAATGGAGGCAGAAACTGTGGTACATCTATACAATGGAATATTACTCAGCAATGAAAAATAAGGAAATCATGAAATTTGCAGGTAAATGGTGGGACCTGGAAAGGATCATCCTGAGTGAGTTGTCCCAGAAGCAAAAAGACACGCATGGTATATACTCACTCATATAAACATACAATATAGAATAAACCCACTAAAATCTGTACATCTAAACGAACTAAGCAAAAGAGAGGACCCTAACTAAAATGTTCAATCCCCATCCTGAAAGGCAAAGAGGATGGACATCAGAAGAAAAAGAAAATAGGAAACAACCTCGAAACCTGCTACAGAGGGCCTCTGAAAGCCAGAAGAAAACAGGAAACAACCTTGAAACCTACCACAGGGCCTCTGAAAGCTTCTGCAGTATAGACTGTCAAAGCAGATGCTGAGCCTGATGGCCAACTGATGGGCAGAGTGAATGGAATTTTATGTAAGAAGTGGGAAATAGTAAGAGCTGGAGGGGACGGGAACTCCACAAGGAGAGCAACAGAACAAGATAATTTGAACACAGAGAACTTCCCAGAAAATCATACTCCAACCAAGGACTATTCATGGAGATGACCTGGAACCCCTGCACAGGTGTAGCCCATGGCAGTTCAGTGTCCAAGTGGGTTACATAGTAATGGGAAGAGGGACTGCCTCTGACATAATCTGATTGGCCTGCTCGTTGATCACTTCCCCCTGAGGGGGGAGCAGCCTTACCAGGCCACAGTAGAGGACAATGCAGCCACTTTTGATAAGAACTGATAGACTAAGATCAGAAAGAAGAGAAGAACCTCCCCTATCAGTGGACTTGGGGAGTGGCATGCATGCAGAAAGGGGAGGGAGGGTGGGATCGGCAGGGGAGGAGGGGGGGGCTTATGGGGTGATACAAAATGAATAAAGTGTAATTAATAAAAAATTTTAAAAAAGTTGCATATACAGGATTTCCATTATAGTAGATTTCTCAAGGTAAACCTTGGAGGCAGAGAGATGATAGGACTGAAAGGAAAATATGAGGTACAAAGGCAAAGCCTGCCTTCAAAAGTGAAAAAAATAAAGCCTGTCTCAAACAAGCAAGCACTGAAAGAATTCATCACCCCAGACCAGCCCTGTGATATAAATTAAGGAAATCCTTTATCTATAAGTAAAAATAGTCATCAGGAAACACACAGAAATATAGAAGATAGACAAATGATAAAGGAAGAGAGCCTTATCACTATAGAAACCACCAAACTATAAAGAACAGTGGGGGAAAAAAAGAAAAGGAAAAAAAAAATAGAGTCGAGACAGTCCCAGGTTAAAGGATGAGTATCCTTTACAGATAAGCAAATCACACTGTCCCATGTGAGAAAGTCAGATTCCCAACTGTCCTTACCAGAGACTAAGTAGTGAGCCAGAAGTCCAATGGTCACTGCCACCATCACCAGGGAGAGCACGGCAAGAAGGGCGACCGTCGTCCATGACTTCAGATCTCTCTTGAGGGTGCCGTATCCTGCCACTCTGCATAAAGGAAGGCTGAGGTTATTCTCACGTGGAGTAGTTACAAGTTTTCCGGTGGTGCTGGCATAAATTCACATTGCTGCATGCTTCCCTTAACAGCAAGAGGGCATTATTTTTGATATTGGTTAAGGTCATCGTGGTCTTGTGAGGAGCTGTTGGAAAGAGTGGACCTTGGAGTTATGTTCTTGCCCCTGGTTTCTGCTTCTAATGCCGCCCTGTGATGCCAAACCAGCTGCTGCCAGCAGCGGTTCCCACATTCTACACAGGCTTTCAAATGCCCATTCCTCCCTTCCAGAGCTCTTTCATGTCATCCCAGTCTATCCCAGGCTCACGAACTAACCAGATATACTCTTTTCTATACTCCTTTATGCACCTTTTTAACTAATGTGAAATTTTAGACATGGAAAATTGGAAAAGTCTAAACAAATACTTTATCTTATAATGTTATCAATGACATTTTGTTGGTGTTCACTCATTTTACCCCTACACAAATGATGTTAATGAATACATTATGGCCTTTCATCAAATCACTGCTATGAAGAGACCATTTCCAACATCACCTGCTCATCTTTAGCCCTCCTTAATAATGCTCTAATATCTTCTAATGGCCAGGCCAGCCTTTTTGTTCCTATAGAGTATACAGTTGTATTTTACAGACCAGTATACAATCCTGTTTTATACAGGTTGATACAGAGTACTTGGTAATTATGGCCTCTATGTGTCTTTTAGTCAAAAAACAATAATACTTCCTCTAAAGTCTGAATGTCATTGACTTGTTGAGAAATCAAACTCTCAGTCTTTTGACAGGTTTGCCTTCTGCCCTTGTCTGATGCTTCTTTGTGGTATCAGCTGACTTGCTTTTCTAATTTTCTTTTACCTAAAGCCTTCAATAGGTTTTGGTTCAATTCACTGACACAGATACTTTTCATGCAATAATGTGTGTTTCCTATTTCATTAAACTACGAGGTGCAAAACTGTCACTGTTTTGGATGAAAAGCTGCCTTTTCTGCCATTCAGTTTTGATAAACCGAAGCGTTTGTTGCATTGTCTCTAATGGCTGCATGAGTGGTCCCTGCACAGTCAACTGTAACACAGTGCTCATCTTTTGCCGCCAAAAACCTGATGCGGAGTCTCGTACAGAATAAAATGACTTGGTGCCTAAATTCTGAATGAAAGAAGACTTAGTATAATTTAGCTACACGCTGAAAGAAGACACCCATATTGAGAGATATCAAGTGATTTCCATCACATGACAGAAACGGGAGGTTTCTTAAACTAAGGTCTTCTGACTTCTAGAACATAAATTCCAAGCGGCAGACTATCAGTTAGTTACATTTTGGATTCTTAAATGTGTTTGTAGTTTATGTGTTTGTCTATTCACCCATATGTGCAGGATATTTACTCATTTGTGAGGGAATTTCTCTATGACTCATTTGGAAGAGTTCACTGACCAAGAGAAGGGGGGGGGCAGGCTTCAGGTCAGCTTCACGTAACTGTTCTGCCCCAGCTGGACACTCACTCTCCTCTTCATGGAATCCCATCAGTGTGCCCAAACAAGAGATATCCCAAAGGAAAAAAAAGTTTCACTTAAGAACATGTACAAGGTTCCAAATCTATCCATCTCCTCATCATATATCACTTCCCCTGAAAAGAACGAATAGAAGAAGACAACTGTGGAGACATCACCTCTGCTAGCATCTGTATTTACAGACGCTAGCACAGGTGCACAAACATGAAGAGGGTGGTTCAGCTTTCCTCTGTGCTGCTAAAGTGCCATATGAGTTGCATCTTCTGTTGGGTTTCAGACCATACCAAAGTGGACCTAGCCTCCCAGGTTCCCACTCGGTCCCCACCTGCTGAACAGTGTGGCTGGCACACCCCACCCTCTACCCTGAACTTTCCAGCCCAGGGGCAGGACTTCCCTTCACTACATAGTCTAGACATTTTGGTTCCCCCTCCCCTCCTCTCACTCTACTCTATCTTTTTGTATCTCTCCTCCCCTTCTCTTCTTTGTCTGCACATGCCTCTCTCTTTTGCTTCCCCCCCGCATGATGAACAAGAGCTGTTTCCGATAAACCTGCATTTATATACTGTAACTTCGCCTTGCAATTACATCATTCCCAGATTTCAATCATCTTCAAAGCCCACGGAGAAGCTCTGAGTATCCAGGGGGAAATGGGCACCAACAAACTAGAGTGAAAACTTCCTCTTAAAGTGCTGTGTTTTGGGAGAGGATGGTGACATTGTGTGGTTAAGAGTGCTTGCTGCTCTTGCAGAGAACTAAACTTCAGTGCCCAGCAGCCATGCGGGGCAGCTCACAACTACCTGCAATGCCAGCTCCATAGAGATCCAATACCTCTGGTCTCCTTGAGCAATTGCACTCACACTCACATTCACACACCCGCACAGACACACATGTAATAAAACAAAATGTATATGCTTTAGAAAACCCTTGGGAGATACAGTCCCCGTACAGCTTTGGGTAATGCAAGCCACAAAGCGCCAAGCTAAAGCTACTGCTACTTAATCCTGCATGAACAAATATTTCATTTAAGACCAACATTTTTTATTCATTTCCTTTTAAATTTAATTTAGTTTTTCATATATTACATCCGACCTCAGTTTCCCCTTTCTCCTCAGGTCACTCCCCCACACACACCAAATTCCTCACTCCCTATCCTCTTCTCTTTCTTCAGAAAAGGGCAGGCCTCCCTAGGAGAGCATCCAAACATGTCAAGTTGTAATAAGATTGGCACCTCCCCTCACATTAAGGCTGGCTGAGTCCCTGTTGGTCTCCTTGTGGAGCTCCTGTCCCCCCCAGGTCTTTGTATCTCCCCCTTCTTCTATAAGATTCCCTGAACTCTGCCCAAAGTCTCAGTTCCTGCTTCAATACCCTGGTGCATAGAGTCTTTCAGAGGCCTTATGTAGTAGGTGCCTATTCTGTTCCCTATCTTCTCCTACTTCTGATTTCTATCTTGTTTCCCCTTCTGAATGAGGATTAAGCATCTTCCTTAGTGTCCTCCTTGTTGTTTAACTTCTTTAGGACTATAGATTTTAGTATATTTATCCTATATTTTGTTTTTAATATCTACTTATAAGTGAGTATATACCATGTGTGTCTTTCTGCTGGGCCCACGGGTCCTGCGGAGACTGATGAATTAACCAAGAATCATGCATGGAGAGGACCTGGACCTCCTGCTAAGATGTAACCCATGGGTAGCTCAGTCTCCATGGAGGTTCCCTACTAAAGGGAGCATGGACAATCTCTGGCATGAACTGAGTTGCCTGCTTTTGATCACCTCCTCCTGGTTAGGTGGCCTTATTAGGCCACAGAGAAAGAGGATACAGACAGTCCTGATGAGACCTGATAGGCTAGGTTCATATAGTAGGGGAGGAGATGGACTAGGGGAGGGGCATAGGTGGAGAAGAGGGAGGGAGAATGAGACCAGGAGGAGATGAGGGAGGGATCTACAGCCAGGATACAAAGTGAATAAATCGTAGTAGTAATAATAATAATACTAATACTACTAATAATAATTTTTAAAAGGCTGGCTGAGGCCAACTTTTATGGATATAAGCATTCAATGCAGGAGGACAAAAAACACCCCATTATCTTCCCATTCTGCACAGGCTCGGTTAGTCATCTGCTTAAGATCACTCAGATTAGCAAAAAAACCAAACCAAAACAAACCAAAACAAAACAAAACAAAAACAACACTTAGTAAAGCTGTTTGGAATCCAGCCTGTTTGTAAATGGAAGCCCCATCTTGTTAAACATTGTTTTCCCCACCAGCTCTGCCTGTGCTGGCACAGAAAACACAGGTGTATCCAACTTCTGTCTCTGACTAACTAGTTACCACAAAATTAGCTGCTCAAAGCAATACCCAGGGCTTTATGCAGAACAGCTGGCTCCTCTGTTCAAGTTCTTCTCCCGCTCATGTACGTGTGTGTGTTTGAGCACTATGATGTGTTTTGGGTTGTTTATTCTCATTTTTGAGATTATATTTTAATTACATTTTTCCTTCCCCATCTGCCCTCCAAACCTTCCCATAGAGCATTCCCTACTCTCCTTTAAACTCTTGGCCTCTTTTTTTCATTAATTATTATTGCATGCATATATGTGTAGATATAGAAATATATTCCCAAGCATAAGAAGTTCAGTCTGTATAATGTTATATGTATGTATGTTTTCGGGGCTGACAAGTGACTGTAGTCTCTTATGACTGATCGAGGTTCTGGGTGGAGCTGCTTTCATAGATTGTGATTTGTGTCTCATTTCCAAGTTCACTGGAGTGATAGACAGAGCTCAATTTCTTGAAGCTGAGCTGAGGTCAAAATAAAGTCTAGTCTTTTAAAAAAATGTATTATCTGATTAGGCCTCCAAGTATAATTTCCATTTTAAACAATACATTTTCTGGTGACTTCATTATATCTGTAAAGTCCCCTCACAGTATCTAGATAGGTTATTTGCTTCAGCAACTGGAGAAGCAGTATGTACAGGAAGGGGTGCCAATGTCGGGGGTCATCTTGTGATTTGGCCTCACTACAACTCTGAGTATTATGACTTTAATGACGAGGAGTACATGCCCCATCCAGAGAAAGCATGTGAGAACCGAGATGGAAGGCTGGTGGTGGAGAACCATCCCCATTCCATGACCAGAGGATTCTGAGAAGGGCATAAAGTAAAAAAGAATAGTGGGAAATGTTTTATTAATGTTTTTAAACACACAAAGTGGACTCTCAGAATGAAGACGAGGAAGCCGCTAATCCCCAGTCAGGCCATAATTGGCACTTTGCATTATTTTGGAGAACAGGCAAGTACAAATGATCCTTATTCCTAAACACGCAACCTATAATCTCCTTGAAACCCAGTTTATCACATCCACTACCTTCATTAGTCAGTTTTGAGAAGGGTGTGTTCATGGTTTGTTTTCTTTATTAAGACACTGTCAAAGAAGTATGGTATTAACTCAGTGTGGCTTCGCCTCTAAATTGTGCAGGTTGAAAAACACACAGAGAGTTAGAGTATGCAGTTCCTTCCTATCTTCATATGTGTAAATTCAAAGATGACTTGAACAGAAAGAGATGCTTAACCTCCTGTCCCAGGTGATCTTCTTTTCCCCAGGAGGACCTTTCCTCACAGGTAACCGGCTCAACTTCATGTCCTTTATCATTTTGTCTACAGACCCCAGAGTTTTCAATCTTTAGAACTATTTTTCTGCTCTCCCTAAAAAAAGGTGCATGTTATTAGTATACAAACGTGTCTTAGGGTTATTATTGCTGTGATGAAACACCATGACCAAAGCAAGCTGTGGAAGAAAAGGCTTATTTGGCCTATACTTCCACACCATAGTGCATCACTGAAGGAAGCCCAGACCAGAACTGAAACAGGGCATAAACTGGAGGCAGGAGCTGATGCAGAAGCCATGAAAGGATGGTGCTTACTGGCTTGCTCTCCATGACTTACTCAGCCTGTTTCCTTATAGAACTCGAGACAACCAGCCCATGGATGACACCAACCACAATGGGCTGGACCTTTCGCATCAATCACTAAGAGAATGCCCCTAAGGCTTACCTACAGCCTGATCTTATAGAGTCATCTTCTCAAATGAAGCTCCCTCCTCTCAGACTACTCTAGGTTGTGTCAAGTTGACATAAAACTATCCAGCACAACTGACTCCTTGTCAAGTTGACTCACAAAGGCATCACTGTTAGGCCACAGCCTTTCCTTTCTTGTTCTCAAGGTAACAATTAAGAAAGGCCTCACAGCATAAAATGTTTTATAAACTTAAAAAGTCCCATAGCTTCAGTGGCTGCTCTTTGATCACCTCCCCCTGGGGGGGGGGGTGCAGCCTTGCCAGGCCACAGAGGAAGATGATGCAACCAGCTCTGATGAGACCTGATAGGCTAGGGTCAGATAGAAGGGGAAGAGGACCTCCCTTATCAGTGGACTAGGGAAAGGGTATAGGGGGAGAAGAGGAAGGGAGGGTGGACTGGGAAGACACGAGGGAGGAGGCTGCAGTGGGGATACAAAGTGAATAAATGATAATAAATTAACTAACTAATTAAAAAAGAAGTCTCACAGCCCTACAAATTCAAACCCTTTAAAAGTTGTGTCTTTAAAAAAAAAATCCAGTCCCCACTGCCACCCCTTCCTCCCTGGACTCCTTTGACTATTTGGAAGCTCTTTGCAATGCAATAGCAGAGAAAAAGTTGTAATTGTGGGTAGGGTGAGAGTATGGGTTAATATGCAATGATGATATACCTCAAAAACACCATCGTTCTATGATGGGAAAGGTGGGCCAATTGGGAAGAGGTGTGTATTAAATTAGAGAAAATTTACAGGAAGAAACACACTGTTACTTTATACACAGATGCTTGTTTGGGGTGGCATAGGGTACAGGTTTTGCATGTTTTACAGGTTGGCTACTACTGATAATTTAGGCATTCTTCTAGAACACCATGCACAAACCAATTATTTACTGAAACTATGATACTTCATTAAGTTTTGAGTATTAAAAAAATCCAAAGACTGTAAAACTCCAAAATCTTTTTTAAAAAAGTTTAAATATCTCAGTTGTATGATTACTTCAAGAGAGAAATACCAGATCATGGTCACAATCTGAACAAAGCAAAACCAACAATCCTGTAAAAACAAAAACCTCAATGTCTAATATTTGCGATTCAGCTATAATCCTCTGGGCTTTCCAGGGGGCTTGGGTCATTTATTTGGGTCCACCTTCTTTAGCACACACAGCTTATCTTCTAAGCTAGAAGGTCCACCCCATCACTGCTGCTGTTCTTGGTGGCCATTATGTTACTGGCATCTACAAAATGCCAGGGTCTCCTGCTGCAACAGGGCTACATTTTCACCAATAGCCTCTCAAAGGCCCTCTTCATGCTGCCAAGCCTCAACTTCTCTGCATGACCCTTCAATCCTGGGTCTTGACCTGCTACTGAGGGTGCACCTTCACCAATAATCTCTTGCAGCTTCTCACAGTGCCAAGCTTCAGCTGCTTTCCGTGACTCCTTCATGCTTTCAAAAGCAAATACTATCTGGTGACTCTTATGTTACCAAGTTTGGCTGCTGGCTTGAGGCACAACCATGGCCACCTAAATGATGTTGGTCTCCTCCTAATCAGCTGTTTCTTCAGCCCCACCTTCAGCCCCAGCATCCAAAGAATTTACCAGCAAATCAAAGAGTTTACTTTTGTGGTTCTGATCTATTGTTAATCACAGCCAACTCTTCAGCTCTACATGACCAGAAGCACAAATTATTTACACAAATGGCCCAGTAGAGTGTTTGCTTCCTTCTGAAACTTCACAAGCCAAGACTCCATGATTGGCACTACCTTCAATATTCTTATCTTCCAAGCTCCTAAGTAATAGCCTACTGAGCTCTCAGAACTCATGTTTTTCTCATCCAAAGTTCCAAATGCCTTCCATAATCCTCCAGAAAATAGCGTGGTCAGATCTGCCACATTAATACCCCACTATCTTGGCACTAATTTCTGTTCTGGCTGGAGTTACTATTCTTGTGATAAGTCACAATGACCAACAGCAACTTGGGAAGGAAAAGGTTTATTTGCAGTATACATACTCTGCATCACAGTCCATCATCAAAGGATATCCAGACAGCAACTCAAATGGGGTAGGAATCTGGAGGCAGGATCTGATGCAGAGAGCATAATGGAATGCTGTTTACTGCTTTGCTCATCAGTCACTAATTAACAAATGCCCTATAGACTTGCCTATACCTTGATCTTATGAAGACATTTTCTCAAGTGAGGCTCCTTCTTATCTCATGATTCTAGCTTGTGTTAAGTTGACATAACTAGCCAGGACAAAATGTACATACATATGATTGCCATACAACTATCCATTTACGCACTGGTTATGTTCCTTAAATTTTCATGAAACCATTTTTTTAACTTCAATATATACTATCTTATATAAAAGGGAATGTTGCCAAGCTTCCATTCCACAAACCTACTTACTAATTTAAGTAAACAACAATGACAAATGTATTCTAAGGAGTTGGAGGGATGGTTCTGTGGTTTAGAGTGCTTACTGCTCATACAGAGGAGGCAGGGTCAGTACTGAGCACACACAAGGTGGCTCACAGCAGCCTGTCAATCCAGTTTCACAGAGTCCAACTCCTTCATATGACTTCCACCGGCCTCACTCTCCCTTTCTTTGCCTGGAAACCTTCATGGAAATTTTCCTACAGGACCTAAATCTTTCCCTTGGAACATTTGCTACAAGAAGTCCCCAGCCACTCATTACATGAAAATGACCAATTTGTGGTGACTTTTACATATAGCTATCTGCTGGTGAATCTTTAAATCTCTTAAGAATCACCACTTAATATAAAATATTATAGAAATATGAGTTATTATCTAGAAAGTTAAGTTATTACTATGTGTTATCTACAGTCACCCTTGTCACTAGAATTACTTATAGTAGTTTTGTGAGTAATTTACCCCAGAAACAATTTGCCTAGTTCATGTATCTTGGGTATACAGTTAGGACCTGAGCTTCTAGAAACATACATTCTTGTTTCTAATTGACTATGCATAGCTGTGTGTGTGGTCTATGCTGTGATATTTCAGTGTATGTGTACAGCAGACAGTGAACAAATCAAAAAATTTTCATTTTTTTTGTGCAATTAATTATTACCCTTGTTTTGCTAGCTGGAGAATATCAGAAACAGTTCTTTCTATCAATTGTGTAATGGTTCCCATTAGGCATTCTCCTCCAAGAAGTCTGCCTTTGACTTCTATGACTCAGAACATTTCTTTTGGGAGCGCAAATTGTTCTTTAAGAGACTGTTTTTAACTTTTCAAGAAGGGCTTTCTACTGTCACAAATGGATGATTTGTGAGATTTAAGCAGCACAGAAGTAAAGGCTTTCCTGAAATGAAGTAGAGACTGTTTTACTAGTCAAAAGCTTTATCAGTCTCTGATGTGTTTATGTCTTGAATTTGTACCCTCACCCTTTCTATTGACCTTAAATGCGTGTATATTTTTCAGAAAATTTTCTTCTACATCTACTTCAGAGAGCCTTTTGTGAACATAGTAGTGGTGCTTTGGAGAGATGGGAGGAGTGTAAGAGGGAGCATTTGAAGGAAATGCAATGACCATGCTTTTCTGTGCTCCCAAATGCCACCTGATTTTAATTCTGGGGTGTGTGTGTGCGTGTGTGTGCATACATGCTCATTCACATACACAAAAGCTATACTACTATCTGTCTTATGTATTTTAGTCTAAATTTCCCAATGAACTCTAAGCTAGGCAAATGGCAGGCCACAGGCATCCTCCTGTCTCCACCATACCCTCCCATGCTGGCTGACAGGTGGGCGTGACTACACCCAGCTTTTCCCATGAGTTCCGGGGAATCTTACTTTGGTCCTCACAACTGTGGAGCAAGCAATCTTATATTTCCAAGGCCCATAATTTAATTATGGATAGTTTATGTGGCTACACATATCCTCTGAAAGAGCAAGAATGTGAAGGCAGTGAATAAGTGAATGCACAGTACCTAGAAATTTCTTAAGCATGTTCCCAAGAAGTTAGAAGAGGGAATGTTTCTCATATTCAAATATATGTGCTAATGAAAATGAAAGAAATTTAGGTAATGTTGAACAGGATCAAATGAAGAGAGTAAAGTTGGAAGATGTCCATGCTGTTTTTTATATGTCCTGGCCAACACACTGACAGTGTGTCATACACCACTTGGGTCTTAGATACTGGAAACTGATGAATTAATGAGATGAAAATTTTCCATATCTCTTTTTGTTTGTTTGTTTTTTCAAGAAAGTTTCTCAGTGTAGGCTCAGTTGTCCTGGACTCACTTTGTAGATCAGGATGGTCTCAAACTCAGAGATCTGCTTGTCCCTGCCTCCCTGAGTGATGGGATCACAGGCCTGCACCACCCAACTCCATATCCACTTTTCATCAGCATCTCTTTCACTGTTTCTTGGATCTTCCTGTTACTCAGAAGGGGAATAAAGCACAGCTGTGGGTGTGTTCTCACCAGTTCGAGGTTTCATGTCAAAGAGTTCTCAGGAGAGCTAAGAACAGAAAGAACCAAGAGTTCTACCTTTTTGTATTTCTTTAATATCTATCTCCCAGAGCTAGCTAGATGATGGCAGTGAAGGCGGCAAGAAGGACAAAACTGTAAAATGTCATTATGATTTGAGAACAAAGAAAAGATTTTTTTTTTTTCTGTGGGAAAGGACATTGAAATTCGGGCTGGACTAAGTTCAGGGAAGAAGGAAATCAGGAGCACAGAAAAAAGCAGTTCCTCACCTATTCGCTCTGATCCTAGGGATGCACACTGGAAACTAGAACCAGTTTTAAAGGGGCTTCCCTGTGAGAACTTGTCACTGACAGAGGAGAGTGTGAGAGGAAGGCACTCTCTCTTGGCTGTCGCTAATGTTCTCCACACCCTCGGAGGAGAAAGTCCCTGACATCATACAGCCACTCACTTCTCATCACATCTGGCCTTGGAGGCAGAACTTACTCCAGGTTCTCCAAACAACAGTGTTTCCCTGTGACCTTCGTTAGTCAAACTAGTTTCCAGTTCTGCCTTTTAGATCTCTGTCCTTTTCAGGAAATTGGTATTTTCTAGCTCGACCCTGAAACACAACTTAAGTTTGACGTTAAGAAAGCAGCAAAATGTGAAATCCTAGCTTTAGCTTCAAAGGCCTTATTAAATATTGTTGAGCTCAGTATATGAATCAGTGAGAAAACAGAACTAGGGTCTTAAATTAATGCAAAATGATTGAATGAACATATAATTGGCAACAGTTAGACACATCAGTTTATACAATCAGTCTGAGCGTAGATCCAGACTCGGTACTCTGCAGTGAGAGGCAAAGCATTAGGCATGTCTGTATCTTAGCCCCACATTTGAAGTGGCAATAAATCATTTACCTATTTATGAACCAAATGCATTAATCCATGTAAAATCACTAGCACACAGTGAGTGTCTTAGTTAGGATTTTATTGTTGTAAAGAGGCACCATGACTGGCCGCTCTTATAAATGAAAACATTTAATTGGGGCTGGCTTATAGTTTCAGAGGTTTAGTCCATCATCATCATGATGGGAGGCACGGTGCCATGTAGGCAGCTGGAGGAGCTGAGGGTTCTACATCTTGATCATGAGGCAGCAAAAGGGGACTGCTACCCTAGACCTAGCTTGAGCATACGACATCCCAAAGCCCACTTCCACAGTGACACACTTCTTCTAGCAAGGCCACACCTACCCCAACAAGGACATGCCTCCAAATAGTGCCATTCCCTATGGGCCAAGGAGTCTATGAGGGCCATTCCTATCAAACTACCACAGTAACATACAGATGTGACTGTCGTCAGTCAGTTTGTTGTTACTGTAATTACACACAGTAGAAATTAGCCATTCTGAGTAAAAAAAAAAAAGCATTTTATTATAAGGCTATTGTAAGTACCAGGAACTCTTTGGATTTTTAGCCTTCTTGGAGTTGCCCCAAAGGAGTTCACACAAATAGATGTTGGAAAGTACCCAGTACATTTTTAGTACAAGTTAATCAATAATAAAAATATGTTTTACTAACAATGCAGACAGTTCTGATGAGACCTGATGGGCTAGGGTCAGATGGAAGGGGAGAGGGACCTCCCCTATTAGTGGACTGGGGGAAGGGAATTGGTGGAAAAGAGGGAGGGGGAGGGAAGGGGTTAGGAGGGGATGAGGAAGGGGGCTACAGCTGGGATAGAAAGTGAATAAATTGTAATAATTTAAAAATTAATTAAGAATACACTCTACTGTGGTATAAATGATACAATAAAATCAAGGTATTATTTAGTATGTATAATATTAATAGGCTAATAAAGAATTAAACATACAGGATATACAAAGCTTATTATACAACATTCTAAGTTCCCCAAAAGACATATAGTACTTAATGTTCCTATGTAGTATCTGTGTTAATGTGTGCAAGAGGACACTTAACTGTTGACACATTTTTTACATTCACCCATTAAGGTGTGTAAAGAGTATGTTGGATTGAAGTTTAAGACTCAGGCTGGAATAGTTATCCATGTACTAAGAATGAACACTTTCTATACAAACGCCTGTGTCAGAGCATCCTACAACACAGACATATCCTAAAAATTACCTCTAAGAAGTTGACCAGCCATAACAATAGAGTCTAGTCTTCCTTTTTTTTTTTTTTTTGCTTTTTAAAATTTATCTCTTAGCTTTTCCATGTAGTTCTACTTCTCTACCTGTATATGTTTTCTACAACTTTTCTCTTGTGACTTTATTGTGTTTTAAACATCATGCTGAGCTCAAGAAAATAAGGATGAACAAGACATGGCTCTAAAGTAATGGAGACCATATTGTAACCCTTTTTGCGACTGTTGAGACAGAGTCTCACTATGTTGTCCGGGCTTACTTTGAACATGCACATTCTTCCTGCTTCAGTCTCCTAGGTGCTGACATTATAGGAATATGCCGCTATACCAAGCTTCATTTATTTTTAAAGACTTTTGAGATTCAAAATAATACAGTACTGAAAACCTTTTTTTTTTTCTGGTAAATATTTAAAATAGCGAAATATAACAAAATTTCATCTTGTAAATAGATATGAAACTTAAACACGTAAAATGTTTTCTAATTCTCTATCTGCATGGTACAGCCCTCTATAAGCATTTTTATATGAGACATTGACTTGCCTTTTAGGGTAAGAAATGCTTGGCTTCAGCATGTGGTGTGATTTATGTCTTGCAGTTTCCACAACCTTGTCAACTTCAGTTCCCTGCTCTCCGTTAAGTGTCGATAATAAACCTCACTCCTAGATGTGAGGGCATGGGGTGAACAAATGAAGGTCTCCAGCACATACTGCACCCTACTCTAGATTGAGGGTCTTCATATAGATCACTGTTGAGTGTCACTGTACTGCGTGACCCCTTTGAGGGTCAAAGAACCCTTTAATAGGTGTAGCATATCAGCTGCTTCATGACAGCAGCAAAATTACGGTTATGAAATAGCAACAAAAATAATTTTATGGTTGGAATTACCACAACATGAGACTGTATTAAAGATTCTCAACATCAGGAAGGTAGAGAAGCACTGATGTAGATGATCTTATACACTTGCTGCCACAGCTTGGCAAGACCAGCCTTAGCACTACCATTTCATCAGTAAAGTAAGAAGGAATGGCCAGCTGCTGCTGGTGGTACACGCCTTTAATCCCAGCACTCAAGGAGGCAGACTCGGGTGGATCTCTGTGAGTTTGAGGTCAGCCTGGTCTACAAAGCGAGGTCAGACAGCCAAGGCTACACAGAGAAACCCTGTCTCAACAAAACAAAACAAAACAAAACAAAACAAAACAAAACAAAAAACAACAAAAAAGGGGAAGGAGCAGACTTGTTCAAAGCTACCTGTTTGCAGCCAGACCATCTTGATACCAGATATGGAAGCCAAGATAGTAATCAAGCTTTGCTTATTGGATGTACCAGTAATAAGTCTATTTCTGGCCACTGGCCAAGATTTTCAGAGATATTAATGGATGTGTAAGTTTAAAACATAGAGTTGAATAACTGCGATCTGGGGCAAGGTTTTCCTCTTGTGTAAACAGGATGATCACAGAGGTTTGCTTTTATCAAGATTGTAATGAAAAAATACTCTGACAAATACTGTAACTCAAACTGATTCATAGTTAATAAATAGGCAATAAGGAATAGCTCTTATTATAATAAGCAAAAATAAATTACCGCCTGATGTGGAATAATGTACTGTCTTGATAATAAATTCCTACAATCTTGATTCCTAAGTACTACGTACATGTACCTTCAGTTTTCCTCTTTTATTAAACATATAATTCCATGTATTGCAGATAATCAGGAAGGGAAGGCACAAGGAAAGCAATGATTTACAGGCTATCTTTTAAATCTTGAGGACACAAATGTCCATTTCAATCCACTGGCTATAGATAAATATGTGGAGAGATGATATTGTGAATACCTCATACAAACTTAGAACTAAAAAAACCACAAAAATATTATGGCCTTAAAAATTATCAAATAGAGGAAAAGCAGGAGACCCTTTTAGTTAATCTTGCGCTTTGCCTCCACTTCCAGGTCCTAGCTTTCCTTCCTACTAGCTGGTAATGCCAGGCTAGTTACTTTTCCCATCTATGAAATGGAGTTTCTAACAGGAGCTAATCAGATTTGTGAGAATTAAATGAGCTAATGGGTATAGAAGGCACATAATGAGCACCATGACTTTTCTGGAAAAAAAAAGAAAATAATATTCATTCGATAATCTACCAGTTAGTAATTTTTACTATCTAAATGGTGTTAGAATGTATCAGGAAATATAACAAATTAGCAGGTTAACTGAAACAATTTTGCAAAATGAAATTAAAGCTTAAAACACAAAGGTAATAGTCAACAAATGAGTTTAGTTTTTGCTTTTTATTAAGTGTTACTTATAATAAGGAGCTGGAGGACGAAAGGGCTGTACAGAGCTCTGAGAACCTGATCTCAATTTCAGATGAAGAATTCATTCGGTCTTATGTCTTACTCTCTGTAAAGAACTGAGATTTTTAAGATGAGTGAAATCCCTCAATTAATAAAATTTTGAAAAGTTAGGGGTATGGCTAGTTATGAGGAAAACTAAGCAGAGAACTCTGCAATTTGTAATTTGTTCTACTAAAGATGGCTGAAGAACAGAACAGAGACTACAGACCCCACGGAAGAGACACGCAAGTTCATGACAGCACAAACAGCAGG
Source organism: Psammomys obesus (assembly GCF_907164565.1). Lineage (NCBI taxonomy): Eukaryota > Metazoa > Chordata > Mammalia > Rodentia > Muridae > Psammomys > Psammomys obesus. Next base: position 465,840 of record NW_026596117.1, on the reverse strand, counting down.
CATGTGAATCAAATGTTATGTTTCCAAGTCTCCCCATCGAGTCTCTTGTTAATGGAGTAGTAAGAATTACAGTAGTGAGCAGAATAGTAGAATGCACATCAGAGTGAGTTTAAAGTCTACATAGGCTATCACAGCAATTATTAGGCATCTTCTTGTCCTCAGTCCTTATGTCTATCAGCAGGATTTGCAACTTCTTGCAAATTTTCCATTTTAGGTTAGTGTTTCTGAATCTGACTTAAAGCAACTACTGCTGCCTTATGTTTTTATGTCTAAAACAGGAACAATTGAGCATTGATGTTACTCCCGTAGTTTGCTTCCTTTAAACTGTAAAAAAAAAAAAAAAAAAAAAATGTAGGTACATAACTGTGCCTATACTTAAATTTTTGATAATTTTAATAGAAAAAAAGTAAAATATAAGATTTTGCTTTACAATGTCCTAATGTCTATAAAACATAGGGTATGGATTCTTTAGTTCAATGAATTTTAACAAATAAGCAAAGCATTAGCAGAAAATGTTCATATTTGTTTGCTTTTTAATTTGTTCAATAAATATCTGGCTATGAGGGAAAAACACTGCAGACCCTCTTAGGAGTGTCAGAGACCATGGTTGCTATATGATTTCTCTCTAAAGCACTGATCTAAAAATTTTGATATTAAATATAAGTATTCTGAGGGGGGCAAGATATCCTGGGAAGCTCACTGACTTAATAGGCTGTCTAATATCAAATTCTCACATCTGAACTTCTTATGATGGTGCCTTATGCCTAGAGAGGTAGAAGTTAGTAAGTGAATATGCTAATTCATGAATAACACTATACACTCTATGGTTCAGGGCTATAAGAAATTCTGGTATATGAAGTCACTGTGAGCCTGGAGAAGACTCCTAATTTCTGTGTCTTCAGATTTTATTTATTAAGGCAGGCATTAACGATACCTACTCTACTGAAATCACATACGTAGAAATCTTTCAAAACACCATAAATATTCGCAAAAATAAAGTATATCATCCTAATTATATAGCTCAAAATCACCCTTTAAATACATGTAGTTTTATCAAGGCAACTCTTTCCCTCTTCACATGTGGCAAATCATGTTTTAAAATGTATATATTTCTTTTTCCTTACTATTTAAAAGGAGGTTTAGAAAGTTAGCACGCTATCACCAGTCTTGATCTTCTGTTAGCTTGGTTTCTCCTCAGGAAATACAGGGTTCCCTAAAGAGGTTCAGATGCTTGTGAATCCCATGACTTCCTAACACCCCCCCCCCACACACACACACACAGTACAAGGAGGAAAAGCTGAGGGGAGAGCCTAAATACTGTGGGGTTGCAGCACCGAGGTTTGCCTTAAGACAAGTGACCATCTCCTTCTCAGAGCAGAACCCACCAGGACTAAGTGTGATTGACTTTCCGCTGCTGTCCCAATTACCAGCTCTTGAACTTGGCAGCATGAAGTAATGCTCATACCGATTTTTATACAAAACATTGATTTTTTTTTTTTGAACAAAGAGATTACTTAATCCAGCCTACCGTGAAAATTCCAGAAATCTCTCAAGCTTAAATGCAGTTTGAATCCCTTAAGGATCCCTTACCAGCTCTCCTCTGACATGGGGGAGTCAATCCACTGCCACCAGCAAAGGAGCAGGGCCCAAATGAAACAAAAGGGAACTTACCGATGCAGGTACATGATGAAGAGGAAGAAGGGATCACACACTTGACTTTCCAATCAACTCTATAGCATCCCTACATGTATTGGAGATCTACTCCTGGAAGAAATAAGGAAACAAATGACAAGTAGTTGAAATGGAACAAGTTTGACAAGTCTGAACACAGAAGACTCAGCCCATAGGACAGCTTGGAAAAAACAGTCAGAGAAAACATACTCCCAACGGGAAAGAAATGGTTTGCTCTTTCTTTTTCTTTCTTTCTTTCTTTCTTTCTTTCTTTCTTTCTTTCTTTCTTTCTTTCTTTCTTTCTTTCTTTCTTTCTTTCTTTCTTTCATATTGACTTCCTTTGTTAAAGAAGAAAGTGGTTCCATGGTTTTAGAGAGAAATATATTAGGAATGCACTAGGATAAAGTGACTAAAGCAGATTGTTGGTAGGCATGAGACTATCTTAGGAACAACAACATAAAAGCACTCAGCAAGAAACAATCATGCAATTCTGGTTGAAAAACACTTCTCTTCAAGTTTCAGGATACAGTGAAATTTTCAGTGCACAATGCTAGTTATCATAAAAGAAACATTATTATAATAATCGATATACTCATAATTTATTTTAAATGCCTACTATCAGAATCTGGGCAAACAAAGAAATGTCAAATGAGATTTTTTTTAATTGACCTAATGTAATAAACAGTAACATATGCATTAGAATTTATCAGACTGGAAAAACCTAAGGAGAACAAATTCTTTTATTTAGGCAAACCACACATGCATAAGTGCTTCATTATTCACTAATACCTTAGGAACGGGACAGAACTAAAGCCTTCATACTTTTACCTTTGTGCTCTTTTTAGGGAAGGTAACTTTTGAGAAATTTGAGTTTTTCATTCATCACCTGCCCTCTAGAGCAGATAGACAAAACTTACAGTAACCTCTAGTTTCTTCATACAGTCATTCTGTACCACAGGGGCATGAATAGTCACTTTCTTACTCCTCTTTCCTTTTGGTTCCTCAGTCATTTCTTTATTTTTACTAAGTTCCCTCTTTATTTGTTCCTACATCCCCGCCACTTACTATTTTAGCAAATTACTGCAAATGTAAGAAAACTAAGAGTGATGATATGTGTGTAAAAATGCCACAATAAAGTCAATACTTAAAACGCTAACTAAAAAATTAATAATATAAATGCTTTAATTATAGAAAAAAACCTGTAAGTTATTCTTTCACCGTTATGGAGACTGTACATCTAAAATCAAGATATCAAAAAGGCTGTACAGAGAAGACTCATTACTTGATTTTTAAAATTATTATTATTGAAATACTGAGTGGTGAATTAATGACGTCATACATGCATGGCTATTGCTCTACTACTGAGTTATATACCAAGCCTGCTTTACTCTTAAAAACTTTAAAACAGGGTCTTGTTAAAGTACCCAGACTGCATTAGAACATGCATTGTAGCCAAAACAGGGCTTAGATTCATGTTCTTCTGTTCCAGCTGCCCAGGTGGCTGGAATAACAGGTTTGTATCATCAGGCCTAGCCTTTGCTTGCATCTTCCAGCACTGATGGACCCAGGCACCCCTTGGTTCCTGTTTGGTAACTCCAACCTCTGCCTTCTGCATCTCTTCATGATTGCCTCCTCTGCCTCTCCTTTTCTTTCTCACTTTTATTTTTAAATGTTACTAAAATATGTACATATAAGACATAAAACCTATTATATAAACCTTAAGCATATAATTCTCCGAATAAGTAGATTCACACTCACATTATGTTGCAATTATTGGAAATATCTGCCTCCTGAGCTTTTTTCTCTTCCAAAACTGAGATTCTGGATCTACTCTCACCAAATCCCCACTTTCCCCTAACTCCAGCACCCAGGAACTACTATTCTACTATAGCACTGTATAATATTTAATTTAAATTAGCAAATACTAATTAATCAACGAATCAATGAATTATAATTAGCTTAATCTAACTCTTCATATTACCCCATGGAGGTGGAGTCATACGTGGCTCATCATGACTGACTTATTTCATTTAACATAAAATCCTTAGGGTACATCCATGTTATACCATGAGTCAGAATTTATTTTTAAGGCTGAATAATACATGGGGTATGTAATGGTTGCTCATGATTTGTTTATTTGCTCATCTCTTAGTCTGTTAGATTATGCTTACTTTTTTCTGATATAAATGATTTTTCTGTGAACATGAATGTAGAAATTTCTTTTGAGTGCCTGTTTTTAATTATTTTGGCCATATACCCAGAAATGGAGATTCTGAAGTGTATAGTAATTTATGTTGAATTTTTGAGGAATCAACTAGTGTGCTAGATGGTTTTAAATTTTGGTGTAGTCCAGTTTACATCTTTGTTCTTTTGTTGTCAGTCACTTTGGTAAGAAGTCCAACAATATCCACTGCCAAACTCAAGGTCATGAAGTTTGACTACTATGTTTTCCCCAAGATTTGTATCCTTTAGCTCCTCAAGGCCTTTGGTCCCATTAGAGTTAATTTTTGAATGTGATGTAAGTTAAAGGGTACAACTTTATTATTTTGCATGCGATTAGATTTTACAATTAAGTCTATTTGTTGTAAACATATCCTTTATTCATTGGATGATTTGTATCCTCATTCATTCGTTGTTTATTTGTTTTCTTTCTTCTAGGAATGAATTCTTTAGGCAGAGTCTTTTATGTAGCTCTGGCTGTCTCAGAACTTACTATGTAGAACAGGCTGGAGTCACAGAGATCCACCTGTTTCTGTCTCTGAAGAACTGAGATTAAATGCTTGTGCCTCTATGCCTGGCTTGCACTCTTTTAAAATATATGTTTCTTTCTTTCATTTTTTAAGTCTGTGTGTGTACGTGTTTGTGAATGCAGGGCCTGCTGAGAAGGGAATATGAGATCCCACAGAACTGAAGTTACAGGAGGCTGTAGACTGTCTCGTGTTGCTTGGCTTGGAACTCCTCTCTGCAGGAGCTGCTCAGGTTTATAATTGCTGACTCATCTCTGCAGCTCCAGCACTACACCCTTGATTACCTTTGCATCAAGTTTCAAAATCTAGAAGTATAAACCCTCACCCTTGGTTTTTAAAGCTGTGTGGACAGAATTCCTTGAAATTCTGTATGAATTTTGGTATGAATTGTATTTCTGCCCAAAAGTCATTGAGATGAGTAACGTCCTTGACTAGTAACCCCTATGTCCATTCTTCCTCAGGAATTGTTTCTGTTAGTTTTTGTTTTTCCTGTGAATGGATCACACTTTCTTATTTTTTTTTTCATTGAAGACTATACATAAAATATTATGATGTGGTAACCCTGGAAATCAGATTACTCTCTTCCCACATTTGTTATTATTGTTTCCTGTTGTTTGTATGTTTACTGATTTCTTCAAAGTATTTTTGTAACGATTATATTCATACTTTTGATGGTCTCTAAAGTCTTGGATTTTTGTTGGCTTGCTAGCTTTTTTCATTTTGTTTTTTTGTTTGTTTGTTTTGCTTTGCTTTGTTTTTGTTTTGCTTAACAATAATTTACTTAAGTGCACAGAATCTAAAAACAAAAGAAAAACAAAGTATTTTCCCGGATATTTTAAAGTTGGCTCCGGGAAGAGGCATGCCTTCAACACAGCTAACCACATAACCCTTTCTTAGACTCCCCTTGATCTCACCTGTCTTACTAACTTTCCCCATGTTCAGTGGCTTCAAAATGTTTCTTCTATTTACATAAGAATCTATACCCTTTTCATTTTCCTATTAACATTAATGCGGGTGACACGTTTAAAAATATCTGCTTGGAACAATAAGTTGCAATTGTTAGCATTTCTCTAATAGGGAAGATTGAATGTTTGAGCCACTGTTCTAACAGTTTCATTCTGAAGCTAAAACTGAAGCAGTTTTAGCAGAAGGGGCAGGGCATATAAGAATACCACTAAGCATTCTGAACTCTCTTGAGAGATGTTGGCTGTGAAAGCTTCTGTCCTTGAAACTTCAAGAGAGGCCTGTTTTTTCCTGATCCATGAAAAAAAATCATGGCTATGGCCTGATAATGATGTAAAAATACTATGTGTCTATCTACTTTGTTGTTGACACTTTTAGTGAACTAGGACAAGATGGGAATGTGTTAATGAGTTAAAGTTGCCAATCAGTGTAATTAGTAGCAAATATTTGTTGTAAATGTAAAAGACTTTTTGAATTAAAAGATTGCTGTGCAAAACCTTTGTTTCAGTTGCTGCAACATGGAGAGATGAAATCTGGGTGTTTATTTTGTAGAGTTCAAAGGTAATCCTTTTGCAAGGTAATCCCTTTGGGCTTATTCTAACAACCTTGGAAAGTTTGCCCAGGCTGAGAAAACCTTTCTATTTCCTGGAACAAGTAAGCACAGAGGCAAATCATTGTTCTGGTCTAGAAAAGATCATTCTGTGTGAAATATCCCAGAAGGAGAAAGACAAACACGGTATATACTCACTTATATAGACCTATAAGATATGACAAACAATGAAATCTATACACCTAAAAAAGATTATCAAGAGAGCGGACATGGGATAAGATGATCAATCCTCGTTTAGAAAGACAGATGGGATGTGCATTGAACGTATGACAGGAGTCTACTGAGCGCATCTGAAAGACTCTAACTAGCAGTGTTTCCAAAGCAGATACAAAGACTCATGACCAAACCTTTGGCAAAGTATAGGGAATCCTATGAAAGAAGGGGAGTTAGCATGATGGGGAAAGGATAGGAGCTCCACAAGGACCAAATATATCTGGGCACAGGGTCTTCTCAGAGACTGTCATTCAACCAAGGACCATGTATGGATATAACCTAGAACCTCTGCTCAGATGTAGCCTATGGTAGCTCAGTAACCAATTGGTTTCCCATAGTGAGGGGAACAAGGACTATTTCTAACAGGAACTCAATGACTGGCTCTTTGACCTCCCCACCCCCCAAGGGAGGAGCAGTCTTGTTAGGCCACAGAGGAGGGATTTGCAGCCAGTCCTGAAGATACCTGATAAAACAGGATCGGATGAATGGGGAGGAGGTCCCCCCCATCAGTAGACTTGGAAAGGGGCATGGTGGAGATGAAGGAGGGAGGGTGGGATTGGGAGGGAATGAGGGAGCGGGACATGGCTGGGATACAGAGTTAATAAAATGTAACTGATAAGAAAAAAATAAAATTAAATTAAAAAAAAGAAAATTATTGAGAGACAGTTTGGAACTAACTCAGCACATCATATGGAATACTACAAAATTTCTGGTCATAGTACATGCATATAGCTGACAAGAGTCCTCTGGTATGCCAGCACCCAGGAAAGTTCTACATCCTTCCTTACACTTATTTGGCTTGTCTCCTGAGCGTAAAGTGATGCTTCACTCTGGTTTTAATCAGATTTCTCTTAGACATAAGTCACTGAAGATTTCATCAGCTAAGGCCTTAGAAAACTGCCTGGTACTCCTCGGTACAGGGTCAACTTTTGTGAATGATTAGTGTCAACTTGATAGGATCTGTAGTCCCCTGTCATATAAGCCTCTGGGTATGTCTGGGGGATGTTATCTTGATTGCACTAATTGAGGTGGGAAGACCCGCCCACTCTGGGTGTGGTCAGTCCCTGCCTGTTACCCTAGACTATGTTAATAGAGAACAGGAACCCAGAATCAGCATGCAGTTACTGCCTCCTGTTCCTTGTTATGGATGCTATGTGACCAGCCACTTCCTGCTGTCTTCACTTTCCTGTTATATCAATTATACCTTGAAAATGAGCTCTTTATCCCCTAAATGGCTTTTGAGAAACTGAGAAAAAAAAAAAGCGACAAAAAACAAAAATCAGTTTGTGTTGGCATAATATTTTGTCTAATTTATTGGGGCTCTTACATTTCTACCTTCCTTCCAATCTATTTCGATCCCTTCCAGATCCCCAACACTAGATAACAGGGGAAGAAGGTTGGAGAGAAAAAGGGTATAGACCTCTATTGGCTGCTTCCTGCTGATTAGGTACATAGATAGTTCCTTGGGGCAAGTGCAATCTTGTCAGGCTATCCAGCAGTCCAGCAAACCAGCAAGCTATCTATAGCAAATGTAGCATCAAACAGCAGCAGCAGGATGAACCGGCAGCAGTGGGGATGTGGTGGGGTGTGGTGGGGATGTGGTGGGGTAGCAGCAGGGAGAGCAGCAGTCGCCTTAGGCCCCCTCAGGGCTCTCCCATTGACCTCTCAAGAGTTCCCAGAATTAAACTATCTGTTGCTGACACAAATCATACCCCTGACAGACCATTAGACTCATCATAGTTAACTGCTGTGGACAGTCTGAAGCAGCCCCATATCCCATACCTGGGAGTAGAACAAAAACATAACTGGGTTTTTAAAGGAGCTAAAATTCTCACCTCAACTCTGTTTTGATAAACCTGATTACTGCGTGGTTCTTAGACCATTAGAATTGTTCTATGGCTGAAATGGGGAAGAGTTTGGAACGATGAGTGAAAAAAGCCTGTAAGGGGCCATTCTGGTAGGATCTTGGAGGGTGAGGATGCTGAGAGAAACTTGGACAGTGGAGGCCTGGCCCATGAGATTTCAGATGGGAACTAGAGCTCTGTCTGCAGCTCATCCACTCATATGGTATTTTGGCCAAGAATCTGGTTTCAGTCTGCTGATGTCCTGAAAAGTTAAACAAGTTTGAATTTGAAAATAGAGAATAATTAATATTCTTTCTGACAGAAGGATTGTATTGGGCCTGGTGTGACAGCCACTGTACTTGTCAAAAAGATCATCCTTATTGAAGAGAAGTATCCTATTCTGCATTGGGGCAATAGAAAGACTGTCCTGGTTGTAAAACCCTACCCACTGAAGGCTCCATCTTCTGAAGAGCCAAATTCATTTAAAGGAAGAAAGATTATATGTGTTATATATGTATTTTAATGTAAGTTTATAAAATAAAGTTTCATTTGGATGTATGTAAAGCCTATGATACATAACAAAGACGAGCCAGCAAGATTGACCCAGCGATTGAATAGGGGCAGTTTTTATCTTAGGGTTGGCCAGTAACTGTCTCATTGGACTTAAGACCCATTTGGTAGAGAGGAGATTCAAGTCATGTATTGTAAAGTTAGCCAATTACCCTTGGGTTGAAAGGTCGCAGTAGGGGAAAGTACTACTGTCATTTTCATAAATCAATATAGTTTCTCATTGTATTATAAACCTTATAGCCACAAATAAGTATAGGTCTCCCCACTTCCATTACTTAGATTGTCATTACTGTGACAAAACATGACCGAAAGTAATTTGGAGAAGAAAACATTTATTCCACCTTAGAGCTTATGAGTCCGTCAGTGAGGAAAGCCAGGGCAGGAACTCCTCACAGGAATAGGAGCAAAGGCCATGCCAGATCACTGTTGACTGACGTGCTTCCCATGGCTTGTTCAGCCTGCTCTCTTACAGTACCTAGGGCCATCAGCCCAGGAGTAGTACTACCCAGTATCTTGGGTCTTCCTATATGAAATCAAGAAAATGCAGCACAGGCTAATCTAGAAGGAGAATTTTCTTAATTGAGGTTCTCTATTTCAAAATGTCTGGCTTGTGTCAAGTTGACATAAGACTAGCCAGGGCATGCCCTACCAGAGAAGCTTGTTTTTGTAGCAGACAGAACGACTATGAGGATGCACAGCTGGTTAAAATGCAGAGAATAAGTGACTACAGGATGCCCACATACAATACTTTTATTGTATGTGCACCAATAAAATCCCAGAAATGGAAACAGATAGAAATATTCAAAGAGATAGAGGACAAGAATGCCTGCTAGAATTTGCTGACTTCTAATATAATAGGAAAGCTGCTATAGTGAATTTGCAATCATATGGTTGCTTACACAATAATGACCATGCAAGTTGACATGCCAATCTAAAACTGGCACATTTCACAAGGTCCCACCCACAGATGAAGAATTATAAGCAATTAATGGATGCCAGAGAAGGAAGAAACAGGAAAAGGACCACTGATCAGTTATATAATCCCAGTTCCAACTCGTCATCCCTGCACACATATATCTATGAGAAACAGTAAATGAACTCACTAAATTGTGTGTGTGTGTAACAATAATAATTATAAAAGAGATCATGAATTTGAGTTTGAGTTGAAAGGGGAGGGGGAAGGGAGAAGGAGAAGTGGAAATGATGTAAATAAAGTATATTCGTGTATTGAATTTGTAAAAAAAAAAAAAAAAGTCAAAATGGAATAAAGCCTAAAAATAAGAGATTATCTGTTTTTCAAAAGACAGTGCGTAGGACAGTGTTTCCACAGGATCAGTGCACAAATGTTGATATGGCTGTGATTCAAAGCCAGGCAATTTCTCTAGAGTATAACAATGCCATTTCGGTGGCTCTGGCTTTGTCAACATGAAAGATGAAAGACTGTGAAGGTAAGGAAATGCTCATGAGGTCAGGCCATGTGTGCTAAGATTGAAGTCCCAGAAAGATGTCCTTTAGAAGCCATGATGTGCAGCTGTTGTGCTGAAGCCTGGGCTACACGGAGACTCCAGGAGAATGGAGATGTCAGTACCAGGTAACATAGACCAGGAAGAGCTATGCCAACAGAATGGAGGCAACCTATAAGACAGTCAATGTATACTTAAGGCCGCTGTCTAAGTTAGGGTTACTATTACTATGATTAAACACCATGACTGAAAGCAAGTTATGGAGGAAAGTGATTACTTGGCTTACACTTCCACATCACTGTTCATTATTGAAGGCAGTCAGGACAGGAACTCGAGCAGGGCTGGAACCTGGAAGCAGTTGCTATGTGGAGGATGTGGAGGGGTGCTGCTTACTGGCTTGCTTCCCATGACTTGCTCCACCCTGCTTTCTTATAAAATCTAAGACCACAAGTTCAGGGATGGCCCTACCCACTATGGGCTGGGACTTTCCCCATTAATCACTAATTAAGATGTCTTACAGCCAGATCTTACGGAGGCATTTTCTCAATAAGTTTCTCTCCTTTCTAGTGACACTGGCTTGTGTCAAGTTGACACAAAACCAACCAGCACATCAGCAGAGCAGGGAAGAGAGTTGACAAGTCTTTTAGAGCCCAGTTGATTACATTACCTTCTCTAGATGGATACGGAATTTCAGTAGTGTTTGCCTTGTGGATTTTAGTTTTGCTTTTGTGTGATCATTTCTTCCTCTGCCCTGGTTCTTCTACTTTAAAGTAGGAATGATTACTTTGTATCATTATATGTTGGAAGTATGTAAATTGTTTTATTTGTTTTATAAAAGGTTACAGTTAAGAGTCTTTGGATTTTGTAGTGTTGAAAAATTTAAAGACTGTTGGAACTTTCAATGTTGAGTTGAATGTCTTTTTGTTATCAGGTGGTCGTGGGTCTATAGAGACAAGAGGTTATGGATTAAAAGTGGAATGTTTTAGTTTCAAGTTGACAGTTATGGAGTGATTATGGATAATATCGATCGTCGACTTGACAGGATCTAGAAATACCTGGGATGTGGGCCTGGAGTCATGTCTGTGAGCCGTGATCTAGATTGCATTAACGAGGGTGGGAAGCCATGCCCATTTTGGAAGTCATTCCTGGGTGGGATCCCAAACTCTGTTAATAGAGAAACGGGAACAGTATTAACAGTTATGGATGCCTGTGGTCAAATGTTTCCAATTCCTGGTGCCTGTATTTCTGTGGTGGGCTGCCTTGAACTGTGAACTAAAATAAACCTTACCCCCATTAAGTGACTTTGTCAGAGAATTTCATCACAGCAACAAATGATAAACCAAGACACCCTTGCAAGTTACAATGGTCCAGGTAGTTGAAAGCTGAGAGGAAAGAATGCCTGCTGCAAAGATGGAAGAGTTACTGGTACATTTCAAGTTGCTTTGCTGCACTTCTTAGGGATGGAAGTATATATAGAGGCCAGCGTGGACTACAAAACAAGTCCAGGACAGCCAGAGCTATTACACAGAGAAATCCTGCCTCAAAAAACCAAAAAAAACAACCAAAACCACAAAAGAATCTAAAGCCCACCTAACAGGAGTTGAGGATAGACATGGTTACCACAGGCTGATGAAAGAAAGGGGGGATGGGAAGATGCTTGCCTGTGGGTACAATAGTACATTTAGGCAGACATAATTTCTGGTTGTCAATACCACAATGAATACAGTTAATAATAAAATAGACAATAGAATACAAGATTTTAGTGTGTTCATCATAGATCAATGATGAAAGCATGAGGTGATGGCACAGTTGTTGCTGTGATCAATTGCTATGCAATATGTACATTGAATCTAAACATCACTTTATACCTCATAAATATGTGTAAATATTACGTTTCTTTTTTTATTTAATTTTGTTTTTTTTCTTATCAGTTACATTTTATTAACTCTGTATCCCAGCTGTGTCCCGCTCCCTCATTCCCTCCCAATCCCACCCTCCCTCCCTCATCTCCACCCTGCCCCTTTCCAAGTCCACTGATTAGGGGGGGGACCTCCTCCCCATTCATCCGATCCTGTTTTATCAGGTATCTTCAGGGCTGGCTGCAAAGCCCTCCTCTGCGGCCTAACAGGACTGCTCCCAAATATTACATTTCAATTAAAATTTATTTTTTTAAGGAAAAAAAACCCTAACAGTCATTTTAAGAGTTATCAAAACTAAAAGTACAGCTAAGCAGCGGGCTGAGGAGCTAATAGATTGTTAGAATTTGATTGTTTAGACACAGCATATCTGTTGTGCTTGAGAAAACTAAAGAACTCAAACCTAAGACCACCAGCTGCGTGATGTCTGAGAGGTTTGTTCTGCTAACCCTCGGAGCTCTCACCATTTATAATAGCATAGTCTTCCTTTTGCAAGAGCCAGCCTTTTAATCCTTCTGAAAACACCTTCCCCCCTTCCCCGGTATTATACACTTCTACTAAACAGGCTATCATGTACTTCGACTGAGAATGAAAGGGAATGAGAGGTTATTGAAAGGATTCCAATATTGAATTAATATTTCTGCTCTTGACAATGGCCTAGGGCTTGATTGATTGAGGAAGTGGATAACTAGATAAAAAAGAATTTGCTATATACCATGTGTGTCTTTCTGCTTCTGGGACAGCTCACTCAGGATGATCCTTTCCAAGTCCCACCATTTACCTGCAAATTTCATGATTTCCTTATTTTTCATTGCTGAGTAATATTCCATTGTGTAGATGTACCACAATTTCTGCATCCATTCTTCAGTTGAGGGCCATCTGGGCTGTTTCCAACTTCTGGCTATTACAAATAAAGCTGCTACAAACATGGTTGAGTAAATGTCCTTATTGTGTACTTGAGCCTCTTTTGGATATATGCCTAGGAGTGGTATAGCTGGATCTTGAGGAAGCACTATTCCTAGTTGTCTGAGAAAGCGCCAGATTGATTTCCAGAGTGTTTGTACAAGTTTACATTCCCACCAGTAGTAGAGGAGGGTTCCCCTTTCTCCACAGCCTCTAAGCATGTGTTGTCACTTGAGTTTTTTTATCGTGGCCATTCTGATGGGTATAAGGTGAAATCTCACTTATATAGACATGTAATATAGGATAAACCTACTAAAATCTGTACATCTAAAGAAACGAATCAAGAGAGAGGACCCTGACTAAAATGCTCAATCCCCATCCCGAAAAGCAGAGAGGAAGGATATCAGAAGAAGAAAACAGGAAACAAGCTAGAAACCCAACACGGAGAGCCTGTGAAAGGCTCTGCCCTGCAGACTATTAAAGCAGATGCTGAGACTTATGGCCAACTGTTGGGCAATGTGCATGGAATTTTATGTAAGAAGTTGGAAATAGTAAGATCTGGAGTGGACAGGAACTCCACAAGGAGAGCAACAGAACCACAAAATTTGAACACAGGGGTCTTTCCAGAGACTCATACTCCAACCAAGTACCATGCATGGAAATAACCTAGAACCCCTGCACAGATGTAGCCCATGGCAGTTTAGTGTCCAAGTGGGTTCCATAGTAATGGGAAGAGGGACTGCCTCTGACATAAACTGATTGGCCTGTTCTTTGATCACCTCCCCCTGAGGTGGGAGCAGCCTTACCAGGCCACAGAAGATGACAATGCAGCCACCCCGATGAGATCTGATAGACTAAGATCAGAAGGAAGGAGAGGAGGACCTCCCCTATCAGTGGACTTGGGGAGGGGCATGAGTGAAGAAGGGGGTGTGATGGTGGGATCCGGAGGGGAGGAGAGAGGGACTCATGGGGGGATACAAAGTGAATAAAGTGTAATTAAAAAAAAAAAAGAATTGGCTAACTAGGAGCATTTTTCAAGATCCTGAATTTAATGTGGTGGTTTGAATGAGAAATATTACTACAGACTCACGTTTCTGAGCACGTGGCCGCCAGCAGGTGGCACTATTCTGTCAGGTTATAGAGCCTGGAGAAGGTTCAGCTTCTCAGAAGGAGGTAGAACACTGGGGTTAGGCTTTAAGGGGTTATATCCCTACTTCCTCCTTCTTCCCTCCCTCCCTCTCTCTTCCTTCCTTCACCCCTGCTTGCCTCATCAACTGTCCTTCCTCATTTTTATTCTGTTCTAGGTCTACTGTTTCCTACATTTTATGTATTTTCTTTGTCACAACGTCAATATAATTTTCGTTCTTGGTCAAGGTGAGCAAGGTGGCATCTTTCCTCAACTATTTAAATATTGTTATGCTGTTTATTTTATATTCTTGAACTTCTGAGATGCTGTGCTAACTCATCTGTTATTCTCTTGAGAAAGTTCAAAGTGTTTATTTTGGAATATGTCTTCATGTTTCCCAAGAGAAGTCAGCTCTTGTTTCTGGCATTGTGAACTGAGGAAGAGCCAAACCTGCCCATTGCCTGTGCCAAGGTGAGTTTTAAGGAACAGGTTTGGTGTGAATTCAAGCTTGAGATCTTACAGGCCACAGTGACTATTACAGCTCACTCCTTTTTGCTGACTGTCTAGCACCAACTACCTTTCCCAGCGGGAATCACACAGGTAAACTCTCAAGACTGAAGCAGTCCCAGGCTGGGGGAGATGGCTTTAAAGTTAATGTGCTTGCCACAAAAAACAAGAATATCCAAGTTCAGATCTTGACAGTATACAGAAATGCCATGAGCTCTGGGTTTGACTGAGAGGTCTCATGTAATGATAAAAGGATATCATTTTTAAAGTAAAAATTAAATATATGAATAGATATTTTATGTTTGTTATATAATAGGATAATGTAACAGTACATAAAAAGCTTCAAATTTCGATTTGCTTAAGAAGACATATTGGGAGAGAATGTTGGATTTTTCTTTAATATCATCTGCTACAGCATCCTATCTTAAAGTTAAAGTAGGATGCATTTTGTAAAATAAGATGAGCCAGAAGATGGCACTCGAGCCGCATGTTTGGTCTACCTGAGATGAGCTAGTTTCCCATTTCCTAGACTTAACTATGATAAAATCATATTGACGAATTGTTTCATCCAGTTCTTGTTTCATTTGGGTTGTCTGCTTGCTTAAGAAACATTTCTATCAACAAAATGTCCCTCCATTAATTCTTTCGTTTGATTGCCACAAATACCTCTTCCTGGGCCATACATATATATATATATATATATATGTATGCATATATATGTATATTTCTGTCAATTTATAAAAGAAAAAAATTCTTTATTTTAAATATACTATTAATTGATAATGTTCTTTTTTTTTACTTCCTCTATTTGTTATTATTTCTTATTCACTTTCCATTCTTGTTATGGTGCCATCTCTCCTTCTCCTCCCAGTCCTACCCTGACTTCCCTCCCCTCCCCTTTTGGAAAAGGGAAACTCCCTTTTCTCTCCAGCCTAGGTCATCAAGTTGTACCAGGACTGAGCATGTCCTCTTTCCCTGTGGCCTGGCAAAACAGTCCTGCCAAGAGAAAGTGATAAAAAAGCTGGCAAGTGAGTCAATGTCCAATTCAGTTCCCATTTCCATTACAGAGGACACGCATGAGGCCTAAGATGCCCATCTGTTACATCTTTGTAGGGGGGCTAGGTCCAGTTCATGCATGGCCCTTGGTTGATGCTTCAGGCTCAGCAAGCTCCACTGGGCCCTGGTTAGTTGGCTCTTTTGGTCTTGTGGAACTCCTGTCACCTCCAGGTGCTTTTCTCTTTCTTCCCACTTTTCAATAAGACATGCTATGCATTATCCAATGTTTAGCTGTGAGTCTTTGCATCTGCTTTGAGATGCTGTTGGGTAACACCTTTCAGAGGACAACTCTGTCAGACTCCTGTCTACAAGTTTAGCAGAGCACCGTTGATAATGTCAGAGTTTGGCACTCTCCAGTAGGGTGGGTCTTTGGTTGGGCCAGGCACTGGTTGGGCATCCCCTCAATCTCTGCTCTATCTTTAGCCCTGCACATCTCGTAAGCAGGTTAAATTTTCGGTCTAAGTGTTTGTAGGTGGTTTGGTGTTCCCTTCCTCTGTTAGGAGACTAGTCTATTTCGAGGGTGCTCTTTTCAGTCTCTATGGCCTCTGCTACTAGGAGTCTCTGCTTGAGTCCCCCTCATATTTTCCCAAGAGCCTACTCTGACTTAGGTCTCCAGCTTGTCACAGAGATATCCCCACCCTCAGTTCCTCTTTTGTCTACAGGCCTTCTGTCCTCGTGCCCTGTTCTCCTCAGGTCTGATCTCCATCCACCCTCTTAACTCTCTGCACCCCTTCTCCTACCTTGTTTCTTCTTTTCAGCCATTACCTCTGTCTATTCTATCTCCCCTTCTGAGTGAGATTTATGATCCTTACTTGGATCTTCTGTGTTACTTATCTTCTTGGGGTCTGTGACTTGTAGTATGCTTATCATGTACTGTATGGCTAAAATCCACTTATAAGTGAGTATATACCAGGTGTGTCTTTCAGGGTCTAAGTTACCTCACTCAGAATGATCTTGTCTAGTTCTATCCATTTGCCTACAAATTTCAATTTTTTCTTTTTTCTTTTAATTTTTATTAATTCTACTTTATTCATTTTGTATTCCCGTGTTTTTTTAACAGCTAAGTAAAATAGCGTTATACAATACAATACATTGTACAATACATTTTACAATACAATGGCATTGTATAAATGTGCCACAGTTTCTTTATCCATTCTTCTCATGAGGGATATCTAGATATTTCCAGATGGGGATTGCATTAAGCGTGTATCTTGCTTTTGGTAAGATGAACATTTTTACTATGTCAGCCTTACCAACCCAAGAGCATGGGACATCTTTATATCTTCCGATATCTTCTTCAATTTCTTTTCTTCAGAGACTTGAAGTACTTGTCATACAGGCCCTTCCCTTGCTTGGTTAGGGTTACCCCAAGATTCTTTATATTATTTGTGGCTATTGGAAAGGGTGTTGTTTCCCTAATTTCATTCTCAGCCCATTTGTCATTTGTATACAGGAGGGCTAATAATTTTTTAAATTAATATTGTGTTGAGCCACTATTCTGAAGATGCTTATTAGTTGTAGGAGTTCTCTTGTGAATTTTTTGGGTTAATTTACAAACAATATCATATAGTCTGCAAGAAATGATATCTTCCTTCTCAATTTGTATTCCCTTGAGCTCCTTTAGTTGTCTTATTGCTGTAGCTAGAACTTCAAGCACCATATTGAAGAGGTATGGAGAAAGTGGGCAGCCTTGCCTTGTCCCTTATTTTAGCAGAATTGCTTTGAGTTTCTCTCCATTTAATTTGATGTTGTCAATTGGCTTGCTGTATTATTATGTTTAGGAATGAGCCTTGTATCCTTCATCTTTCCAAGAATTTCATCATGAAGAGGTGTTGGATTTTGTCAAAGGCCTTTTCAACAGCTAATGAGATGATCATGTGTGATTTTTTTTTTCCTTTGAGTTTGTTTATGGTGGATTATGTTGTTGGTTTTGTATGTTTAACCATCCCTGTATTCCTTGGATGAAGCTTATTTGATCATGGTGGATAATGTATTTTATGTGTTCTTGGATTCGGTTTGTGAGTATTTTATTTAGTATTTTAGCATCGATGTTTATGAGTGAAATTGGTCTGAAATTCTAGTTCTTTGTTGAGTGTTTGTGTGGTTTAGGTATCAGGGTGAGTGTGGCTTTGTAGAATGAGTTTGGCAATGTTCCTTCAGTTTCTATTTTGTGGAATAGTTTGAGGAATATTGGGATCAGCTCTTCTTTAAATGTCTGGAAGAATTCTGCTCTAAGACCATCTGGACCTGTGCTTTTTTTAGGTTGGGAGGCTTTTTTTTTTAAATCTTTTATTTTTTTTTTATTAATTACACTTTATTCATTTTGTATCCCCCCATGAGCCCCTCCCTCCTCCCCTGCCGATCCCACCCTCCCTCCCCTTTCTGCATGCATGCCACTCCCCAAGTCCACTGATAGGGGAGGTCCTCCTCTCCTTCTTTCTGATCTTAGTCTATCAGTTCTCATCAAAAGTGGCTGCATTGTCCTCTACTGTGGCCTGGTAAGGCTGCTCCCCCCTCAGGGGGAAGTGATCAACCAGCAGGCCAATCAGATTATGTCAGAGGCAGTCCCTCTTCCCATTTCTATGGAACCCACTTGGACACTGAACTGACATGGGCTACACCTGTGCAGGGGTTCCAGGTCATCTCCACAAATAGTCCTTGGTTGGAGTATGAGTCTCTGGGAAGTTCCCTGTGTTCAAATTATCTTGTTCTGTTGCTCTGCTTGTGGAGTTCCCGTTCCCTCCAGCTCTTACTATTTCCCACTTCTTACATAGAATTCCATTCACTCTGCCCATCAGTTGGCCATCAGGCTCAGCATCTGCTTTGACAGTCTATACTGCAGAAGCTTTCAGAGGCCCTCTGTGGCAGGTTTCAAGGTTGTTTCCTGTTTTCTTCTGGCTTTCAGAGGCCCTCTGTAGCGGGTTCCGAGGTTGTTTCCTATTTTCGTTTTCTTCTGATGTCCATCCTCTTTGCCTTTCAGGATGGGGATTGAACATTTTAGTTAGGGTCCTCTCTTTTGCTTAGTTTGTTTAGATGTACATCTTTTAGTGGGTTTATTCTATATTGTATGTTTATATGAGTGAGTATATACCGTGTGTGTCTTTTTGCTTCTGGGTCAACTCACTCAGGATGATCCTTTCCAGGTCCCACCATTTACCTGCAAATTTCATGATTTCCTTATTTTTCATTGCTGAGTAATACTCCATTGTATAGATGTACCACAGTTTCTGCATCCATTCTTCAGTTGAGGGGCATCTGGGTTGTTTCCAGCTTCTGGCTATTACAAATAAAGCTGCTACAAACATGGTTGAACAAATGTCCTTGTTGTGTACTTGCGCCTCTTTTGGGTATATGCCTAGGAGTGGTATGGCTGGATCTTGAGGAAGCGCTATTCCTAGTTGTCTGAGAAAGCGCCAGATTGATTTCCAGAGTGGTTGTACCAGTTTACATTCCCACCAGCAGTGGAGAAGGGTTCCCCTTTCTCCACAACCTCTCCAGCATGTGTTGTCCCTTGAGATTTTCATCTTGGCCATTCTGATGGGTGTAAGGTGAAATCTCAGGGTTCTTTTGATTTGCATTTCCCTAATGGCTAATGAGGTTGAGCATTTCTTTAAGTGCTTCTCTGCCATTCGATATTCCTCTGCAGAGAATTCTCTCTTTAGCTCTGTTCCCCATTTTTTAAGTGGATTACTTGGTTTGTTGCTTTTCAGCTTGTTTAGTTCTTTATATATATTGGATATGAGTCCTCTGTCAGATAGAGGGTTGGTGATGATTCTTTCCCAATCTGTAGGCAGTCGCTTTGTTTTGATGACGGTGTCCTTTGCTTTACAGAAGCTTTTCAATTTCATGAGGTCCCATTTATTGATTGTTGCTCTTAGAGTCTGTGCTGTTGGTGTTCTGTTGCTTTTGATGACTGTTTCTATGTGATGACTGTTTAAAATGGTTACCTGATTTGGATTTAAATTTGGTAAGTGAAATCTATCCAGAGAATTGTCCATTTCCTTTAGATTTTCCAATTTTTTGGAATATAGTCTTTTCAAGTATGACTTGTTTTTTATGGATTTCCTCATTGTCTGTTCTTATGTCCTCCTTTTTGTTTCTGATTTTGTTAATTTGGTGGATGATGTGTTTGATGTATTCTTGTGTTCTCCCTCTGCCTTTCAGTTAGCTTAGCTAAGGGTTTGTATATCTTTTTTATTTTCTCAAAGAACCAGCTCTTGGTTTCATTTTTTCTTTTTATTAATTAAAATAAAATTTCTTTTTATTTTTTATAAATAAAATAAAATAAAATTTAATAAATTTAATTAAATAACATTTATTTATTTATTAAAAAATAAAGAGAATAATATAAATTAAAATACATTTTAATATTTTGGTGGAACTATTAAGTAACTAGTTATAACAAAGCAGGGAATACTGCTGTGGGCCTCAGACATTGTAAGCCTATGATGACATTCTTAACTTTTCGGTTCATGGAAGCTAATGATTTGTTAGTACGCTCTAAAAGAATCTACCGAATAGTCACAAAGATGTTGGTTCACACACACAGTTGGGCAATGAATGGCTCCTAAAAAGGCTAAAGACAAACTTAGAAAATCAGTCCTTGGACCTGCAGAATGCCAACTCTTGACACTCATGGACTTCATAATAAATTCCTCATAACTGTAGAATTTAACATATCTGTGACATTTTTGTTTATGATAGACTCAAGAAATTTGTTAGAATAAGTGATTATATAGGTGCTTCCTTGGATAGTAGAGGTTTGTTTTATCATGGCTGTGATGACAAACATGTCATATAATCTATGAGGCAAGAATAGTAGCCATTAGTCGCACTTGACTGCTGTTTTTGCTTACACATGATTAGTCCAAATGAGGAAATGAAAGTTTAATTTTAAAAATTAACTTAAATCTATGTTGTAACTACCATGCTAGATAGAGTATCTTTTAGGGCTTTGTGATACTTTGTAAGTTTCTCTACTCTGCATTACTGCCTCAGCTGAATTCATAAATGCCATTTCAAGTGAGAATTATGTATTTGATCTGAAAACACACTTACAGAAGCTACTCTTAGAGTCTTAGAGGAAATTCCACTATTTGTACCTCTCTATCTCCTTTCTATGGTTTATTTGCAAATGGATCGCCTTTCAATTTCCTTCAGACAAGTTCAGTTTCCAAGAGATGTATGATTATGTAGATGTGCTGGGACCATAGACACTCCTAGAATTTAAATGCATGACTTTTTCAGTAATGGTCTCATCGTAGCTGTTCTTAACTGAAGGTGGTCTTGTTCTACTGGAAGCATATTGCATGAACTGTAGTCAGTTTTGATTGCCACAACTTGGCAGAAGAGTGGTGGGGAACTGGATTCTATAGGCATTTCCTTTATAGAAGTAAGGAATGTTACCAAGTGGCCTAGAATGTCCGTGATGGTCTCCCTCCTCTCCCAAACAAAAAACGAAAGAAAAGCGCCAGTGACAAAGTGTCAGCAACATGGAAGTTGAGCAATCACTCGCAGAAACAACTCAGAGAGAACGTTGCATTTATTATCATAATATCATTCAATATGTACAGTGTAACATGTTAGGTGAGACTCATACTTGATACAAAACCTCAGTGAAAACCTTATCACAGGAGAAAGCTCATCACTTTTAAAAAGAGGATAAAGATTTAGATGTACACAGAATAAGTCTGAGTTTGGTTTGATACTACTCTATACTCACATGAGATATTGCAAAATGTGAAAATAAGTACATATGGAAATGACAGTTTCATCAATGAAATTAAGGTATTCTAGAGATGCTCTCCTAGTTATTTGAATGTTTTAAATAAATATTCTATTGCAGAGTATACCTGTTACTTAACAGTAAATTCAAATTTCACACAACAGCATCTTGACAAACATCTTGTATCAAACATTTTGTGAATATCAGCTGGTACTTTAGTTTCACATGTCAGGTGTTTATACTTTTGGAATTAACTTATACTGACTTCCCATCCTATTCATATTTAATATTCTAAATATGGTTAAAAAATAAACATGTTTAATAAAACACATTAAGATAAAACAAAATACAATTGAAAAATAAATTTATACAAGTATTGAAACACCTCTCATTTTAGAGATGGAACTGAAAGTAACCTTCTTAGATTCTTGCACATTAAGATTTCATTAATAAAAAGGATAATAAACATAACCTTTTATTTCCAAGTATAGAAATGTATGTATACAAGTAAATATCTATATTTCTTCTTTTATGTTATGTTAAAAAACACATGGTGGGTACGCTGCTTCCAAATATACATCAGCTAAGTTGTCTAAAGGAAAAAATAATATGCACAAATATAAATAAAAAGTTTCAGAGAAAAGCTTAATGCTTATCTGAAGATGAAAGGGAATAGTATTGCTCTTCACAACCTCCGAGGTCTTAGCTTCATGTCTAGTGCTTCCTCCATCATTTTGTCACCATTGCCTTAGACTCATTAATTTGGTCTATCTCGTCAGTATAGCAACAAACTGCCAATGAGGACTTTTGATGAAGAAGACAAAATCTATGGCGGCATCAGAGAACGAAGGCATCTCTTGAGAAAAAAAAATGGTGGCTGGACAATTAGCATTTATTCAACTTCCACATTACTGTAAGTTGAAAAAAGTATGAAGTAGGAGAATAGAGGTGAGCAGGGAGGTAGTCAAATGCTTTGCAGACTGTTCAATCTTTCTGAAGCAGACAGCATCTTTTGCATTCATAGTCAGTGGGACCCTTCCATTGATGTGAAAAAACAAAAAGTCTGTCCTCTTCTGACTTAAGAGGAAGGAGGCATACTCATTTGCATCTTGAACTAGATGACAAAGCAACATGGCAACAAAGACTGAATACTGTGTACAATTTGCCAGAGGCCCTGTGTGACATGCCAGGTTGGATAAAGGGGTGACTGTTGCATTAGATGTTAGTTTTAGATTTAATCCAGTTCCTATAATGAGTCACTCTGGTGTAAATTCCGGGCTTGTTTTCTTTTCCACAGTCTATTCCCCAACTAACAATTCCGAGAAGATACCAGATACTGCTATCATGTAACATAACCAGAGGCCCCCCAGAATCACCCTAGAAAAGAGAAAAAAAGAAAACATGTTGTCAATTCAATAAATAAAAAGTGACAGAAATGAGAGCTAACTGACACCCGACTGTCTAACAAATTCATACTTGGAACTAACTTGAGAGCTCCGCCCCCATCATGATGCCTTATTTGACTCCATTAGCTAGAAGTGATGTCTTGTTTCAAATTAGTTTCTCACCCTGTCGCACTCTCACTCATCAGTACAAGGGTGTTCTGGAATGTTCTGTCAATTGATTCCCAATAAACACACTTAAAGTTTCTAAATCGTGAGGACTCCTCAGTTTTCTTTAGTCTAAGGTTTCTACAAAAGGTTTAAAGTTTATCTTAAGTAATGACTGTATCCTTTCCAGAAAACATACCCTGTGATAGCCTATTACAGGTTCTTAGAGGGAAACAATGCAGGGTGAAGGAGGCAGAAGCTTCTGGTGCAGCTTTGAAGCCCCTTCCTTTCTACATTCTTCCAGTTCTTCTTTGTCTCTTCCAGAGTCTGGTGCACAGTGTGAACATGGAAGCCACTGAAGGGGATCCTCCCCAGGTCCCTTCCCTGAGATCTCCATTATAACTGAGATCCGCATGCTCTTACTGTACTAATGGTAAAAGGCAATAAGGGAGCACGAGCCATTGAGACGAGAAAGTCAACTCCTGTGTAGATCATGTTTATTCTCTAAGCCATGTGATTCTGTTGTATGTGGAAATAAATGTTGATTCTCCTTCTCAGAGAGTGAATGAAAGGATTCCCTTGCATTCTAGAATGTGTAGCTGAATCCTGACTTTCTCCTTTTGTTTCCGTAACCTGTTCCCTAATGAGATTATCAGATCATTGCATTTTTTAAAAATGTTACATCTGAACAGGGGTTCTAGGTTATATCCATACATGGTCCTTGGTTGGAGATACAGTCTCATAAAAGACCGCTGTGCCCAGATATATTAGGTCCTTGTGGAGCTCCTATCCTCTCCAGGTCATACTAACTCCTCCTTCTTTCATATGATTCCCTGCACTCTGCCCAAGGTTTGGTTATAAGTCTCAGCACCTGCTTTGATACACTGTTAGGTAGAGTCTTTCAGGGACCCTCTGTGGTAGGCTCTTGTCCTGTTATTTGTTTTCTCCTTCTTCCAATGTCCATCCCATTTGTCTTTCTAAGTGATCATCTTACCCAGGGTCCTCTTTCTTGTTTATCTTCTTTAGGTGTACATGTTTTAGTATATTGAGTATATACTGTGTATGTCTTTCTGCTTCTGGGATATCTCACTCAGAATGATCTTTTCTAGATCCCACCATTTGCCTGCAAATTTTATAATTTCCTTGTTTTAAATTGCTGAGTAGTATTTCATTGTGTAAAAGTACCATAATTCTGTATTCATTCCTCCATTGATGGACATCTGGGAATGGCTGGTTCTTTGAACTCCCCTTCCCCAGAGAGAGGGGCAGCCTTGCTAGGCCACAGTGGAGGACATTGCAACCAGTCCTGAAGAAGCCTGATAAGCTAGGGTCAGATGGAAGGCGAGGAAGACCTCCCCTATCTGTGGACTTGGAAAGGGGCAGGGAGTATGGGATTGAGAGGGAATGAAGGTGAGAGCTACAGCTGGGATACAAAGTTAATAAACTGTAACTAATATTAAAAAAATAAAATAAAATAAAAATAAAAAAAATTTAAAAAATGTTAGTTTCCCTCAGTAATGTCTGTAGTAAACTTTGGTGCCCAAAATGTTGAATAAATAAGTTAATGAATATTTCTTACTATCACATGACAGCCAATGACAGGTCAACATTTGCATACAATAAATGTCACACATATGCCAAATTATCAGAGCCAGTATTAATTTCTCAAGGAGTCATTATGTTTTTGTGCCAAGTCACAATGCTATATAGGTCACATCTTGAATTTCGTAGTTATTTTTAATCCTTCAAATAACCATACTTTAGAATTGATACTGTGCTTAAATGCTTAAAATTAATGTGTTGTAACTATGGAGAAAATGTTGTTTGTGTAATCTGAAAAATAATCTGTGACATACTACAGGCATAGGAATGAATGCAGATTGTTTTTCCTAATAGTGTAATTCTATTTGGGCATTAGCTATTCAGTGTCAAATGTCAGTAGCTCTTGTCTCCCTGTGGCTTAAAGTTAGTAGAAGTAGATATTCAAAGTTCAGTTACGACTACTGAGCCTTGGTTCTGTGGCTTAATGATTGCTTTCTACTACCCATCTGAATTACTGGTCTCTACTAAGAGTTCTGATTTGCAAATGGAAACCTTGTTGAGATAGCTCCATTCAGTAGAGTTCTGATTTGCAAATGGAAACCTTGTTGAGATAGCTCCATTCAGTAAGATGCTTCATGGAGGTTATGTGTTTTGGTGTTATTCAGTCATTTTTCATATCTCCTCTTTCCTGCTTAAGTTAATTTCATGGATTTGTGCTAAATGACATTACCCTATGGTCAGTGATTTCATCCCTATCGACTGGAGACATTTTTGTGGATTACAGTGTACTTACCTCACAGGCGTCTAGTTTTCCTGTCAAGAATCCAGCGCATATCATTCCTGATGATACAGCACCGCCATATACATTAACTTGGTTGCATACATCATTACTTATGATTTCTATTTCAACCTCTTGTAGAGAATTGGGAAAGGGGCCTATAAAAGGAAGCAATGAACAGATGAGGAACTGTTGGAAGACTTTTTATTCTGACAACTCATCCTAAAGTTGAAACACTCATCCTAAAGTTGACTTTTTATTCTGACAACTCATCCTAAAGCTTAAACTCTCAACCTAAAGTTGAAGAATTTGGAACTAATGACAGTGTTCCAGAATCAGTTACACTTTGGGGAGACTTCTGTGTATAGATACCATATTTGGTACATTTATTGGTATCATCTATTTCATTCCTGCAAAAACTGTCAAAGATATAGATATGAGTATTCTGGATTTTCAGTTAAGAAAATTGAATATCACCTGGTTAAGAGTCTTGCCCCGATCACCCAGCTAAATAATCACATAAACAATGCCAGTTTAAACACAAGGTATTTATCATCATCTGGCAACTACCCAGAATCCTTTCACAAGCATCATTTTACAAAGGACACGGAACACCAACAGTTCAGGCTCTTAAGATCAAAGATAATAAATGAGACCTCATGAAATGAAAATCTTCTATAAGGCAAGGGACACTGTCAATAGAACAAAACAGCAGCCTACAGAATAGGAAGAGATCTTCACCAACCCTACATCCAACAGAGGGCTAATATGCAAAATATATAAAGAATTCAAGGAATTAAACTCCAACAAACCAAATAATCCAATTAAAAATGGAGTACAGAGCTAAATGGAGAATTCACAACAGAGGAATCTCTAATGGCCGAGAAGCACTTAAAGAAATGTTCACTGTCCTTAGTCATCAGGAAAATGCAAATCAAAACAACCCCGAGATTCCATTTTATACCCATCAGAATGGCTCAGATCAAAAACTCAAGTCAGACCTAATGCTGGCAAGGATGTGAAGCAAGGGGAACACACCTCCATTGGTGGTGGAAGTGCAAACTTGCACAACTATGTTAGAAATCTGGTGCTTTCTCAGAAAACTGGGAATAGTTCTACCTCAGGATCCAGCTATGCCACTCCTGAGCATGCACTGAAAAGATGCTGTATGCAGCTATTAAAAATAATAACAGCATGAAATTTACAGGCAAATGGATGGATCTGGAAAAGCTCACCCTGAGTGAGGAAACCCAGACCCAGAAAGACACACCTGGTATGTACTCACTTATAAGTGGATATTAGCCATATAGTACAGGATAACCATCCTATAATCCACAAACCCAGAGCAGCTAAGTAACAAGAAGGGCCCAAGTGGGGATGTTTGAGTCTCACTTAGAAGGGGAAATAAATCTGACAGTGGAAGTGGATGAAAAGAGAGAACTGGGTGGGAAAGGTGGGGGGAGGGGAATGAGGGCAGGTATCAGGTATGGGGAGAGCAGTGGGGGTGAGTGGGCTGGGAGGGAGAAGGGAAACCTATGAGGGGCATCTCTGGGACAGGCTAGAGGCCTGCAGCAGGGTAGGCTCCAGGGGGAATATGTGGGTGACTCTAGCTGAGGCTCCAGGCAGCGAGGGAAATAAAGACTGAAGGGTCACCTCCCAGAGCCAGGTAAGACTTCCAGTGAGGGGCTGGGAACACCAACCCACCCACAAAACCTTTTACCCAAAATTTATCCTTCCTACAAGGTGTGCAGGGATAAAGATGGAGCAGAGATTGAGGGAATGGCCAAACAATGACTGGTCCAACTTGAGGCCCACTCCATGGGAGAGTGCCAGCCCCTGACACTATTAATGGTGTTCTGTTACACTTGCAGACAGAAGTCTAAAATAACTGCCTTCTGAAAGGCTCCACCCAATAGCAGATAGGAACAGATGTAGAGACAGCGGTGGGGTAGTCTTGTGGAAAAGATGGGAGGATAGAGAGATCTGGAGTGGACAACAATTCCACAAGACCAACAGAGCCAACTAACCTAGGCTCCTGTGGACTCACAGAGACTGAAGTACTAACCAAAGAGCATGCATTGACTGGACCTCGGTCCCCTGCACATATGTATCTGATGGGAAGCTTGCTCTTCATGAGGGTTCCCCATCAAGTGGGAACAGGGCCGTCTCTGATATGGACTCTGTTGCCTGCTTTTGGATCACTTTCCCCTAGCTGGGCTGCCTTATCTGGCCTCGTTGGAAGGGGATCTGCTTCATCCCGATGAGACTTGATGTGCTGGGGTGGGGAGGGTGGCAGAGGGGCTTTCCTTTTCTGAAGCGAACGGGGGAAGGGAGAAGCGGGTGAGAGGAGAGAAGGCAGGGGCTGTGATCTGCAATTGGGATGAATAAATTAATTAATTAATGAGAAAAAACCCTGCAAAGTCAGGCATAAACTAAAGCCAAAAAAAGTGTATGGATACTATTTATAGCAGAAGTTTTCATAATTTTAAAAATTTCTGTTTTGATTTTCATGGGACTATCTTGATTTATACTTTGTAATTTCATATTTATTTGGGGGCTTCCATGCAGAAGCAGCACAGGTTTGCACCGTTGGTGTCCTTGTTTCTCTTGAGATACTCACCATTCGCTTTCAGTGCTCCCCATCCAGTGACAAACACTTTGCTCTTTGGCAAGACCTGAAAAGTAGCATCAGGGAGACAGACTCTGCGTACATTTTCAGAATACTGGATGGGGCTGGAGAGCTTGACCACAGCGATATCGTCATCGTGTTTGTGCGCTGCATAGTTCTCGTGAATGATGATGGATTCCACCCTCCGAGTCGTCAGTGGACGGCTTAAGGTTGTTCCAAAGCTGACTGTCCACAGTTTGGGGTTTTTGTAACTGATCACAAATGAAAAGAAGAACAAGTTCATTTCTGGTCTAGAGTTGCCCAGGATTCTGGATGGGCAATGAGACGTAAGTGCGGGAGAATGGCACATCCTTTAAAGGATTTGGCTTTTCCCACCATCTCGTTTTTAGGCCTTCCCATCCTGACCTTGACCTTTTGCTTTCTCGGCGATAAAAAAAGATTCTGTTACAAAGTAGGCTTAGCTATTCTCTTTGAGAATAAGAATGCATTTTTTTTAAAGGAAGCAGCATATTACTGGTATTTTATTATACAAACATAGTAAGGGGAACAGGGGCTGTCTTTGACATTAACTCAGTGGCTGTCTCTTTGATCACCTCCCCCTGAGAAGGGGAGCAGCCTTGCCAAGCCACAGAGGAGGACAATGCAGCCAGCCCCGATGATACCTGATGGTCTATGGTCAGAGGGAAGGGGAGGAGGACCTCCTTTATCAGTGGACTTGGAGAAGGGCATGGAGGAGATGAGGGAGGAGGGTGGGATTGGGAGGGGCTGGGGGAGGGGCTACAGCTGGGATACAAAGTCAATAAATTGTAATAAATAAAAAATCAGATAATAAAAACTTTAAAAATTGAAATACTAGACATAATTACATATATTTCTGCAGAGACTCATATATACCCATCACCAAGCACAGTTATATATTTTTATTCACAGGTACATAGAGAAGGAGACATAGACAAAAAAGAAAGAAAAAAGACACAGAAACACAGAAAGAAATTTGTAACCCTATTTCATGTCTTTTTCTTTCTTTTTTCTTTTTTAATTTTTTATAATTTATTCGCTTTATATCCCAATTGTAGCCCACTCCATTTTACACATTTTTTTAAATAATTCTTTTCCATTGCGCTTTTTAACCAGGATATTTCCCCATCTCATTTTAATTTCACTAGGGTTATCATATGTCTCTTTTTCAACGGTGCCATATGTTAAATATTTAACAGTCACACAGAGAATAAAAGCATATACCAATGATATTCAATAGAATATCAGATGTGAGTTATAGGCTGGGATACAATGAATGGTACTAAAAGAAAACGTCACTGTATTTCAGGAAACTGGTGAGCATACTTGGTCTTTTTTCTGTGTTGACTTCTTTCTAAAACTGAGATTACTGCAAAAGACATTTCAGTTGGAGTTGAAAGCAATCTATTCTTTGCGTTTCTTTCCAGGAACTGATATTTTTTTCTACTCCTGTCAACAAGGAGTTAAGATAGAAAGATGGATGAGAAGGTAAGAATGATTGGATATGAATGTGAGAAGTCCCAGTGACGCTGGGACTCTCGGGATAACGCGTGAACTCACTTGTCAAAGCAGTGGGCAGAGGTCAGGAGCCACTGGGAGCCAATGAGAGAAGCGCCACAGAGGTGAATCCCGTCCACCTGCAGGCTGCTTTGCCATGGCCAGGAAGCTTTGTCTGCAGGTTTGCCATCAGCAATTCTTGCCGTGGGTGGGTACTCCATCCCCAAGCCGCAATCTGGAGCCAGAAGGAAATAACATGCTTACTTCCATCGAGTTATAAACCTGATTGGATGTCTTTGTCAAACAGCTAAGCCTGAAGGTATTTATGGATGTGCCATGCCTTTAAAATATTCATTGACATTAACAGTGACTGTAATGAGGATGCTGGATATTCAAATTGATTGAATATGCATATTATTGTAATTAAACTATTAATAATTAAAAGCTAGTTATCAGCTTCTTTAGTGTATTTGAAGCAATTTTCCTTTGAAATTAGTTTTTCACATTTTCTGAGTCCTGTTATGCATAAAAGGTTACTCTAGTGATATTTGATGTTTGTTTCAGATTAATTTCATACATAATATTTTAAATCCTCGAATAAATATTATTTTCTATATTATAGTTAAGGGGTTTATTTAAATCTATATAAAAGTTTATATTTTAACAAATTAAACCAAATAAAAACAACTTGGAAAAATTTAAGGAAATTTTTAAAGAAGTCATCAGTGAATCTTACAACTGAAAGAGAAAATATTGCCATAGCATCCATAAAAGCATTTCTAACTACTAGCAATTTTTTCATTGGTTAAAAATAATTCACATATCCATTTAGAAATACCATAGATATTTGAGGAAGTGGATACATAGAGATAAAGGCCAAAGTGTTTTGAGTTTGAATTCTTTGATTTAATAACTTATCAGTGACAGTCTGGGACTTACTGCTGTTTAGAATATGCTCTGCTTGTGCTGCATTCATTTCTGAAAAAAAAAAAAAAGGTCTAGGTCATTGTTCAGAGACATAACTACTATAATTTAAAATACAATGCCTACATGACACGAAGTTCTCAGATTTGAAAAAACTGTACTAATGAGGAAACTCAATGTAAAAGCAATAATCCTGTAGCTTTTAGGATCAATTAATTTTCTTACTGCACATAAATTCAAGGAAGATCCTGGCATGACTGCAAAGTCATTGACATACACAGATATTTATTTGGAAAATTAACCTCATACCAATTTATTGAAGCAGAGTCAAATAAAAGTTGTGTTGGGACATTTACACATGCCCTACAACATACAAAGAAATCTTTCCTTGTGGCCTCACTTGAATGGTGCTATGTAGTACAGGCATTCAAGGCATCTTCACAGCCTGGCATTTACGATTGGCCCACAGATTTTATTTTCTATTGTCTGAGATTCCACTGGCATTCAACATGTCATTTTACCACTTTTTACTCATTAAACAAAGCCGAAAATGGCATAAGCTGTGCTGTCTCCCCAAATCATGTCTGTTGTTCTTCATGCCAACATGTGTAGTGATAACCAGTTAAGCATATTTGGATGAAAACAGATCTAGCATTTCAGCGTCAATTCTTTCACGTAGGTCTGGCTCAAGGGACATTGAGTTGGAATTGCCATTAGAAAGCTAATTATAGAAAGTCCTTAAGATTTACTGTAATAATAAAGCCCTCTCATGATTTCCCTGATTTTACAATAAATGCAGACTTTCCAGATGGACCTAGGTGGCTGGGTTCCTAATATGTCCTAGTGTCACACTGAACCTCTCTTCCTCCTCACTGTCTTGGCCTTCAAGGTCTTGAATGTGTCTGGGTCTTGCTTCTACTGGCAATCTTTGACCAGCTACTCACTTCATCATAATGCTTTTCCTGTGGCCTTTTCATGCATTGCAATAATCAAAACCTGAGTTGCCATAGAAATAACATAACTAACCAATAATCTAGGCTTCCAGCTTAAGCAGGTTGACTGTTTGCTAAAATAGAAAAATAAATAGGATCAAGATTCTCTAAGCAAATAGTGTTCAGAATATACAAACTTCTATTCAAACCGAAACAAAACAAAATAGGAAGTCTGCAATTTGAATGAGAACACAACCAATAAATGATAATTTGGAGATATTTTACAATGCTAGAAATAACTGATACAGATTTTGAAGAGCTGTCACAACCAAGGATATATTCTCTTGTAATAAATAAAAATAGAAAATATCAGGAAAGCAGTAGAAATAACTTTTTTAAAAAACCATTGAAAATGATAGGAATGAGCAAATAGCCAAAATACAGTGATAGCAGTGGGAACAGACCGCCTGGCTTGATGATGTTCTTAGAGAAGATGGATGACAGGAACAGCATCAGGGAGCTGAGGGCAATAGCAGGATTATTCAGCTTGAAAAGTAGAATAAAACAACCCAAATGAGCAAACCCTCTGGTGTCTGTGAGATACTATACAGGACACTGATACTTGTGGTTTTCTGGAAGTAAGGAAAATACATACAGGTCTTAAAAGAGCATCTGAAAAAAAAAAAAGGATGGCTGAAAATTCCTCAAATTAAAGACAGAGATGTATAGATTCAAATAATGAGAAAATTCTAAATAGGATAAAGTTGCAAGTAATGAAATCTTAGAGAAAATAAATAAAAAGAGAACAGAACAAGTCTGAAATTGACTTTCTAAAGACCCCTTTTGTATCTTGCCTATGTTCAGGGGACTGAGTTATCTTACAGAGCTAAAGGTCAAACATTTGGCACAGAGCCAAGAGCCAGTCCCCCACCAAGTGCTGAGCTCAGTGCTTGTGTACACCACAGAGTAGAGCAGGCACATTTCCTGTACCCAAGGAACTTTTTACAACAAAGTCTGTTGTAAAAAGAAATAAAATAGAACACACATAATAAGATGTACCCTTCTCCAACAAACACACGTAAGCATCTATGCACACATGCACACAAATTTGTAAATATAAAATTTCATCTCATACATACTGTGTGCTTCAACTACGGCTTTCTTTCAGCAGTCTTACCTTTGCCATGTAAAGCTCAGTTCCTGGATTCAGGGTGTACTCTGCTCTAGCTGGTGAGACCCCAAGTTTTTCTTTTAAGCTGTTTGATTCTTCTTCGTGACTTTGGCACAACCTATAGTATAACTGTCTTCTTGATTTATCATAATCACTCTTGCTCTCTCAGTTTTGGGGAAGAAGCAATGAGGGAATATTTCCTGGTAACTTGTAACTTGCTGTTAGCTTTCCAACATTAAGTTCTGATGACATAGGAAAGCTTCTAAATTAATTTAGAGGCAAACAGCTATCTGCGAATTATAAAGACCTTTGTAAAATCTCATATACTGAACATTTATCAACTACTGTTTCACATCTGTGTTGACAGGGAGATAGTTTCATTTTATTTTATTATTTTATTTTATTTTTGTGACTGAGATACATCTTAGCAGGACTTGGCATTTTTCTTCAGCTCACTCTATGTCCTGGGCCAAACCTATCCTGTGTGCTATGGGAAGATTGGGTTAATCTAACATCTCTCTGTGTGTGGTGTATGTGTGTGTGTGGTATATATGTGTGTATCATACCACATTTACTTTCTAGAGTCAGATGAGAAAAATATTGTCAAAAAAAGAGAGTTAGCGACTAGTGCATCAATAGCGTAGGTTAGGCTGTTTTTAAATATCACATGCATTGTTATTAAATTGAAAAGATGTCATTGTGGGTTGTTTTAATAAGGGAAATACTTTTATATTTGGATAATCATACAGTTTTTATAATTATTTTTATACCAGGCAAGGGAAGGTAATTTTTGTTGCCACTGAGTGACAGCTTGTTCATTATATGGTTGCTCAGAGACCTAGAGGAGAATGTTTTTATTTTGTAGTGAAATAAAGACGCTTTCTCTGTAGTCTCAAGACTGTCAAAAAGTGTTTACTAATGAGAGAAGAAAAAGGAAGTCTTTCTTGCCTCTAAGATAAGGTGATGAAATGTCTCTCTTCAAGAAGCTGTCTGTGGATTGCAACTTCTTGTCCAAAATGCTTTCAGCTTGTCTTTTCAAAGTGCCCACATTGTTACCGAAAAACTGAAATTTAATCAGTATGTCTGCTTTCAAACTATCATTACTTGGCCTGAAAAAGAAAGACACCAAAGTGAGGCAATGTCCTAGTAATTATTATTAATACCATATTATTAGTACTTAAATGTTATTTGTATCTTCATGAAAATAAAACATCCAGTTTATTGTCATGATTTTCCCCTTTATATATCACACAGATGTTAAGTCTTATATTACTTTCTGCTTATAAAACTTGATCATTATCTTAGTGACAGATGTAAAATTATAAATACAACTTTGTTTTTATATCCTATATTTATATTCTCGTGTTGTAAATATTTCTAGAAGATAGCTACTATGGAGCAAGTAAAATCAACAGAAGTAACAGGGATTTATGGATTCTTTAACTGAAATGCAAAGATGAAAAAGAAGAGTAGAACACATTTCATGATTTTTCAAGAACTCTCCCACTATATCCTGTGTAGGAGCATTGCAATCTGAGGAGACTGTGCTAGCTTTTCTTTGGTAAAGCTTTGGTTGTTAGATGTTGCCTGCAGAGGAATTAGGTGAAGAATAACTAAATAGTACAAGGTGAATAAATTAACTGTGGTTACCAAAAGTTGACAACTTGGCATTTAACATAGTGATGCTTTAAACTGGATCTTTGAAACATCCCATCCATCTGAAAAATAAAATAAGGGACAAGAACTTTGTTAAATATTAATTTTATAAATTTCAAAATGTTTACTTAAAACCTGCCATGACACAGAAATGTCGTTTATCTTAATGTTTGTTTATATCTCAAGGAAGATATTTGTATATATCTCAAAGAAGCTCATTTGAACATAATCCTGTTGTCATATAGTCATTCCTATAATCTGAAAATCTTCCTGTGTGTTTGAAGGCGATCAGCACAAAGAGTTGAATTAAGGCAGGCATTTCAAGAGCTGGAGTTGGAGGCCCAGAGATACTCTGTATAAGGATGCCATGCACAGTCCCATTACCCACTGAAAATCCAATGTCTTGAAATTCAGTTATACTAGTTTCTGAGTGTAATGCACAAATCAGTTTTTTATGTTTTGGTAAGACAATTTCAGATTAAGTTTGATGCTTCAGAGAAAGGATTGAGAGTTGGGTGCATTCACAGGCATTTTTCCAAACTTAGTTACTTAGCCAAAGAAATGTATAAAATATTTACTTGGAATAAAATACATCTATGAATGCCATTATGTGCCATTTGTCTTTATTATTTGGAATACTTCACCATTAGCGAAAGATTTTAGATCAACTTATTTCTTAACAAGACCAGGAGCAGTGAAAACAGAACAATGGTTACTGCAAGATCATTTATTATGACTGGCTCGTCAAACTCGCTTGTCAGAAAGAAAAACTCATCGTTTGTGCACATGGATTCCTGTGGAGGCCAGAGCTGATATCAGGTGTCTTTTCCTATTGCTCTCCACCTTACCTGCTTCCAGGGTGGCAATGGTGCTAGCAGCAAATCATAGATTTACCTCATTGTTGACTTTTTGTTTCAGGTCAGTCTGAATTTTTGACTCCTCTTTGGACAAATCTGAGCTGTATCTGATGCTGGGAATCCAGAAGGAGGCCTTGTAGTAATGAGTCTTCTGATCTAAAAGGCAGAGCAGAGATGGGATAGTTTCTACTAATCCCTTTGAGCAAAAGAAGTAGGGGATACTGACAGTTTTTATGTTGGACGCTTGGTCATCTGTACCATAGCACTGAACGGCATGAGTCCTCTCACAGGTGGGGCAAGCAGGAGCTAACTGTATCATGATTGCTCAGAGGTTTGTACAGAGTACATCAGTTCTCACAGAATTAGATTAATCTCATAAAGTCAGGCTCTTCCTTGTATTTCATGTCCTGTCTTGCCATGTGATCTCTTTTTCAAGCATTACTCGCCCCCAATGTACACACTTCTCATAATATCATCTTCCATGTTGTAATGGTTCTTATTGCAGTCACCCAAACTAACTTGTATTATTGTCAGACACCTGATGCCTCTTTTATTAATAGGGTATCCTGGTTTTTAAATTTTATTTATTCATTTTTTATATTAATTACAGTTTATTCACTTTCTATCCCAGCTGTAGCCCTCTTCCTCATTCCCTCCCAATCCCAACCTCCCTCCCTCACTTCCTCCATTGCCCTTCTCCAAGTCCACTGATACGGAAGGTCCTCTTTCCCTTCCATCTGACCCTAGCCTTCATCAGGAGTGACTGTATTGTCCTTTCTGTGGCCTGGTAAGTCTCTTCCCCCTTCAGGGGGAGGTGATCAAAGAGCCAGCCAACTAGAGAACCCACTTGGATACTGAGCTGCCATGGGCTTCAATTGTGCAGGGGTTCTAGGTTATCTCCCTGAATGGTCCTTGATTGGAGTATCAGTCTCAGAAAAGACCCCTGTGCTCAGACTTCTCAGTTCTGTTGCTCTCCTTGTGGAGCTCCTGCCACCTCCAGGTCTTTCTATCTCCCCCTTCTTTTTTAAATTTTTTTTAATTAATTACACTTTATTTACTTTGTATCCCCCCTGTAGTTCCCTCTCTCCTCTCCTCCCAATCCTTCCTTTCCTCCACCTTCTCTACTCATGTCCCTCTCTACATCCACTGGTAGGGGAGGTCTTCCTCTCCTTCCTTATGATCTTAGTCTGTTAGGTCTCATCAGGAGTGGCTGCATTGCCTTCCTCTGTGGCCTGGTAAGGCTGCCCCCCCTCAGGGGGAGGGATCAAAGAGCAGGCCAATCAGTTCATGTTAGAGACAGTCCCTGTTCCCATTACTATGGAACCCACTTAGAGACTGAACTGTCATGGGCTACATCTGTGCAAGGGTTCTAGGTTACCTCCATGAATGCTACTTGATTGGATAAATGGTGGGAACTGGAAAAGATCATCCTGAGTGAGCTATTCCAGAAGCAAAAAGACACACATGGTATATATTCACTCATATAGACATATAATATAGGACAAACCTACTAAAATCTGTACACCTAAAGAAACTAATCAAGAGGGAGAACTCTGGCTAAAATGCTCAATCCCTATCCAGAAAGACTAAGAGGATGGACATCAGAAGAAGGAGAAAACAGGGAACAAGTCAGGAGCCTGCCACAGAGGGCCTCTGAAAGTCTCTGCCCTGCAGATTTTCAAAGCAGATGATAAGATTTATGGGCAACCTTTGGGCAGAGTGCAGGGAATCTTATGAAAGAAGTGGGAAAATAGTAAGATCTGGAGAGGACAGAAGCTCCACAAGGAGAGCAACAGAACCAAAAAATCTGAGCACAGGTGTCTTCCCCGAGACAGATATCTCCCCCTTCTTTCATGTGATTCCTTGCACTCTGCCCAAAGTTTGGCTATGAGTCTCAGCATCTGCTTCGATACCCTGCTTGGTACAGTCTTTCAGAGGCTCTCTGTGGTAAGCTCCTGTCCTGTTCCCTATTTTCTCCCTCTTCCAATGTCTGTCCCATTTGCCTTTCTGAGTGAGGTAGTATCCTGGTTTTTAAAAGAATTTTATTATAGCAACATTAAATAGACTAACAGTCATATAATTGGTACACTACAAAAAATTAAATATTTAATAGCTGTAGCCACTTCCGCACCCTCAAACCATTTTACTATCACATATCTTCATAACCACCATGGTTGTATGTTGTATCCTGACACAATTACTACCTATTATAGGTGGTAATTCATGGTGGGTGACAATTCATAAATTTAATTAATTACTTTTAATTAATGCTATACTACAATAAGTTAATAGCAATGTTAAAATTTTGACCATAATAAATTTTTATTATCTATATCTATATCTATCTATCTATCTATCTATCTATCTATCTATCTATCTATCTATATCATCACTCCATAAAGAGCATATCTTGTAAACTTCTTGTACTAGTCAAAAGATGCTATTTCATGAACAGCATCAGGTTTTGACCAGTAGAAATATTTTTTTTTCCATTAAGGATTACCATTTCCCAAATTCATTCAAAGAAAATTTTTATTTTATGATTGGAGAAAAATGCTAAGGTTTAGAAATGTGTGCATTCAGTCTTCAAGCTTTCAAAGTAGTACAATAAAGTAGTGCCTCACCATACGCCAAAAAGTAAATGAGAACACCGATGAGTAGTGCCAAAGCCAACAGAACAGCAGTGGTAGTGAGGACAACCATCCATGGTTTCCAGGAACGCTTTCTTCTACCCAGGATTCCTGGCCTTTTGGGAGGAAAAAAAATCATATTAAAAACAAGTAGGGCTGTAAGACAAATATTTTTGATATTTAAATTATTTCTTCCTGGAGCTCTTAATTAGTTCATATCATTTGGTAACATTTGACTATTTACTAATATTAGAAAAGTACTATAAAGATCAAACTGACGTTTTAACTTTAAAGAGTCAGCATCAGACAGAGGTTACTATTGTAAATAATTTCTGGTCCATGATGAGAGGTAGTCTTAAATTTTTCTTCCTTTTTATTTGGTAAGTGATCTAATATCACAAGTGTGATCTGATGGGCTGTAGATCAAAATGAACCTCTAAACATGATGGCATCTGGTTCACTCTTTCCATGTATTGAATTATAGCAGTTAATAGATTACCAGAGCCTCAAAAATGGATGTTGAGAGGAACAGAAATAGGACTTGGTCTACTGGAATTTTTGTTTGTTTGTTTGTTTGTCTCTTTGGGTGTGTGGTTGGTTGATTCGTTGTCTTTTTCACTTTTATACTTAAGCCAAAGCTACTGTGTATAAGACATAAATTTGTACTGAATATAAAGAATACGAAATCAGGATGGATTCAGTCAAGTAGCAAAGACGAGAATTATAATAAAGAATAATTCACAAAATAAAAAAAAATCATCAATGTAACAAATAAACATAAACACCGAGAACTCAGAACTCTGGTCTGGTATGATGAGTATTACATGGAGTTAGAACATTTAACCCTGTGATTTTTCTTTAAATAGATGGTGTTATTAGGATAAGGTCGAATGTAATCAAGGAGATAGGACATTGGCTTAAATACAAATATTACAATAATAGTATCAGTGGTTTGCAAATATGTCACAGCAAATGTATGAAGGTGGCATGAAGTGACTGCTCACTTGGGCAGGTCTCTGGAAACAGGAGGATACGTTTGAACCATCTCTGTGTTGGGGTCTGCTGTGTTAAGATAAAATCTGAACAGTTTTAGAGTTGGGGTGAATTAACACTGATATGAGTTGGCTGGGGGTGATCTTCTGCATAGAGAAACTGTGCAGGAATACCATTCTGGAAATTTCACACTGCTTCTTTTTTGTAAAAACTATCCTTGAACAGGAGGAATTATTTTCCCTGGGATTGGCAGCTGGTACTGGAGAGGCACAGGGGGTGCATGTTAGCTATTTAATGTTGGCGGCAATGATCCGGAGGGCATGGCGAGGCCTCTGCAATACAAAGACAACCTCAAAGGGTTTGTCACATGTAGAATCCTGGGTGAGGAACTATGCCTGCCTGGCACCGACGAAGTGTTGGTGATCTTAACACCAGGCCTCATGTTTGCCCAGAGAAAGTTGTTTTTTGTTTGTTCTTTTGTCTTGTATTTTGTTTTTATCACCTGAGCCATGTTCCATCCCTGAGAGAATTTTATAGAAACTTAATGATTCCTTTTCAGAGAATATGTTTTTCTCATGTGTGTGTCTCAAGTGAGAAAGGGTTTGTTCTCCTAACCATGCAGACTCACTCCAGAATATTTATTCCTTGGTGCCCTATAAATAATATATGTCTCCTTATTTTGGTTTTGTACTAACCTTTTTTAACTTAATTCCAAGGGCTGTCCTAGACACGTAGAAGCTTGTCCTTCACTGGTACTTGGTAAATGCTTACTTACTAAATGAATAAATGTGTCATGGAGTGAGAGTAATAAATCATTAGCCATTCAAAATCAGAGATTTTCGGGGAGTGAATTTCTTCATCCTTGGCAGAAGGAGACATGAAATGAAGCATTACTTGAATTCTCTGTAAAAATCTCCAATTTTATTTTCAAAAATCTCTGAATGACAATTCTTTTGTCTCCTGTTCTTGTCTTCCTACTTCCTGTAATCACTCCCACTAATTTTGTTCAACATATCCCAGTGAGAAGAATGAACAGGTCCATTGTAGAGCAGAAAAATTGAGCCTAGGAGATACCTCTGTTGTGCAACCAAAATGAAAAGCACATTTGACATTTTCCTTGTAGTACTAATGTCATCATAACCCATCAGTGTGACAAAAGCTACCCATTCATCATGTGAGTGTAGAAAATCATTCACAAAGATTCAAAGTATTTTGAACACCATCCTCATTTTAATGACCCCCATAATTTAAAGCAGAAGTATCTGTTTTTCTAGGCAGTTCCTTACACCAAGCCTAAGCAGAATGAAAAAAAATTCAAATTTGTTAATATATGTCATATTTTTCAATGTCACTGTCTTTTATTAAGGTTCATCTTCAGATCTTTCCCTCCAGATGGATCTCCTACTGTCTAGTCTTCTCCTGGCAATTACCAAATGCGTTACTTCATAAAAATAGTGTCTCTCGATGACGCAGAGAAAGAGTAAAGGATTTCTATCTTCCACAGTGGTGCCCATGAGATCTGAAAGGGTCAAAATGAGGAGTTCAGCATCATGGTTTCACATGTATGGGCTGCCACTACCACACCTGAATTCTTAGCCTTGTTTTCCTCCCACTGCCCTTTACACAAGCATTCCGTTCCTTTGTGTGGCGTTTTCCTCACCAGTGAAATGGTAGTAATACTCCCTGGTGGCTTATCACAAAGGCCAAAGAAGTGCTTATTACAAATATGAGAGCTTGACTTTCCTGCGACCGGCAGCCGGGCAGCCATAAGCTTCAGCACCAGAGCTGGCAAAGAAACCCCAGCTCAACATCTGGGACTGAGGACACTCAACTCAACCCTTTCTAGCACTCACCCAAGAACCAGCCGCCATAAGCCTTCTCTGGTGGAAGGGAAGGACAGAGAGGCAGCCTGCAGATGCCACCACAGGCCACAGCATCTGAGTCCCTGGCTAGGGATCTGGGACAGAAGAGATTTAGTCCCCACCCCCACCTACCCACCCCTATCCTGACACTCCCCCCGGAACCAGCCACCATAATCATTCCCTGGTGAAGGTGAAGGATACAGAAGGGGCCTGCAGAGCCTGCCACAGATCGCACTGGCCAGGCTCCAACATGGGCGGCATCCAGCACAGCACACAGTGCTGGTGGATACCAAGACCTGCTACTATAGCACCACTGAGATGACTGTTAGCTAACACCCACATTTGCCCCAGCAGGATCAAATCAGAGAGTAGAGAAAAAGGAGAACCCCTGTGCTTTCCAACTGGTCCTTCAAGAGAGTGAGTGTGCCTTCAAATGAGTGCTTGCAAAACCCCAGATTCAGGGCCGCTCTAAGCAAGCAACCAGACAACAGATCCTTGCCACCCAGACCCGTAGTGTGGGCAATATAGGGATTCTTGTGACAACGTTCCCCACGCTGAAACCCCTGCTCTGCGGGTCTACCAGTGAATTCCAGGCAAACAATTCCTGGAACCCAGACAGATCTGCATACCAGTGGCCTTTA
Source organism: Psammomys obesus (assembly GCF_907164565.1). Taxonomy (NCBI): domain Eukaryota; kingdom Metazoa; phylum Chordata; class Mammalia; order Rodentia; family Muridae; genus Psammomys; species Psammomys obesus. The sequence goes on along the minus strand of NW_026596117.1, from coordinate 424,846 downwards.
GGCCACTGTGATAGTCAGTGAACCTGCTCCTGCACACTGCACCCACTAAAACCACCTGCGAATAGCACCACCGTCACATTCCTCACTTAGGTACAGCTGAAACCACAACGCACACCCTCAAACCTCTCTCATCTTCCTGAAAAGTATTCCAGAAACCAGAAAAAGACAGACCTAACCTGAAGTACAGACTCTAGGAACAAACAGTGAGGGTTACAGATAAGCAAATGGCCAGAGGCCAGCGTAAGAACACACCCAACAAAAACCAGGACATCATGGCCTCAACAGCAACACCCCAAATCAATGGACACTTCAATTCATTGGGAACACAGGAAAATGACTTTAAAACTATGCTTTTCCCAGCTATTAGAGGCACATAAAGAGGAAACGAACAAATCCCTCAGAGAAATGGCTACACAAATTGAGGCAAACAAAGAGGAAATGAACACAGCTCTCAATGAAATAACCACACAAATGGAGGCAAGTAAGAAGAAGTAAACAAAGCTCTCAAAGAAATACAGGCAAATATAGCCAAACAAGTAGAGGCACAATTAGCAGCTTATAGAGAAGAAACAAACAAACAAACAAAATAGAAGCCATCATTGAAAAGCAGGACTCCAGATTCAAACAGATGAAGGAAATGGTGCAAGACATGAAAACAGAATTAGAATCAATAAAGAACACACAAACAGAGAAAAACCTGGAGCTGGAGAACATAGAGAAAAGATCAGGAACCACAAAGGTAAGCATCACCAACAAAACACAAGAGATGGAAGAGAAAATCTCAGGTGCTGAAAATACACTTGCAGAAATTGATACATCTCTGAAAGAAAAAATAAAATCAGAAAAGTTCCAAACACAAAACATCCAAGAAATCAAGGACACCATGAAAAAAAAAAATCTAAGAATAATAGGAGTAGATGGAAAACAAACAAACAAACAAACAAACAAACATACCAGGCTCCAAGGACTGAAAAATATTTTCAAAAAAATCATAGAAGAAAATTTTCCCTACTTAAAGAAAGACATGTCCATAAACATACAAGAGACCTACAGAACACCAAATAGACTAGACCAGAAAAGAAATTCCTCATGTCATAGTCAAAACACTGAACCTACAGAACAAAGAAAAAATTCTAAAAACAGCAAGGGAAAAAGGCCAAGTAACATATGAAGGTAGACCTATCAGAATCACACCAGATTTCTCAACAGAAACTATGAAAGCCAAAAGGGCCTGGGCAGGTGTCGTGCAGACCTTAAGGGACCACAGATGCCAACCCAGACTACTATACCCATCAAAACTTTCAATCAATATAGATGGAGAAATAAAAATATTTCATGACTAAACCAAATTCAAACAATATCTAGACAGTAACCCAACTCTACAGAAGTTACTAGAAGGAAAATTCCAACCCCATGAAAACAAGTACATCCAAGGAAATATAGGACAGAGATAAATACACACAAAAAAAAAATCAAAAGAATACAATGAAACACAGCAACAACACCAACCCCACATCAAAAGAAAGTAACATTTGATGGTCACTAGTATCTACCAACATCAATGGACTCAACTCCCCAATAAAAAGACACAAATAACAGAATCATTGCGGAAACAGGATCCAACATTCTATTGCATCCAAGGAACACACCTATGAAACAAAGATAAGCACTACCTCAGAGTAAAGGACTGGAAAAGTGATTTTTCAAGCAAATGGTCCCAGAAAACAAGCTGGGGTAGCTTTTCTAATATCTAATAAAAAAGACTTTCAACCAAAATTAATCAAAAAAGATCAGGAGGGGCACTCCATTCCCATCAAAGGTAAAATCCACCAAGAGGACATCACAATTCAGAACATCTATACCCCAAACACAGCAGTGCCTACATTCATAAATGAAACATTATTAAAGCTTAAATCACACATTGATCCCAACACCTTTATATTGGGAGACTTCAACACCTCACTCTCACCAAGGGACAGCTCAACTAGGCAGAAGCCAAATAGGAAAATAAAGGCAGTTACAGGGGCTGTAAATCAAATGGACCTAATAGATGTCTACAGAACTTTTCACTCAAACTCAGAAGAGTATACCTTCTTTTCAGCACCTCATGGAACCTTCTCCAAAATAGACCATACAGTTGGTCACAAAGCAAGCCTTAACTGATACAAGAAAATTGAAATAATACTCTGTATTTTATCTGACCATCATTTACTAAAGCTGGACCTCAAAAACAATGGAAATAACAAAAAGCCTACAGGCACATGGAAACTGAACAACTTGCTACTCGGTTAAGGAAGAAATAAAGAAAGAAATTAAAGACTTCCTAGAATTCAATGTAAATGAAGGTACAACATACCCAAATTTTGGGGGCACATTTAAAGCAGTGCTCAGAGGAAAATTCATAGCACTATGTGCCTTCAAGAAGAAATTTGTAACATAACATACAAGCAACTTGATGGTCCAACTGAAAGCCCTAGAAAAAAAAAGAAGCAGAGACACACAAGAGGAGCAGAGGGCTGGAAATAATCAACTCAGGGCTACAATCAATAAAATCAAATAAAACAATTCAAAGAATCAATGAAACCAAGAGCTGGTTCTTTGAGAAAATCAACAAGATAGACAAACACTTAGCCAAACATACTAAAAGGTAGAGAGAAACAATCCAAATCAGTAAAATCAGAAATGAAAAGGGGGACATAGCTACAAACACTGAGGAAATCCAAACAATTATTAGGTCATACTACAAAAGCCTATATGCCACAAAATTTGAAAATCTGAATGAAACAGACAATTTTCTTGATAGATTTCATCTACCAAAATTAAGTCAAGATCAGGTAGAAAGATTGAATAGTCCCATATCCCACAAGGAAATTGAACAGTCTTCCTTCAAAATAAGCTCTTGGCCAGATGGTTTCAACACAGAATTCTTCCAGACCTTCAAAGAAGTGCTAACTCCAATTCTGCTCAAACTATTCAACAAAATAGAAACAGAAGGAACATTACCAAATTCATTCTATGAAACCACAGTCACCTTGATACCTAAACCTCACAAAGACAAAACAAAAAAAGAGAACTTCAGACCTATCTCTTTTATGAACATTGATGCAAAAATACTCAATAAAATCCTGGCAAACAGAATCCAAGAACACATCAAAGCTATCATCCACCATGACTAAGTAGGCTTCAGCCCAAGCATGCAAGGGTGGTTCAATATATGGAAATCCATCAATGTGATCCACCATATAAACAAACTGAAGGAGAAAAACCATATGATCATCTCCTTAAATGCCTGAAACAACATTTGACAAAAATCCAACATCCATTCATGTTTAAAGCCTTGGAGAAACCAAGGATACAAGACATATACCTAAACATAGTAAAGGCAATATACAGCAAGCCTATAGCCAACATCAAACTCAATGAAGAGAAACTCAAATCAATCCCAATGAATTCAGGGACAAGGCAAGGCTGCCCACTCTCTCTAGATCTCTTCAATTTAGTACTTGAAGTCCTAGCTAAAGCAGTAAGACAACTAAAGGAGATTAAGGGGATACAAATTGGAAAGGAAGAGGTCAAAGTTTCACTATTCACAGATGATATGATAGTATATATGACTGACCCCAAAAATTCTACTGGAGAACTCCTTCAGCTGATAAACACCTTTAGCAAAGTGGCTGGATACAAAATTAACTCAAAAAGTCAGAAGCCCTCCTGTATACCAAAGACAAAAAGGTCGAGAAAGAACACCCTTCACAATAGCCACTAATAACATCAAGTACCTTGGTGTGACGCTAACCAGGCAGGTGAAAGACCTGTTTGAAAAAACTTCAAGTCTCTGAAGAAAGAAACTGAAGAAGATATCAGAAGATGGAAAGGTCTCCTGTGCTCATGGATTAGTAGGATTAACATAGTGAAAATGGCTATTCTGCCAAAAGCAATCTACAGATTCAATGCAATTCCCATCAAAATACCAACATAATTCTTTCCAGACCTTGAGAAAAAAATTCTGAACTTCATATGGAGAAACAAAAAAACCCAGAATTTCCAAAATGATCCTGTACAACAACAGATGGTCTGGAGGCATCTTCATCCCTGATCTCAAGCTGTACTACAGAGCAATAATAATAATAACTGCGTGGTAGTATTGGCATAGAAACAGAAAGGTGGATCAATGGAATTGGATAGAATACACAGAAGTAAACCCACACACATATGAATGCTTGATTTTTGACAAAGAAGCCAAAACCATTTAATAGAAGAAAGACAGCATTTTCAACAAATGGTGCTGGTCCAACTGGATGTCTACATGCAGAAAACTGAAAATAGATCCATATTTATCACCCTGCACAAAAGTAAAGTTCAACTGGATCAAAGACCTAAACATAAAACCAGACACATTAAATCAGTTAGAAGAAAAAGTGGGGAAGAGCCTGGAGCTCATTAGCACAGGAGACAACTTCCTGAACAGAACACCAACAGCACAGCCTCTAAGAGCAACAATTGATAAATGGGACTTCATGAAACTGAGAAGCTTCTGTAAAGCAAAAGATACTTTCGTCAGAACAAAATGACAGCCTACAGACTGGGAAAGGATCTTCACCAACCCTATATCTAACAGAGGGCTGATATCCAGAATATATAAAGAACTAAATAGGTTAAAAAGCAATAAATCAAGTAATCCAATTAAAAAATGGAATACAGAGCTAAATAGAGAATTCTCTGTAGAGGAATATAGAATGGCAGAAACACTTAAAGACATGCTCAGCGTCCTTAGCCATCAGAGAGATGCATATCAAAACGACCATGAGTTTTCACCTTACACCCATCAGAATGGCTTAGATTAAAAACTCAAGTGACAAGACATGCTGGAGAGGTTGTGGAGAAAGGGGAACCCTCCTCCATTGCTAGTGGGAATGTAAACTTGTACAACCACTATAGAAATCAATCTGGCCCTTTCTCAGACAATAATTAATAGAGATTCCCCAAGATCCAGCTATACCATTCCTAGGCATATATTCAAAACATGCTCAAGTACACAAGAAGGACATTTGCTCAACCATGTTTGTAGCAACTTTATTTGTAACAACCAGATCCTGAAACAACCTAGATGTCCCTCAACGAAGGAATGGCTACAGAAAGTGTGGTACATTTACACAATGGAATACTACTCAGTAATTAAAAACAAGGAAATCATGAAATTTGCACACAAATGGTCAGATCTAGAAAAGATCATCCTGAGTGAGGTATCCCAGAAGCAGAAAGACACACATGGTATATACTCACTTATAAGTGAATACTAGACCTATAAGATAAGATAAGATAAATATAGTAAAATCTGTGCACCTAAAGTCGACAAACAAGAAAGAGGACCCGGAGTAAAATGATGAATCCTCACTGAGAAAGACAATTGGGACTGGCATTGGAAGAAGGGGAAAACAGGTAACAGGACAGGAGCCTACCACAGAGGGCTCCTGAAAGACTCTACCTAGCCCTGTATCAAAACAGATGCTAAGACTCATAACCAAACCTTAGGCAGAGTGCAGGGAATCATATGAAAGAAGGGGGAGTTAGTAAGACCTGGAGAGGACAGAAGCTCCACAAGGACCAAATATATCTGGGGCCCAGAGGTCTTTTCTGAGACTGATTCTCCAACCAAGGACCACGAATATATATAACCTAGAACCCCTACCCAGATGCAGCCCATCGCAGCTCAGTATCCAAGTGGGTTCCCTAGTTAAAAGCTGTCTCCGACATGAACTCAAAGGCTGGCTCTTTGACCTCTCCCCCACCCCTGATGGAGGAGCAGCCTTGCTAGGCCACAAAGGTGGACATTGTAGCCAGTTCTGAAGAGACCTGATAAGCTAGTATGAGATGAAAGGGAAGGAGTACCTCTCCCTCAGTGTACTTGGAGAGAGGCAAGGAGATGAGGGAGGGAGAGTGGGATTGGAGGGAATGCGAGAGGGGGCTACAGCTGGGATACTGTAATTAATATAAAAAGTAATAAAAATTTAATTTAAATAAATAAATAAATGGCAAACCCATTAGAATCACACATGACTTTTCAAAAGAGACTATGAAAGCTAGAAGGGCCTGGACAGATATCATGCAAACCCTAAGAGAACACAGATGTCAGCCTAGGCTACTATACCCTGCAAAACTCTCAGTACTCATAGACGGAGGAAACAAGATATTCAATGACAAAAACAAATTTCAACAATACCTACACACAAATCCAGCATTACAGAAGACACTGGAAGGGAAAATATAACCCCCCAAAATTAGCTTCTTTCAAGAAAACACAGGAAATAATTAACCTTACGACAGTAAAACAAAAAGCAACCAAGCACACAACCTTATGACCATAGCCAACATCAAAATCAAAGGATCTAACAGCTACTGGTCATTAATCACTCTCAACATCAATGGACTCAACTCTCCAGTAAAAAGACACAGATTAACAGAATGGATACGTAAACAAAACCCAGCAATCTGTTGCATATAAGAAACACACCAAAGGCACAAAGATAGACATTACCTGAGGGTAAAAGGTTGAAAGATTACTTTCCAAGCAAATGGACCCAAGAAATAAGCAGGAGTAGCCATTCTAATATCTGATAAAATAGACTTTCAAGCAAAATTAATAAAAAGAGATGGGGAAGGACACTTCATACTCATCAAGGGAAAATTCCACTAGGAAGACATCACAATCCTGAATATCTATGCCCCAAATACAAGAGCACCCACATTTGTAAAAGAAACATTGATAAAATTTAAACCACATATAGATCCCCACACATTAATTGTGGGAGAATTAAACACCCCACTCTCAACAAAGGACAGGTCAACAAAACAGAAATTAAACAAAGAAACAATATCTCTGACTGAGGTCATGAATCAAATGGACCACACAGACATTTACAGAACTTTACACCCAAACACAAAAGAATTTACCTTCTTCTCAGCACCTCATGGGACCTTCTCCAAAATAGACCATATAGTTGGTCACAAAGCAAGCCTCAACAGATACAAGAAGATTGAAATAATCCCTTGTATCTTGTCTAATCACCATGGAATAAAGCTGGACCTCAACAACAACAGAAATAGCAAAAAGCCTACACACACATGGAAACTGAACAACTTGTTACTAAATGACAGCTGGGTCAGGGAAGAAATAAAGAAAGAAATTAAAGTCTTCCTAGAACTCAATGAAAATGAAGACACAACATACCCATACTTGTGGGACACAATGAAAGCAGTGCTAAGAGTAAAGTTCATAGCATTAAGTGCCTTCAAGAAGAAATTTGAGACAGCTCATTCAAGCAACTTAATGGCCCACTTAAAAACCCTAGAAAAAGAAGAAGCAGACACACCAAGAAGGAGTAGACAGCTCATTCAAGCAACTTAATGGCCCACTTAAAAACCCTAGAAAAAGAAGAAGCAGACACACCAAGAAGGAGTAGACAGCTGGAAATAATCAAACTCAGGGCTGAAATCAATCAATTAGAAACAAATAAAACAATTCAAAGAATCAATGAAACCAAGAGCTGGTTCTTTGAGAAAATCAACAAGATCGACAAACCCTTAGCCAAGCTAACTAAAAGGCAGAGAGACACCCAAATCAGCAAAATCAGAAATGAAAAGGGGGACATAACTACAGACACTGAGGAAACCCAAACAATCATTAGAACTTACTTCAAAAGTCTATATGCCAAAAAATTTGAAAATCTAAATGAAATGGACAATTTTTTTGATTGATTTGACTTACCAAAGCTGAATCAGGACCAGGTAAATCAATTAAACAGTCCTATATCCCCCAAAGAAATAGAAGCAGTCATCAAAAGTCTCCCATCCAAAAAAAGCCCAGGACCAGATGGCTTCAGCGCAGAATTCTACAGACCTTCAAAGAAGAGCTAACTCCAATTCTCTTCAAACTATTCCACAAAATAGAAACAGAAGGAACATTACCAAACTCATTCTATGAAGCCACAGTCACCTTGGTACCTAAACCTCACAAAGACTCAACAAAGAAAGAGAATTTCAGGCCAATCTCTCTTATGAACATTGATGCAAAAATACTTAACAAAATACTTGCAAACCGAATCCAAGAACACATCAAAGATATTATCCACTATGACCAAGTAGGCTTCATCCCAGGTATGCAGGGGTGGTTCAATATATGGAAATCCAACAATGTGATCCACCATATTAACAAACTGAAAGAAAAAAAAACACATGATATTCTCACTAGATGCTGAAAAATCATTTGACAAAATCCAACATTCATTCATGTTTAAAGTATTGGAGAGATCAGGGATACAAGGCACATATCTAAACATAGTAAAGGCGATATACAGCAAGCCTATAGCCAACATCAAACTGAACGGAGAGAAACTTAAAGCAATCTCACTGAAATCAGGGACAAGACAAGGCTGCCCACTGTCTCCATATCTCTTCAACATAGTGCTGGAAGTCCTTGCTAGAGCAATAAGACAGTTGAAGGAGATCAAGGGGATACAGATGGGAAAGGAAGAAGTCAAATTATCACTATTTGTAGATGATATGATAGTATACATGAGTGACCCCAAAAACTCTACCAGGGAACTCCTACAGCTGATAATCACCTTCAGCAAAGTGGCCGGATACAAAATTAACTCAAAAAATAAGTAGCACTCCTGTATTCAAAAGACAAGCGGGCTGAGAAAGAAATTAGGGAAACAATACCTTTCACAATAGCCACAAATGACATAAAGTACCTTGGTGTAACCCTAACCAAGCAAGTCAAAGACTTGTATGAAAAAAATTTCAAGTCTCTGAAGAAAGAATTAGAAGAAGATATGAGAAGATGGAAAGATCTCCCATGCTCATGGCTTGGCAGGATTAACATAGTAAAAATGCCCATCTTACCAAAAGCAATCTACATATTTAATGCAATTCCCATCAAATTGCCAACACAATTCTTTACAGACCTGGAAAGAAAAATTCTCAACTTCGTATGGAATAACAAGAAACCGAGAATTGCTAAAACAATCCTCTACAATAAAAGATCTTCTGGAGGTATCTCCATCCCTGATCTCAAGCTGTATTATAGAGCAACAGTTATAAAAACTGCATGGTACTGGCATAGAAACACACACAATGGTGAATCAATGGAACCAAACAGAAGACCCAGAAATAAACCCACACACTTATGGACACCTGATCTTTGACAAAGATACCAAAACCATACAATGGAAAAAAGATACCATCTTCAACAAATGGTGCTGGTCCAAATGGATGTCTACATGTAGAAAATGAAAATAGACCCATACTTACCACCCTGCACAAAACTGAAGTCCAAGTGGATCAAAGACCTCAACATAAAACCAGACACATTAAATCGGCTAGAAAAAAAAGTGGGGTATACCGTAGAACTCATTGGTACAGGAGAAAACTTCCTGAACAGAACACCAACAGCACAGGCTCTAGGAGCAACAATCAATAAATGGGACCTCATGAAACTGAAAAGCTTCTGTAAAGCAAAGGACACCGTCATCAAAACAAAGCGACTGCCTACAGATTGGGAAAGAATCTTCACCAACCCTTTATCTGACAGAGGACTCATATCCAGTATATATAAAGAACTAAAGAAGCTGAAAAGCAACAAACCAAGTAATCCACTTAAAAAATGGGGAACACAGCTAAACAGTGAATTCTCTGTAGAGGAATATCGAATGGCAGAGAAGCACTTAAAGAAATGCTCAACCTCATTAGCCATTAGGGAAATGCAAATCAAAACAACCCTGAGATTTCACCTTACACCCATCAGAATGGCCAAGATCAAAAACTCAAGTGACAACACATGCTGGAGAGGTTGTGGAGAAAGGGGAACCCTTCTCCACTGCTGGTGGGAATGTAAACTTGTGCAACCACTCTGGAAATCAATCTGGCGCTTTCTTAGACAACTAGGAATAGCGCTTCCTCAAGATCCAGCCATACCACTCCTAGGCATATACCCAAAAGAGGCTCAAGTACAGAAAATGGACATTTGCTCAACCATGTTTGTAGCAGCTTTATTTGTAATAGCCAGAAGCTGGAAACAGCCCAGATGCCCCTCAACTGAAGAATGGATGCAGAAACTGTGCTACATCTACACAATGTAGTATTACTCAGCAATGAAAAATAAGGAAATCATGAAATTTGCAGGTAAATGGTGGGACCTGGAAAGGATCATCCTGAGTGAGCTGTCCCAGAAGCAAAAAGACACACATGGTATATACTCACTCATATAAACATACAACATAGAATAAACCCACTAAAATCTGTACATCTAAACAAACTAAGCAAAAGAGAGGACCCTAACTAAAATGTTCAATCCCCACCCTGAAAGGCAAAGAGGATGAACATCAGAAGAAGAAAACAGGAAACAACCTAGGAACCTGCTACAGAGGGCCTCTGAAAGCAAGAAGAAGAAAACAGAAAACAATGTCAGAACCTGCCACAGAGGGCCTCTGAAAGCCTCTGCCCTGCAGACTGTCAAAGCAGATGCTGAGCCTGATGGCCAACTGTCGGGCAGAGTGAATGGAATTTTATGTAAGAAGTGGGAAATAGTAAGAACTGGAGAGGAGAGGAACTCCACAAGGAGAGCAACAGAACAAGAAAATTTGAACACAGGGAACATCCCAGAGACTCATACTCCAACCAAGGACTATTCATGGAGATAACCTAGAACCCTGACAATGCAGCCACTTCTGATGAGAACTGATAGACTAAGATCAAAAAGAAGGTGAGGAGGACCTCCCCTATCAGTGGACTTGGGGAGGGGCATGCATGCAGAAAGGGGGGAGGGTGGGACTGGGAGGGAAGAGGGAGGGGCTAATGGGGGGGATACAAAGTGAGTAAAGTGTAATTAATAAAAGAAAAGATGCTCTATTGTACAACAAAGACATTTGCTCAACTATGTTCATAGTGGCTTTATTATTAATAGCCAGAAACTGGAAACAACCTGGATGTCCTTCAACTGAAGAATAGATACAGAAATTGTAGTATATTTACACAACGGAATACTACTCAGCTATTAAAAACAAGGAAATGATGAAATTTTCAGGAAAATGGATGGAACTAGAAAAGATCATCCTGAGTGAGGTGTCCCAGACCCAGAGAAACACACATGGCATGTAGCCACTTATAAGTGGATACTAGGCCTAAGTACAGGATAATCATACTACAATCACTACAATCCAAAGACCCAAAGAAGCTCTAAATAACAATGAGGGCCCAAGGGAGAGTGCCAGAATGTCACTCAGAAGGGGAAAGAGAGTACACAGCAGAAGGGGATGAAGAGAGGGAACTGGGCAGGAGATGGAATGGGGCACGAAACAAGGGTGGGGATCAGATATGGAGAGAACAGGGATGGGAGGTGAGAGGGCTGGGAACAAGAAGGAAAACTGAGAGAGGACAACTCTTTGTCAAGCTGGAGGTCTGAGACACAGTAGGCCCCTGGGAGGATTTGGGTGTGACTCTGGCTGAGACTCTTAACAGTTGGGGACATGAAGACTGAAGTGACCACCTCCTAGCCAGACCAAAGTAGAAGAAGGAGGGGAACAACAACTCACCAACAAAACCTTTGATCCAAAATTACCCTGGCTACAAGAAGTGCAGGGATAAAGAGGGAACAAAGATTAAGGGTATGTCCAACCAATAATTAACCCAACCTGAGACCCATCCCATGGTAGAGAGCCAGCCCCTGACACTATTAATGATGCTCTGCTATGCTTCCAGAAAGAAGTCTAGCTTGACTGTCTTCTGAGAGGTTCCAGCCAGCAGGGTATCTAGACAGATGCTGGGATTTGCAGCCAAGAATGGGGCAGAGCTCCTGAGATGGAGGTGGGGGGTGTCCTGGGAAGTGTTGGCAGAAAGATGGAAGGACCTGGAATGGACAGGAACCTCACAAGAACACCAAAAGAGACAACTAATTCATCCCCCTGGGGGCTTACAGAGTCATCACCTAAGAAGCATTCATGGTCTGAACCTAGGCCCCCTGCATATATGAGGCCAATGGGCTTGGTCTTCGTTCTATTTCTAACATGGACTCTATTGCCTGTTTTTGGATTACTTCCTCTGGCAACTCTGACTTACCTGGCCTCAGGGAATGAGGATATGACTTGATGTACTGGGAATGGTTGATATGGGGGGAAAGAGAATAGGGGAAAGGAAAAGGAGGTGAAGGGGGATTGGGAAAACAGGAGGTAAAGGACACCCTTGGGATGTAAAGTAAATAGATGAAATAAAAACATACATAAAAACTTGGAAACTGAATTTAGAAACACATTAAAAGATCATACATACACCATGACCAAGTAGGTGTCATCCCAGAGATACAAAGTTGCCTCAACATGTCAGAGACAGCCTGTGTTCCCATTACTAAGGAACCCACTTGGAGACTGAGCTGCCATGGACTACATCTGTGCAGGGGTTCTAGGTTATCTCCATGAATAGTCCTTGGTTGGAGTATCAGTCTCAGAAAAGACCCTGTGCTCAGTGGCTGGCTCTTTGATCACCTCCCCCTGAGGGATGTGCAACCTTACCAGGCCACAGAGGAAGAGAATGCAGACAGTCTTGATGAGACCTGATAGGCTAGGGTCAGATGGAGGGGGAAGAAGACCTCCCCTATCAGTGGATTTGGAGAGGGGCATTGGAGGAGATGAGGGAGAGCAGGTGGGAGTGGGAAGGGATGAGGGAGAGGGCTACACCTGGGACACAAAGTGAATAAATTGTAATAAAAAAGTTTTTTTTTAAAAATTGCCTCAACATATATTAGTCAATAAATGAAATACATGATATCAACAAATTTAAGAACAGAAATCATATATTCAGTCCAAGAGGTAAAGAAGCCACATTTGGCAAAGTTCAACATTCCTTAACGAAAGTCTCAGAGACATTAGCAATAGATAGAGCATACCACAGAATAATGAAGTCTATGTACAGCAACCCGATATACAACATTATAACACACAGAGATAACTGAGAACTCTTCCTGTAAAATCAGGACCAAGACAAGGATGCCCATTTTTACATTTTAAAATTCAATTTATTACCCCAAGTCTTAACTATGGCACTAAGACAAGAGAAAAATAGAAAATGAGTGTATATGCAAAGTGTAATATCAAATGAGGTTACTAAAACTTAGGATTACAAAAAACCACGTGTTTTTTCTCATATATGACTATAATGTATACATAGAAAAAATTATAAATATGAACAAATGTAAAAACACTAGAAAGGATACCAACAGAGGGTTCTAAAAGGTGATAAGCAAGGATAGGGTGCTCAAAAGATTCAGGGGACATGAAAAAGGTTTGCTAAAATATACTTTGTTCAAAATGTCATAATGATATCTAAAATTTTAGATAGCAATTTTAAAGAATCTGAAATACTGTATGGAAGAAGAGGCAGTAGGCAGCAGCAAGCTCTTGTTAAATTCAGAACCACTAACAACAAACAGACCTTCAGTGCTTTCTGGACATTAAACTAATTGAGTTTCTCTCCCTCTCCTGATGTGAAAAATAGCCAATTGCTTCAAATCTCTTCTTTTAAAATCTCTCAAAACCTTCTTTACTCTCATCTTCAACTGATGACTTGGATTTCTTTGCAGTGAGAAAACAGAAATAATCATCATAGAACAAAGCCTGGAGGAAACAGCAGTCAAGTGGAAGCAATTTTGGGGATCTAAGATGTTTGCTATTAACACATTAAGATTTTTGTAACTTATATATAAGACTTAGTCCTCTGGTTTCTTCTTGATATGATAATAGTGTCTAGCATAGTGCCTGGCAGCTAATCTGATTGTTTCACTGAACCATCACTGCCCCATTTTTCTGCAGAGGAGATGCATTGTAAGTGAAAAACATTTTGGAAAGAGAAGGAAAATGTTTATTTATTGCCTTGCCCTACATAATTGCTCCAAACCAATTTGAAAAAAGAAAACTAAGAATTAAGACAATTTGTTGAATTATTAATTAAAACATTCTCAAATTCTCTTATGTCTACATAGTTTTTTGTTTGTTTGTTTTGTTTTTTAACATCCTGTTGATCCACGCAGTTTGATTCATCTCTCCTCAAGATCCCCACAGTTCTGACTGTTTAGCCTCTTTAGGGCAATAGATTTTAGTATGTTTATCCTATGGTTATATGGCTAATATCCACTTATAAGTGAGTATATATCATTTGTGTCTTTCTGTTTCTGGGTTACCTCACTTAAGATGATCTTTTCTAGTTCCCACCATTTGCCTGCAAATTTCACGATTTTCTTGTTTTTAATTGCTGAGTGGTATTCCATTGTGTAAATGTACCACCATTTTTCTATCCATTCCTCTGTTGAGGGATATCTAGGTTGTTTCCAGATTCTGACTATTATGCATACAGCTGCTATGAACATATTTAAGCAAATGTTCTTGTTGTATACTTGAGCATATTTTGGATACATGCCTAAGAGCAGTATAGCTGGATCTTGAGGTAGCACTATTCCTAACTGTCTGAGAAAGCGTCAAATTGATTTTCAATGTAGTTGTGTACAAGGTTACATTCCCACCAGCAAAGGAGGAGGGTTCCCCTTTCTCCACATCCTCTCCAGCATGCATCATCCCTTGAGTTTTTGATCTTAGTCATTCTGATGTGAGTGAGGTAAAATCCCAGGGTCGTTTTGATTTGCGTTTCCTGAATAACTGAACATTTCTTTAAGTGTTTCTCTGCCATTCGATATCCCTCTGTTGAGAATTCTCTGTTTAGCTGTATACCCTAATTTTTAATTGGATTACTTGGTTTGTTGGTGTTTAACTTCTTGAGTTCTTTATATATTCTAGATATTAGCCCTCTGTCAGATGTAGGGTTGGTGAAGATCTTTTCCCTAGACCCCCTGTTCAAAGGAAACCCATTGGCTTCTCAGTTTCCAAGTGACTTTCCTAGTAAGCAGTACAGAGGCTGTGTCTGACATGAACTCAGTGGCCAGCTGTTTGATCCCCTCCTCTTGGCATGTGTGTGTGTGTGTGTGTGTGTGTGTGTGTGTGTGTGTGTGTGTGT
>NW_026596117.1:380313-409782 GCF_907164565.1 Psammomys obesus | reverse complement strand
TGTGTGTGTGTGTGTGTGTGTGTGTGTGTGTGTGTGTGTGTGTGTGTAGCCTTGCCAGGCCACAGAGGGAGATGAGGCAGCCAGCTTTGATGACACCTGATAAGCTATGGTCAGATAGAAGGGGAGGAGGTCTTCCTTTATCAGGGGACTAGGGAAAGGGTATAGGAGAAGAAGAGGAAGGATGGGTGGGACTGGGAAGAGACAAAGGAGAGGGCTTCAGTGGGGATACAAAGTGAGTAAATTGTAACAACTAAATGTATAAATTAAAAAAAAAAAAAGATCCCCACAATTCAAACAGTCAGGTTTCTGAGGATTGCTTGTTTGAGGTGAGCTTGGAATACAGAGAGGTTCTGTCTCAATAAATCCTTTTCCTTTAGGTTCACTATTGCCTCATAGGCAAGAGCGAAGCCAACATTTACTCCTATTTACTCCATTGCATTCCTCCTCTTCAGCTTTCCTATGGCAGTGACAAATTTTTGGTACATTTCAATTGTATAATGTGATACTGACATCTGTATACATTGCAAAGTTATGACCACATCCACTCTACTTAACTCATTCATTGCAGCACAGAGTGGTCATGTTTTAGACCAGTATTGTGAGAACAAGAAATGTCTGTTCTCCTATCAAATTTCAAGTATATTACCCAGTTTCAGTTACCAAACTATGTTAGGATTACTGAGGTTCATTTAATATATACATGGAACATTAAGGAAGATGAAGAAGAAGTACTAAGGATGTTTGACTGGAATAGGAAAGCAGGATGCTAATGCTCCTCCCAAATGCCAGAGACTGTCTAATGGAAACCACAGTGTCAAGTGTAGGAAACCTTCCTTTTCTGTACAGGCACCAACAACAGCTATTGCCATTGCTCCTAGTTGTCTCTCAGAACTTGAAAATAAGATCCTATTGTTTATTTTGTCACTCTAAAGATACTATATTTTTACATCAGTTCCTGAAGAATTTTTCATTTATTTTCAAAGTGATACATTGTGGTGCCACCTTGATAAAATGTTAGACATTTCATAGCTTTCTAGAAACCTTATATCCATAGGGTATAGATGAAAAATAAAGAGAATGAGGGTGTGAGTAAAACAAAAAGAGGGCCCTCTTGCTGAATCTGCCACAGACTTCAAACACAAGACTTGGAGGAATGAAGCCTAGAAATCTCCTCTTTGAGGACTGAGTGTCATCGTTCCTGAAGATGTTATGCAAGCTACCAGTGAGAAAATAAACCAATAGTCCCACTCAGCTGTGAGGTCTATCAGTCACAAAAATGCCCAGTCTTGCAAAGCTATACCTAATTATGCAACAGTAGTAATTTTTTCTCCAGAGTAAGCAATAATTGAAGGCCTGTTCAGTAGTAAGAAATTCATGCTTGGAACTTTAAATGTAACCAATTACCCATGACTGAAGAAGTCATAGACTCTAGGGGAGAAGCTACTATTTCCATTTTCCAAAATAATTTAATTTCTAACCATATTATAAACACTTATCCATATACCCACAAGTGAATTTAACTCTTACCCCCTGTCAAAGAAACACCATTTTGAGTAGATGGAGGCTAAAATAGAGATCCATAGCTGATCAAAATGCAGAGAATAAGTGATGATGGAGTGCCTATCTCCAATTGCTCATCTCCAAAGCAACACCTACAACTAAGTCTCAGGGAACGTTAAGAAAGAGGAGGTAGAAACATTGTAAGAACCAGAAGGCCAGGGCTCCAGCTGTGAAATAGTGTTCTCTAGACAAAATAGGGAAGATGCACCCATAAAAACCTCCTGCCTAAAAAGACCTACGTGATGGCATCCCAGTCTATATGCCAAAAACAGATTTGGGAAAATTCACAAAGTCGCATGTGTAGACAAAAATCTATAGACAACCAGTGGCTGTTGAAGTAGGCAGACAGGCAGACACACACACACACACACACACACACACACACACACACACAGAGGGAGAGAGTAAGAAAGAGAGGGAAAGAGAGAGAAAGTGAGAGAGAATATTAGGTTTTTTTTTCAGGGATGAGATCTAATCCTGAGTGGCCAACACTAAAAATATCTACATTAACAACAGTAAATGGACTCTGAATGTGTATGTGAACACATAACAGTGATTACAGAAGAAGGGGTCATTTCTAGAGAGAGGTGGAGTGCATGGAAAGTGCTGGAGGAGTTCAGGAAGGGGTAGAAGCTATATAAATATAGTGTACACCGGTATGAAAAATTTAGAAAAATTTTAATTAAAAAGCAGAAGGTGTTTAATAGCATTATAGTTATGTACTATTTCACACACCAGTGTTGTCTAAGGGAAAGAATGAATTTTTATGATACTTTATCTCTTTTGCCCAATTCGGCATATTTTACCTAACAGTGAACAGAAAGCAAACGCTACTTTTTCTGAATTATTATTTTTTCCTTCAGAGCTCCTGGACTTATTGGAGGGTGCTCTACAAGTAGTGGAAAGAGCCTGAATTATTTCAGGTGGTATCCACTGGCATTTGAATGGAATTTGGACCTATCCTCTGGTCTGGTGCCCAACTTTACTTATCCATAGAATGGAAGTGATTCCCACATAGTCATTGAGACACAGGATAGATAGGAAATGCTCACTCAGTGTTAGCAAGTTGATTATAGAAGAGGCTGTATCTGAGAGATTCCACTGAATGAAATTAGATGGCTCGAAGCATATAAACAGTTGATGACAGCTCTACCTCAAGGCAGTGAAGCCAATACAAAGTTGACTTCTTTTAGAGAGGTTCCTGTCAATCAAAGAATCCCTGGGCGGATAATTTCTCTATTCTTTCTTTGCTCACTCCTGATTTTTAGTGGCAAATACCTGCCTGAGGGTGAACATGCTCCATCAGCTAAATGTAAGTCACATTTGTGCATTTCTGTAAGCTATCGGAGTTGTTAGCAAAATTTTCTTTCTGATATATTTACAGAATGTGTTCAGAGTTTCTTGCTAGTGGTTTTAGTCCTAGGATCGTGGAAAGGGTAGGGAGAGGTCCCTTAACTCAAGATTGCTCCATCTTTCCCAAACAGGTTTGGGAAAACAAAGAAGGACGTGTAAGGGTTAATCACAGTTCCCTATGACAATAACAGCAATAAGATGTTTTTATTATATAGAATTAACGTTTAGAAAGATATTGAACATTCTCTGGAATTTGATTCACCCAACATCTATGAAAGTTCATAAGACAAAGGTTGCTGTGCTCATTTTTCAACTGAAGCTACTGTGATTCAAAAAACTTGGTTTTAAGATGTAATAGTAATAATAGTTCAGAAGACTTAAATTTCATGTCCTTTATTTATTTACATTTTTTCCTATATGGTTATAATGTGGAGTTACCATGAGAGCACAGGGGCAAATTAGAAAAATGAAACTTGAGAATAAGTTTTTACAAGAAATGATTTGATTATTTTTTTCTCAAGATCCATTAGGTCTTGAAGAAACACAAAACTTATAAGTGTAGTGCATGGGTATGAGTAAGAGTTTCTGTGTTAGGTGACTATGACATGACAACCAAGGCTGCAGTGTGGAGCTCAGGAGACACTGTGGAAGATGCTCACTTGGGCCACATGACAGCAAGGACAATGGCTTCCTGGAACATGCCCTTTAGGAGGCTCAAGAGTAGAAGCCAGGGAACGATTAATTAAGCATCTAAGGAAGGATATTATTCACAAACAGAACACAAAAACCTATTCTGTTAGATCTGTTCTCCTGTCACTAAGAATTGAAGCTATAAAAGCAGACAGTAAAAATGGGCTTAGGGAGATTATAAGTAAGAAAATGGAATAATGGGACTCAACAGTTCCATTTGACTGAGTGTGACTGTCAGTACGGAGGGGGAAAAAGTCATCCAAGTTTGTAGATTTGATGGAGCATTTTTTCTTCCTGTGGAAGAGATAACTTATCCTCAGCTTTGAGCATTAATTGTCAAAACTATTCAATAATATCCTGATGTTGTAAGGGGGATTTGAGCATATGTGAATAATCATGGCTTATAGTTAATTAGGTTCACTCATACAAAGCTTTCATACAAGTTAAAAATGGTGACATACGGACATTTTCATATGGTTTAAACTAGTAGATTGGGGAACTAAAAAAAACTCTAGATGTATTTTTGAGAATGAATGATATTTCTAGGTTTGATATGTTGAAGTCGACTGACCTGATGTGATAGGCCAATTACTTTTTCTCTTTCAGTTAGTACAGTGGTTCTCAGCCTTCCTAATGCTGCAACCCTTTAATATGGTTCCTCATGTTGTGGTGACCCCAACCATAAAATTAGTTTTGTTGTTACTTCATCATTGTAGTTTTGCTACTGTTACAAACTATATTGTAAATATCTGATATCCAGGATATCTGCTGTGAGACCAGAAAGGAGGTCACAGCCCACAGGTTGAGAGCTGCTGACTTAGTAGAACATGACAGCACAGATGAAAAGAATTGGAAATTCAAGGAAACTGAAGAATCTGGCAGGCTTTTCATGGAAACAGACAAAAGGGAAATACAAATGCCAGGAAGCACTGTGAACTTGGAGGACTAGTCATACCCAACACAGGTGTAAGGCAATCTGTGCAGAGGGAAGTTGCTGATATTTGCTTTAGATGTAGACCTAATGAATGGTGGAGAAGATGAAAGACAAGAGAATTTAATAGGGCTGAAACTGTCATTGAGAAATTTTCTGTGGGGACAAGAGAGATGGCTCAGAGGTTAAGAGAACTTGTTAGCCTTGCAAAGGACCAGGGTCCAATTCCCAATACTCATATGATGGCTCACAACTATCTCTAACTCCAGTCCCATGGATTCTGACACCCTTTGCTGACCTATGTCACTGAATGCATGAAGTGAATATACATGTCTTTGTGTAAAATACTCATACACTTATAATAAAAATATCTAAGAATTCTCAGTGACATATATTTGTAATCCTATAAGGGAAGCTGAGGGAGGAACTTGCCAGAAGTTCAAGGTCTGCCTGTGCCGAAGAGTGAGACCTTGTCCTTAAGAAAGAGGTTGTGGAGAAGGAAAGAAGAGGAAATGAATAAACAAAAACTTGCAAGTGATCAGGGTGGCAAATACCTTTAAGCCCAGCCCTACAGTAACAAAAGCAGATGAATTCTGAGTTCAAGTTCAGCTTGAGTCACAGACCAAAATTTATCTCAAAACAGATCCTAAGGATAACAGGAGGAAGATCAGTAAATTTCTGTATGAGAATTCAAATTTGTATGTAACTTGGTGTGGCAGATGATACCCAAAAAGGATTTAAAAATTAGAGCCAGTTTTGGTGCACTCTTATAATTACAGAATTAAGAAGACTGAGCGAGGAAGATTGCAGTCTGTGTCCTGCCTGGGCTAAATAATGAGTTCATGGGACCTGAGACCCCCCCACCTCAGAAAAAGGTAAAACATTATAAGAATAAATGAATTTACAACAACAACCAAAAGCAACTCTGATGCATGAGAACAAGACTATGAGAATGAAATGGCAGGGTTAGAAGGTCATAGTTGTGATTCATAGAGAGTAACTCCCAGTTATGACAAACCCAGGGTGTGGACAGAACATGTCTGAGGGGAATATCCATATATATATATGGATAAGACGATCAAGGAAATAAGTGATGAGAATGTCAGTCATCTACTCCAAGGCACTCATGCTATCTCAAGTAAATGCCGGACTTGGGGAAGAAAAAAAAGTATGCACAAGTTTATAAATAGCATGAATCGTAACTTTAGCCTGGAGTCCATAATTACTTCACTTAGTGAATGAAGAAGACAGATTGTACAAAGGTGTGAGCCTCAGAAGAATAGGGCCAATTTTATAATGCCATAAGAGTAATGAAGCCCATGGTATTTCAGTGTCTAATTGGGTTCCCTAGTAAGGGGAACAGGGTCTGTCTCTGACATGAATTCAGTGTCTGGCTTCTTGACCGCCTCCCCCTGATGGGGGAGCAGCCTTACCAGGCCACAGAGGAGGACAATGCAGCCAGTCCTGATGAGACCTGATGGTCTAGGGTCAGATAGAAGAGGAGGAGGACCTCCCCTATCAGTGGACTTGGAGAGGGGCATGGGAGGAGATAAAGGAGAGAGGGTGGGGTTGGGAGGGGATAAGAGAGAGAGGTACAGCTGGGATACAAAGTGAATAAACTGTAACTAATACAAAAAAGGTTTTAAAAAGAGTAATGGTTGACAAAAGCAAAGGAACCGAGCACTAAATTCTTAGTTGTGGGGTGTCTGGAGTATGAGAACCCCTAGTTTGGAAGGCAATGGTGAATTCTATGTACTGAGTTAGAACTCTTTCAGCTATTCAGGAAACTATACAGAACTTCGTACAGAAAAGTCAAAAATAAAAGATGCATTGTAGTTTATTAATTAGGAGATGAACTACAAAATTATGAGGGAATTAATTTATCTTAATGGAAATAATATTGAATGTGTGTAAAACTTAAGCAGAGAGATGCTTTTACATGGAGTTCTAATTATATTTTCACTGTTTTAGAGTTGCAAACAGGCACATAATGGGCCTCATCACCTCCATTTTCTCCGCTCCAGTTCCTCCTCTATACCGCAAACCACTTTGCGCTCCCAACTTCATGTGCTGGGTATATATGGGTACGATTGATTGCTCTTTTGTTTCTATCCTAGCGCTGTGCTGGCAACCTTGAACTGCTATTGCCCAAGATGCCCAAGATGCCGTGTCCCCAAAAACACGGAACGCTCTTTACTTTATCAGATTTGATCTCCACTGCGATGTTAGAGTCATTAGACTTCTTACTCTGCATGCATATGTTTTCATTTGACAAAGTTTCTTTCTTTATTCTTTCCTTCTTTTTTGTTTCCTTCCTTCCTTCTTTCCTTCTCCCTCCACCCCTGTCTTTTTCCATTTTTATTTCTTCCTCTTCAGTACTAGAGATTGAATTTGGGCAAGCACTCAGCCCCACATTTAAGGAAGGTTTTGACTTGGGAGTGGTGGCACATGCCTGTAATCTCAACACTCTAAGAGGCAGGCAGTTTGAGGGGAGTCTAGTCTATGCAGTGAATCCAGGACACGCAATAGTATACAGGGAAATCCTGTCTTGGAAAATAAAACAAAAAAACAAAAACAAACAGAAAAAGAACAAAAAACAAAAAAGTAGGGGGAGGTTGAATTTGAATAGTTTTCACTGCATTGTTTTGGCAAGGCTGCACTCTTTTTTTTAAATTTTATAACTGATTTATTTTCTTTTTTTAATTCTTTATTAATTACACTTTATTCACTTTGTATCCCTCCTGTAGTTCCCTCCCTCCTCCTGTCCCAATCCCTCCCTTTCTCTACCCTCCCCAAGTCCACTGATAGGGGAGGTCTTCTTTTCTTTAATCCCTACTTCAGCCTCTAAGTTGGTAGGACTATAGGCCTGGACCACTAGACCAAGTGACAACATTTTTATAAAAAATACCTGTTATTATAACAGTTATAACAGTACATGTGTGGGAAACAATTTACTTATAGGTGTTTCTACAATAAAGAAACTTCTAGTATCTTTGTGGGATACAGAGAATTAGAAAACTCCTCAGAACATGATTTTAAAAGTAGGACAGTTTGGAGAGTTATTTGTTCATTTGTTGGTTTGTTTGTTTATTATAGTGTGAGGGCATCAAATCATGCCAGGGCACATATGTGGAGGTCAGAGTACAACTTCCAGAAGTCAGTTTCTTCTGTTCTGGGTTATGGGGGCCAAACTCAGCTGGAGGGGTTTTTTGTAATTGGTTGTTTTGATTAAAAGAATGAATTACATTAATTTACTTTTATAAATTAAAAAATGTTTTTATACATTTTTAGATCACTACAAATAATAGAGTGGCTTACTAGAAAAAAAAAAGTATTTCTGGGTGAAAAGAAGTCAGAAATATGAAATCCATTTGAATGACGTTGAGGAGACCAAAAGTTGTTGAGTTGTTGGCTAGAAATTTTTTAGCCTTAAGTGAATTAGAAGAACAATTAAAGGGCTTTACTAACAGATTAAATGCTAGGTGTTGGGGTTCATAATGGCATGTACAAAAACAAGATGTCTTTTTTTTTTCTTCACTTTACTCAAAAGTGGTGAAAACTAACAACTAAAAGATATGCTGTGTTTTCCAAAGACATCATCAGTAGGAGAAGTAGAGAAGGCTTGTTAATACATCTTTTACCTTCCCTATGATGCAAACCGCTCACTGCTAAGGAAATGCTAAGAAAAGCCAGACCTGCTAAAGGCAAAACTCTATTAAGTTGGCATCTTGGTTGTCTGAACATAGAATGGGACTGTGGACTATTGGGTGTAGAGTGGAAAACCTTGAAAACCTACCAGGCATGTCCCCAGGTCTTTTCTTGACTCCGTTTTCCTAGTTTCTTTCCTTTCATGTCATTGACATTTGTCCTTTTCCTTCTCTGATGGATTTCCTCTGTCTTTAGCCAAGTGTAATACAGAGTTCACATTTCACATGAGCCTTAACAGAAATCTAAATTGTATGTCCCCAATGCTATTAATAGTTCCTGGCAAATATCAGTGCTAGATACTGAAGAATAAAATTAATTTAGTTCTATTATACTCACACACACACACACACACACACACGTGCACGTGTGTGTGTGTGTGTTGGTGGCTGTAACGTACGTGCACCTATATGTGTAGATGCTACATGTAGAGGCGAGAGGAGGGCATCACCTTCTCCCACACTTAACCTTGTTCCTTTGAGACACGGTCTCCTTCTAAACCCAGACCTCACGGTTTTTTTTTGGCGGAGAACAAGACCCAGAAAGCCTTGTGCGCCTGTTGCTCTCAGTGCTGGAGTTTCAGATATACAAAGACCGTGCCTGCACCATATGTGGGGTCTACGACCTGTGCTCCGGCCCTCACACAGACACAACAAGTACATGAGATATATCTCTGGCCCTGAACTGAATTATATTTATTGGTGTGCCACTGACAACTTTTGTATGTGCTGGAAATCATGTAAATAAAAATAAAATCATAAATTTATCATAATATGTACTACTTCCACAAATACAACTAATTCTATCTTGTTTGTTTGTTCTGTTTTATTTTCTTTTCCACAAACTAAACCTTAATTTGTTTGTAAGGTGACCAGGTGGAGAAAGAACACTTTTGAAAAACAGTAAATAATGAAATTTTTTGAAAGTTTTCCTGTCTTGAAAGCCACTTGTACTGAACTGAATTTCATACACCAGTATGAAAATTATATAAAAGACAGAATCCTAATTAGACATTAGAAAAGACATTTGTAATCCCTTAATCCTGATTAACTTGTGCTAATTCATCTCATATTGTAAATGAAGAATTTATGTTTGATGATGGCAAACATGTCAAAATACAGAATAGATCAAAGGGTAGGAAATAATATGTTCACCATTTACTTATTCTGGATTTTTATTTTTATAATAATACAAAAATACTATAATTGTGCATTAAGTTTCACTTCTCATATATTTCCATAAATTGTTCTTCTATGTTTTTTTTTCATTTTTTAACTTCTAAAGCAAAGCATTTATTTTTAATGAGAAACTTTTTGCATTTTTAAAAAATATCAAAAGCTATTGTTACATAGAATATAACAACAAGTGTGTGATTAATAAGTGAATATTCTTTGGGAAACTAAAAGGGACCTATGGGAGAAGTCTCAAGTGAGAGAGAATAGTAGGACACAGGTGATACAAAAAGGGAAAGCTGAATGAAGAGGTCATTAAAATTATTATTCATATTTTTGAGTTTCAGTTCTATTTATCAACTTTAGAATGGGTCCTAAGATATATGGTTTCTGTACAACTTAAACATTTCCCTTTCCATGAATCAACTTAGTGCATCATTTAGAAAGGACACAATAATTTAATTATCTTTTAAACTCTTAGGTGGAGATGAGAACCATTTCCTTCCCCATTCTATCCCACTCCCTAAAAGTACCAGTGCTTCTTGTGCTCTCTGCCTTCCCCCCAAAATGCACATTATTGTTTCAATTCTCATATTAAACTTTCCATTTCATACCCAACACTAAATTGTAATCCAACCTAGCATTAAAAACCTCAACTCCTAAGTATAAAAAGTCATTAACATGGTTTGCTAAAACAGAGTGTATTAATATCACTGTGTCTTCCCACCAACAAAAATAAAGGGAAATTATTAGATTGCCAGTTTAGCATAATTCCAACTCCTATTTAGAACATAAATGAAAAACAAACAAACTCTTCATATGTGAAATAAAACCCAACTTACTGATGCATCGCCACTGTGGGGAAGGCCAGCTTCTCCACCTTCACGCTGCTCTGTGTGTGATCCCTGTCAAACGAATAGCATCCTGGGTATTCTTGCAGATGTGTAGGCTGGATAACGTTAAGAATACTTAAAGATTTAAAAGAAACTTGTCTAACCAGTCGGGACGGGTGAATGTTAGCCAAGAGTGTGGTTTGAGGTTTAGAAAAGAACCACTTGATGAAGTCTTTGTTACAGGAAATAAGAATGAATTTCCTGGTTCTTCCGAATTGAGAAACTATGTCAGGTCCCAAACATAAGCTACTTCCTTGACTCTGGGAGCAGCTTTCTGTTTGTCTTTCAAGAAGCAGCCCTTCTCAGTCTGAGTCAGTACAAGCCTGGTCTCCGTCTCAGCCATTCAACTCTTTCGGAGGCACCCGAAACAAAGTTTTCAGGAAACATTTGATGCTCTTGAGAAGATTTTCTTAGGGCAGTGGCATATGTGTTCATTTTATCTTGCCCAATATTTCCATATCTCTTCTAAAGAGAGCTAGTCTTAAGAAGGGAAAAAAAAAATCCTGAGATTTTCTTTGAACTGACAGCCATTGTAAGGGTCTCAGCAATTGACCATGTTTTTTGTCTGGATCCACTAATTTTTCACTATATCACCTTCTACTTTCTTTGATACTGCTGGGTTTTCATCTCTCTGACCCCAGTCATTTCTTCCAGTTACTCTTCTTCCTGTATTTGGAAATTTTCTCTTCCTTTCTCTTTGCTACAGTTCATGTGAAGTCTGCTCGATGTCCGCATCATCTAATTAGAGCCTGTCTACATGGCATTTACCAACTCTGAAATCCTGAACTTCCCTCAGGACACCCTTTCCTCTGGCATCTCCAGCTCCTACCTAATCTCAACAACCTTCCCATCCTCAAGTAAGCGTCTATAGTGAGTCTTGTATGTTTTCAGATTTCTAGGCTCACTTCTGTCTACTCAAGAAGCTCAGGTTAAGACTGTCATACACTTCAGTGTGCTAAGCAGCCCCTATGTGAGCACCAAGGCATTCCATATTCATTGAACTTTTCTTTTCAGCAAATGGTGTTCAACCTATTTATTTTCCATTCCTTCTTTCATTTGGAGAAATCAGTCTTTTGTTGTTTGAATAAGAATGACCTCTATGGGCTCATATATCTGAATGCTTGGTCTCCAGCTGGTGGAACAATTTGTGAAGGATTAGGAGGTGTGGCCCTTTGAAGGAGGTGTGGCACGCAGTGCAGGGGGCAGGATGAGGTTTCAAAAGCTCTCCCTGTCTCTCTTTGTCTCTGTCTCTCCCTTTTGCTGTCTCAACATGTAAACTCTCAGATCCTGCTCCAGCACCATGCCTGCCTGCATGCTTGCAGCCATGCTCCCTGTTATGATGTCCATGCACTAACCATCTGAAAAATGTAAGCAAACCCCCAATAAATTCTTTCTTTTATAAGTGTCCTTGGTCATGGTGTCTCTTCACAACAGCAGAAAAATATCTAAGTCACAATCATAAAATGGAATACAAATTAGTTACAATTAGTAAATGAATATAGAGGCAAATGCTCATACTGTCTGAAACATAAAAATTGCAGCGTAGTTACCAGTTTTCTATTGCTGTGTATCAAGTTATATAAGCTTAAGTGTTTAAACAATCACTTCTTTTTATTCTGTAAGCCAGAGAGCCATGAACTCAACTTTGCTGTATGAGGAGTATAATTCTAAATATGCTTACTTATATCATATTGCACTGTGCCCAAAGTACAATACTTCTTTGGATTATCTCAAAGTCAGCCAATTATTAACAGTCATGGTCTGAACATTTATGTTCCTCAAAGATCTCTGTTCAGAAAACTGATCTTCCAAAGTGATGGCATCAATGGATGTACATAACAAATAGTTCTACCCTAGGAATGGAATCCATAAACATTAGGTTTCACTAAGATGCTGTTTTCTAGGGATTATTGTATCTTCTAAATGTCTAATTGATTTGTTCTGTCTTTTAAACCCATCTGGCTTTTGATTAAAAAAAAAAGAATACTAAAATTACTATAGTGTCAATACAAAGGAGGCAAGACAATTTCTTTGTGTGTTGTTAACCATTTTTATATTTGCCAAATATACAAAGCAACAAAACCCCAACACTGTGAAGAGCAAATACATCAACCTTCACATTTTTAATGCCTTTTCCTGTATCGTCTACATTGGTATCCGTTAAAAATAATATACTCTGTATTTTTGAGATTTAAAAGTTCTCCACGTTTTCAAATTATAACTTACCAATCCCTCACAGTAATGCCATGAGGTAGACAGTTTAAGCAACCCACATGTCAGATGGAAAACATGAAGTGTAAGATTACTTGACTTTTGTGATATTCAGTCAATAAGTCAAATACCAAACATGAAAAAAGACATAAAAAGATTGTTATAAAAAATACTCTTTTCTTTTTTTTTTAGAATTAATATGGCTTTTTACGCTTATCACTCTTGTTTGTGTTAAATTATCATTTAATTCAATCTAACTAAACATGGAAATATTTAAATCAGTATACATAGTTTTATGGATCCTTATACAAAAAAGTTATCACAGTCTGATAAAATATAAATAAAATTACACACAAAGCATGTGTCCATTGTTAAAGAATTTACAAAGAAAATAATGAGAGGCTTTTTGGTAGACATATTTGCTTTCACATATCTACCAAAAATAGGAGTTTATCTAAATTAAAAGAAAAATCCAACATCAATCAAGCCCATCTTTTAAGTTTTTAGTCTGCATTTTTTTTTTTGATGCTGTCATGAGTCATCAGCTCAGAAGTGACCAGGCAGGACCTCTATGTGCTTGGAGTTCATTGAGATGCAAGTTAGAGCAACTCTGAGGCATTGAAAGTTATATTTATCTGGCTTATCTGTGTTACATATAAAAGGAGTCACGTGTAAACTAAAATAACCCCCAAACAGAAGTTTTAGCTATTAAAGGATGGCTATGCCACTGATTCTGTCTGCTAGAGTAGCACAGGCAGGTCTCGTGCTGGAGGGCTGGAGGTGAGTGCAGATGTCTAGCTTGGCTCCACGCATGGCAAACATCAACCTGTGACTGCTTGTCCACAGCAGAGAAAGTTCAAAACTAGTCCAGGAAACATCAAAGTGATTTTGAAAATCTGTCACTTAGTTTGTTTTTCAACAATGTAACTTAAGGTACTTTGAAATTATTTGCGTTTCTTCAGAGAAGTAGGGGCATTTAAGATTACAGCGTGTTTTTAAAAGTCCAAAGAACATAAAAGTTGATTTTCGCTTGTTCATCCTGAGAACTTACTGTATGCAGATGCTATTGCAAATATTTTACTTGTGTGAATACATGTAATCCTCAAATGCAGCAGTGAGGTAGCATTTTATTAGCACTATACAGATGAAAAAGCTAACAGAGATATTGGGCAATTCGCATAAAGCATACACTTTGCATATGACAGAGACAAAGTTTATGGTCCACTGGCCCAGCTCAGACAATTTGCACTCACTAACACTATGTTCATCACTAGGCTCTGGACTGTAATTAAGCTCCTTTGCTGGAGAATTCACTCACTATTATTTAGTGCTCAGTATATAACAAGCACTGTCCTAAGCGTTTTGCATAAAGCACTCCCCACGAGACACTTTGATGACATACAACTTGTCAATGAGCTGATGATTTACAAAAGCATTGGTTATCATATGCTCATGTTAGTATTTCTAAATAAATATTTGTATGACACCCTCCATCAAAAGGTTAGAGTGTCCTGCTACTAATCATTTTTAAGTCAATTCCATTTTCTGCTGCTTCCTGTTATCCTTCTTATACTAGTGAAAAACACTTATATTGACTTTTATCTTTGTCTTTTCTGAGCTAAACATGATTGATATGTGGATGGCAAGATACTGCTAAATAGAGAGCCAGAAATGCTTCTTAATGCAATAAGCTTCCTGAAGCTAGTGCTTGAGAGCATTACATGGTGTTATGGCAAGTTCATGTGCATTTAAATAATGACAATTCCTGTGGTTGAGAACAGCGCTCTGCTCTGTCAGAGGCAAACCTAGGTTAGAGTTCAAGTTTTACTGCAGGTTTCACGCTCCTTCATTCTAACTGTTGAATGTCCAGTCATGAGTTCTAGAACGCTGGTGTCTGGAATCTCTCGGGAAGATGATAACTGATTTGCAAGATGAGTCCTGGAGCTCTATACATCATATGAGGTAAGGTTGTAGCAGCCTGGCAGTTCTTTATATCCTGAGGGAAGCCATTTATGTTTGTCACATTAAGGAGTTGCTCTTATGAGTGAGGTACCAGTGCTACCTGTCATTGTCATGTTTTTTTCCTTCTTGGCAGAGCGTTTATGTACACAAAAGCCACCTCGTGATATTACGTTTGTCTGGGTCTGAAGCGTTCCTTGACATCTGACAGAAGCACGCATTTAACCCCCACGACTCTAACAGTATACAGTCTGCAGGCATCCTGCCCCTGGGCTGTGGCTATAGCTCACCACAGTCCTCTTTAGATGCCAGTCTTGGAGGTTATCCAGTCTCGATACTTAGTCACTCGTGTGTAGACTCCAGGCTTGTTGGGGAGAGCACATGACTGTCCCCAGCTTACTATGCCTACAATGTACCAGATGTCCCGATTGTCATAAACCAGAGGTCCACCAGAATCACCCTGGAATAGAAACAAGATCATAGTAATCATTTCTCTTCCACAGACCCTGTCCCCCAAAAAAGAAAAATAAAAAAGAATTTGTTACATGGACCCTGGAAACAGACTGTGAGTAGAACATTTGTGTCTTTCAATTGAGGTAAACTTTGTTCTAAACCCCAAAGCACATTTTCATTTTTAGTAGAAAGGCCAATAGTCGTTCATATGCAATGCTTACATAATTTCTGGCCTATCATTATGGTGTTTTTTATTTGTTTGGTTAGACATGTTCTGCCCATATGTTCTGATCTGAGAACAGCTTGTGCACATAAAATGTTAAATGTGAGACTATTATTTATAGCAGTAAAGGGAAAATTTCAAAGATCACTTCTGAATACTATTGGCTTGGCTGTGTTTCTCCTTTCTATCTTTCATGTAATGAGGGAGATTAAACAGACACATGCACTTGTAGAAGGTGAAAACATGTTCTCAGATGCCCGAGGTTCAGGCCCAGTTCTCCCAGTTATGGGTTAGGTTGAGTAAAACATTTGAACTCCTTTTGCTTCTATATCTCTATTCTTCCATTTGCTCATCTTACAAAATTGTGTGTGTGTGTGTGTGTGTGTGTGTGTGTGTGTGTGTGTGTGAATGACACATGCGTGAAAGTGCCTGTAGAGTCCAGGTGAGGGCACTGGATTCCCTGGAGCTTAAGCCACTGATGGTAGGCCACCTGAGATGGGCACTAGGATCTGAACTCAGATTTTCTAGGAAAAGCTCAGGTATTCCTAACCACCAATTCATGTTTCTACCCTCCCCATATACTCTTACCAACTATTTGTTTAGTTCTTATTAAATGCTCCATATATTTTGATAATTATTGGAGATATAATGGTGACCCCCAAAATGAAATTTTCTTACCTGAACAGAGCTTGATGTATATATTGAATAGGCTAATAGCAAAGACAAATAATAACTATGGTAACTGACAGAGAAGCATGCAATATGCGTCCTGATTGTTCAGGACGCAGCTTCCTAGGACATCTCTGGGAAACAGAATTTATGTTGATATGAGAAAGTAGAGCGGCTGATTGTGCAACAGAAAGCAGGAATGTAATGTGCCCTAGACAGAGGGAATATTTTTGCAAATGCTCTATAGTATGAAGGAATCTGCCATAGACAAGGTTCAAAAAGATGAAACTGGAATGAGGTAACACAGACCCAGAAAGACACACATGATATATACTGACTTATAAGTGGATTGCAGTCATCCAGTAGAGGATAGACAAACTACAATGCACAGACCCCAAGAAGATAAGCCTGATGGGCAAATTAGGCTTCATGTTGGCCTCCTAGTTAGGGGAGTGGGAGGTATCTCCTACACAAACTATGTTGCCTGCTTTTTTATCACCTCCCCCCTCCTCCGGTGGAACTTCTCTACAAGACCACAGGGGAGGAAGATGAACTCAGTCCTCATGTGACTACATAAACTGGGGTGTCTGGACAGAGTGGCTCCCCTGTTCTGAGGAATAGGGAGAGGGGATGCAGGAAGGAATACTGAAAGGAGAGGAGGGAGGGACCTGTGACCGAGATGTAAATTGAATTAATTAATTTTTTAAAAGGGGTAAAAAGATGAAACTGGAGATGTGAAAACAACAGCAGGGGCAGGAGGTCAGTGACATGCAATGAGGCTGGTGAATGTGTCCAGGAGTTATGAAACATCGTGGACCTCATTTAGAAAACTTTGCTCTGTATTTTTAAGAAAAAAAAGTCACTAAAACATTTTAATGATGCATTTGACATAACGACAATAGCGTTCTATTAATAATGCTGACTATCTGGCAAATGCACTAAAAGAGTACAAAAGTAAAAACAAAATTGCTAGCACTATGCAGTGAAAGAAAAGAGGAAAAGAGAGTTGGGAGGACAATATAGAAGTGAAAGAGAGAGAAGTTATCACAAAATATTTGTCACATTCAACCGGCTGCTTAAAACGGGGTATGAAGAGGAAATAGGCTGGAGATAATAATCAAGAGAAAACAGCGTTTCAAGAACAGCAAGTGCTGTTAACAGGTTAAAAAAAAAAGAACAGTCAAAGATGAGTGCTAGAATTTAACACTGAGGTCACTGGTGAGTCATTAGGAAGAACTCTCTGGAGAAAATAATACAGAAAACCCAATACTGATGGTTGAAAGCATTAGAAGGAAGTGAGGAACAGAGTCAGTAGGCATAGACATACTTTCCAAATATTATATAGCCAAGCCACAAAGTAGGGGTCTAGCTGGAGCAGCCAGGTCAAAAGATTTCTCCAATGAAAATAAAACAACAATGTTCAACAGCAATAATAAAACAAAAACAAGTTGCAAGGTAAAGGTGAACTATAGGTGAGAGACTCAATCAGAGCTAATGTGAACTTTCTCCCAAAGGCCAATGAAAACAGGGACTTGAGTGAAGAAGGAGGGTGGGCCATAGAGAAGAGGTGAATTACAGAGCCCTCCCCTGCACCAGAGTGGCTTAAAACTACAAGTCAATACATGGAAAAAGCTGTACAAATTCACAAACGTGAAAGATTGCGCCTCTAGACAACCAGTGAGAAACAAGAGAAGTACAAAAAGAAATTAAGAAAATAATCTGAAACAAACAAAAATTGAAACAGTATCCCCCAAACTTAAGAGGTGCAGGGAGAATGGATACATAGGGAAACTTACAACATTGAATGGATAGATCAGAAAAGAATAAGGATCTCAATTAAATATTACATTATTCCTTGAAAAGGTAGAAAATGAAAAAAAAAAACTAAGGTAAAGGATGGCAAACAGAAGAAAATAAAGTACAGAGTAGAAATACATAAAATATATACTAAAAAAAAAACAAGAAAAATTTTCATCACCCTGTTTGCAATAGCTAGAACATGGAAGCAAACTAGGTGCCCATCTATTGACTGACAGATAATAGAAATGTGGTGCAACAGAATTCTACTAAGCAATAAATTAACACAAAGACATGAAATTTGTTGATAAATGGATGGAACTGGAAAAATATACTGAGTGAATTAAACCAGAAGAATAAAAGACACATACTTTCTCTTGTTTGTGGATCATAGCTATGAATCTTTAGATCTGAATATATAACCTAAAGTAACAACAGAAACCAGAAAATACACAGGGATCATGGAGAGTGGGGGTGGGGATGGAGGTGGGGTGGGAGTGGGGGTGAGGAAGATTTACCCAGAAGAGTCCGGTAGAGCACAGGTGTCATGAAGGAGGAAATGCAGAAATGGGGAGGAGGGACTTAATTGGAGAAAGGGAAAGGAGAGTAATACAGAGGGAGAAATAATACTGAAGATGTTTGAAAATGCACAGGAAAATACATTACTTTATAATATATTATTTTATAAGCTCACACACACACACACACACACACACACACTCACACACATGCATGCCCACACACATAATGGTGTTTGCTACAAAGGATGGCAATGTTCTTTTAAGAGATATGCATTAACAAAAACCTTAATGCCTAGCAAGAAAAACCTGCCTTCTAGTTGTGAGTCAAGGGGTTCCAAGAAAATGGATCATTCTGAGCAGTTATCCATCTTTGGGGCTTGACATTAAGAAAGTAACAACGGAAGTCAAGCATGGTAGTACACCCTTATAGTATACCCAGCACTTAGGTAGTGGAGAAAAGAGGATCAGGCCATCCTCAGAGACATAAGACTGACCAGGACGACTATATGAGACTCTGTCTCAATCTTCCTCTCCCATCCCCCACTTAAAAAGAAAGAAAAAAGAATAAAGAAGCACAAAGTAACGTGTGGACCAAAGAGGGTACAGCTGATTTTGTCTCCTAGTACATAAAATGGATGCAGTTATAGTGGTGCAACTATCTTACCACATTGAATAAAACGCTGTATGAAAGGTGCTTTACCTTGGGTTTGTGCACATTAAACATTCAGTACATATGTCTTTTCCACATATGCTAAACTCAGAAACAGCTAGTGGAAATTTCCTTGTGAAGGCTTGGCTTCCAACTCACCTTACATGCATCTACTTTTCCTTCCATGAATCCAGCGCACAACATCCCCGGAGTTATCAGACCATCATACACCTCCTTTCTGTTACAGACATCAGTGCCTATAGTTTCCACCCTGGCTTGCCGCAGCTTATTTTGTGTAGGACCTATTACATAGACATGGATAAACAAACAAAGAAATGATGTGCCTTTCAAATATGATTTGTGCCTCAGACACAGATGAGGGGTAAACTGTACTATTCCCAGGATACAAAGTACAAAGCATTTTATGAATATTGGGGTTTTTTTTCTGAATTGTATTTGCTCTATCCTAAATGTCTGCATGAAAGAAATCAAACATGCAGGCATCGGAATTATATCATATCAGTGATTCCTCCAAAGCATCCTTCAATATGAATACAAGATTTTTCATGAGGACACATTCTGCATTTTTCTGCAAATAAACTCAGTGTCTTTTTCCATATACTATAAAGTAGGAAGCAGAACACAACACAGAGAAGCATTTTCCCTGCTGTCCTTTGTAGTGTGTTATGTAAGGAAATACGATGGATGACCAACTTGTACCAGCCGTCTGACGGCAGAACAGTGATAAGGGTTAGCAATGGAGCATGCTGCATGGGGTGAGTACAGATGGGACGTTGGGGGTTTGGGTGAAGCTACGGGTGAGTAAACTTGAGGTAGTAGTGAACGTGGGGGAAAAAATGAAATTTATAAAAATCTCTTACAAAGCCGAATTTACATGCGGAATATGTGAGAAAATTTCACATAAGAGAATTCTACCCACCATCATCTACAATAGACCCAAATCCTGTGACAAAAACGCTTGTTTTCGGTGGCAGTTTCATGGACGAATCCGGGAGGCAGACTCTCTGCACCACGTTTGAAAACTCTACTCGGGTAGTGAGCTGCGCCAGGGCAATGTCGTTTTCATTGCTCTCTCTGTGGTAATCTTCGTGGATGATAATCCTCCCGACACTTCGTTTCACTGCAGGTGGTTTTATAGTTGTACCAAAGGTAGCAATCCATTTACTTGGGTCTCTATTTCTGTGGAAAATTAAAGGATAAGATTTGTGATGGTTCACATTGCTTTCTAAAAAAGAAAGAAAAGAAGGGAAAAAAAGAGGAGGAAGAGGGAAGGAGGAGGAGGAGAGAGGTTAAAATCATATTTTTTGCCCAATTTTCAGGATTAAGCTTTTGAAAAAGTCCTACGGTGATAGATATAATTGATTAGTAGATCAACTGCTCCGTGAGAAAGAGGTTTTCTGTGGCTAATCCAAATAATTGCACATAACTTATTAATCAATTAGCATTATCTATCTCCGAAATTAAAATCCGTGCCTTGTTAGGAATTCTTTGGATTATTGTTAATTTATTTCAATGAACTGTTCAAAAATTTGCTCTCTTTTAGATAATCAGTATCTCTGCATCAGAGCACCCTTCCTGATTTGACGACTTGCTTGTTAGCTCTTGTTTGCTGTGGTCTTGGAGGCTAAGTGGGACGTGTCTACCGTGCAATTCCTCATAAGCACCGAGTTGTTTCTCCACCCAGGCCCACACCCCTTCCTGATATTCAAGGGCTAAGCTGCCCTTACTGGAAGCCAGTCTCCCACAGCTCTTTGCTGCACTGTGCTCAGCCTCCCTCTTACTAACTCTTCCTCCATGCAGCTGCTTTCCTTTCCCAGGGTCAGGTCCCTGAGTTCCACCCGGCCCAACTGTCTCTTGACTGCCGTAGCTCTTCTCTAAAGCCCCGTTCAATCCCTTTAGAATTATTCACATCATGAATGATTAGACATATACAGAAACCACAAATTGTCTGGGTGACAGGAAATTAGTTAGAAAATCACAGGGGAGAGTTCAAAAGAGGAATTTCCTCATTTATAAAGGAATCACAAAACTTTTTTTTCTTTTTAAGAACATTTTTTTTTAATTTGCTCTGTGTGGCTGTGTGTTTGTGAATACAGGTGTCAGTGGAGGTAAGAGGCAGCTATCTGATCCGCAGGAGCTGGGATTTCAGGCAGCTGTTCAACACTCAATAGGTGTGCTGGGAATGGAACTCGGGTCTTCTTCAAGAGAGAACAACAGAGCCAACTCTCCCGCCCATGAACATCACATTTTATTTTACTTGCTCTGAAGTCAGGGCTCCTTCATTCTTTTATTTTTTTTTAAGTATTTTCTTTTTATTTTACATTTTGAGATTATAATATAGTTATATCATCTCTTCCTTCCCTAAATCATCAACTTTTAAGAGTAATGAAAGTCTATCAGTTTCCAAAGTGTGCTAGACTGCCCAAAGATGACCAGACACACCCCGGAGCAGGAAGAGAGTTCCTTCTCATATGTTTAATTAATTAACCAATTAATTAATTACTTTATTTATTTATGGAAGTTTTGTTCAATATAGACACACCTTCATTTGATACCTAGGCACTGACTGCTACAATTTTAGGATAAGTAATGAGTAACATGACTCTATGAGTTAAGGAGAACACAAACAATTTGAGACAACAAAATACAAAGTCCATCCCTCTGTTCACTGTCAAAAACACACAACAGACCCAAACAACGCTGCTTTGTGAATAAGGACACTGAGAGATGCTCGGGCAACCTCTTGTCTGCCTACATGTTTATCAAAAACTTCCTAACTCACATTGTTTCTTAAAGACTGCAGAAAACTGTCATGGACATGAAGTGCTAGGACTGGACTTAAACACCATTTTTAAAATATACTATTTCTATAGGAAAATAATTTATTAAAGTATGAAGGCTATTTGGATAACTTTTACATCATCTTCAAAATATCCTTTTATTCCCTTTCTAAGCAGCATTTCATGTATACAATTATATTTAATTATGGCACTCAAAAATATCCCTTTTCTTCAGTATCATCACCTTACCCAGCACTTTGGATTACTTTTATTAGAATCAAACATACTATATTTGCCATATTTAAAAAAAATCTTTTGGAATCATAAGTCTCATTAACTATCAGATTTCTTTGCCATTTCTCATTTACACACTCCTTAAAAGTAGTTTTTCAAATTGTTGCATTTGTCCATTCTATTACCTTTTGAATATAGTCCCACCCTCATCGCACTATGAAAAATGTTATTATCAATAGTAATCTCTACTTAGCAGCTTAAATGTTCAGTTTCTATGTAGATCATCCCCAGAAATTGCACTAAACTCATTAAAGCAAGTATTTATATTAATTACTAATATGAAGATGGAATTCTGGTTGTAATTTTTACTTTCTGTGTAAAGAGTAGTCAATTATAAATTTAAGTGAATTAACACTCTCACAAAAAACAGTAATACAAATATCGGGAAACTATAAGCATAGGAGTGTGTCAGAAAATCTTAACAAGCAAGTGGAATTTGTGTTTGTCATGACGACATGGTAGATACTAGTTACTTTGGGGTTCATAGATAGGCAATAATGAATCTCCACTGAAAGGGTAACAGATAACTTTAAATTCATTAGGTCATTCTCATTATACCTTGTCTGTATAGACACTGGCTAAATGTCTTAGAATCATTCTGTTGCTGCCCTTAAGAGAATAATTTTTTAAAGCCTCCTAGAAGGACCTTGAAGGATAAATCTGCTTTAGGAGATCACGAGACAGAGTCACCGTGCATGCAAGGAACATTTATTCATGCTACAAGGGCAGAGTGACCAGGTAGCTCTCTGCTACCCTCTCTACACATTCTGAGTCATGCATGCCCAGGGCGTGCTTCAAAGCAGATTTCTGAGCTCTCTTTATAAGCAAAGAATACCGGATATCGACTGTGGGAAGTCAGAGAGATTAATTGGTGGGGGAACAGACCAGAGGTGGCCAGCCAACTTTTCTCCTTGAGTATGTATAAGACAAACATAGCAGTCTACATGGAGAATAACATAGTATTGTAGGAAAGATCACACTAGAATCACAATGGCAGAAATCAAGCGCTGTGTCGAGGGCACAGGAGGGGCAGGGCAAAGGACGAGACTGAGCTCTTCTCAGATGCTCCCCCAGCCCAGTGAGCTTACTTCCAGAAGCAGTGCGCTGCTGTGAGCAGCCACGTGTTGCTGATAAGTGTGGCTCCGCACTGATGGCCTGCCCCTACCAGCTGCAGGCTAGCCTGCCATGGCCACTCCCCTTCCAGAGCTGTTTCTCTTCCTTGGACAATCCGTTCAGTAGTGGAGGATGCTGGCAACGGCATGTTTGAAGACGACATTCTTATCCCACATCCTGACAAAGAAACACATAGTAGTTCGTTCTTATGACGAGAGAGGGAAAGTATCACGATATGTGTTTAGAGAAGTTACTTACAAAATTCTTTGCCTCAGCAACTCTTTTTTTACTTTTTATTTTTCATGCCTTTAATGTTTGTAAATATTCAAGGTCCTTTTCTTTTTTATTTTTATTTCATTTTTTAAAATTCTTTATTAATTACACTTTATTCACTTTGTATCCCCCCTTTAGCTCACTCCTCCCTCCCCTCCCAATCCCCCCTTTCTCTCCCTTCTGCACTCATGCCCCTCCCCAAGTCCACTGATAAGGGAGGTCTTTAACCCAGTTTTATCAGTCTTTTTTATATATATGCATATATAATATATATTTTAAACATACATATATACATGTATTATATAGTATACATACATATATATTATATATTACATATATATGTAATCCAAGTATTTGAGATACCTGTATATTAATTTTATTAGTCTGAGTTTAGCAGCTTGAGTTACACAATAAGTCTTTCATAAACAATATAAATGGATAATATCAGCCAAAAAAATAATAAATGAACTTAAAATACAAGCAAAAATGGAAACAAATTTAGTTGGGTATGTTAGATTTGGAAGCTGGGAAGTGCAGTCAGCTAGAATGACCACGTGTTCTGCCAAGGGAAGGCAGCCTTGGGCTTTTGTGTCAAATGTGGGTGTCGTAATTTAGCATCTTTGAAGGAGAGAGATGGGATGGGGGCAAGTTCACAGATCAGAAACTACTGCAAATTCTGGTAGTCTTAAATTCTGCAAGTCTGTTGGAATGTTTACGCTAAGAAACAAATAGACTAATGTGGTATGTCTCCTACTTATTGAGGTATAGTTAGGGTGAGAAAAACAGTTGAGTTCCTGATATAAAATATCTTTGTAATAGCCAGAAGCTGGAAACAACCCAGATGCCCCTCAACTGAAGAATGGATGCAGAAACTGTGGTACATCTATACAATGGAGTATTATTCAGCAATGAAAAATAAGGAAATCATGAAATTTGCAGGTAAATGGTGGGACCTGGAAAGGATCATCCTGAGTGAGTTGACCCAGAAGCAAAAAGACACTCACAGTATATACTCACTCATATAAACATACAAGATAGAATAAACCCACTAAAATCTGTACATCTAAACAAACTAAGCAAAAGAGAGGACCCTAACTAAAATGTTCAATCCCCATCCTGAAAGGCAAAGAGGATGGACATCAGAAGAAAACGAAAATAGGAAACAACCTTGGAACCCGCTACAGAGGGCCTCTGAAAGCCAGAAGAAAACAGGAAACAACCTTGAAACCTGCCACAGAGGGCCTCTGAAAGCTTCTGCAGTATAGAGTGTCAAAGCAGATGCTGAGCCTGATGGCCAACTGATGGGCAGAGTGAATGGAATTTTATGTAAGAAGTGGGAAATAGTAAGAGCTGGAGGGAACAGGAACTCCACAAGCAGAGCAACAGAACAAGATAATTTGAACACAGGGAACTTCCCAGGGACTCATACTCCAACCAAGGACTATTCGTGGAGATGACCTGGAACCCCTGCACAGGTGTAGCCCATGGCAGTTCAGTGTCCAAGTGGGTTCCATAGTAATGGGAAGAGGGACTGCCTCTGACATAATCTGATTGGCCTGCTCGTTGATCACTTCCCCCTGAGGGGGGAGCAGCCTTACCAGGCCACAGTAGAGGACAATGCAGCCACTTTTGATGAGAACTGATAGACTAAGATCAGAAAGAAGAGGAGAACCTCCCCTATCAGTGGACTTGGGGAGTGGCATGCATGCAGAAAGGGGAGGGAGGGTGGGATCGGCAGGGGAGGAGGGAGGGGCTTATGGGGGGATACAAAATGAATAAAGTGTAATTAATAAAAAAAATATATATATATCTTTGTGGTAACTGGCCCAAATTAGCATATAATTAAAGTAGAGAAAAGGATTTTTGTTCTCCTGTTGACCATTCTAGAGTGATTTTCCCATGTATTTTTATCAATATATAGCTTATTATTGAATACCAACAAGTCTAAATATTCTTTTAAATGCTTTATATTAGATATAGAGCAGATAGATTTTTAGAGTTAAAAAAAAAAACAACAACATTGGAGAAGCTTACAAATTGTGTATATCACCAACCTGGTGAGTGACAGAGTGGGATATAACATTAGGAGATTCCACAGCTAAGCCAATAGTACTTTACTCTTGAGAGAAAGTATTGTAACTCTGAATATATGTAATGATTTGCCCTTTATGTGACCAGAAGAATCAATTTATTATCTTTGACGTATTTTGTTAATTTAAATAATAACATTTTATTTTCTAAAATATGTGAATAGTTTAGAGAAATTTGTATTCCCTGATATCAAATCTTCA
Organism: Psammomys obesus; assembly: GCF_907164565.1. Lineage (NCBI taxonomy): Eukaryota > Metazoa > Chordata > Mammalia > Rodentia > Muridae > Psammomys > Psammomys obesus. Next base: position 384,224 of record NW_026596117.1, on the reverse strand, counting down.
ATTGATCAAATGTCAAACCAACCTTTAAAAAGCCTTTGTAAGCATTCCTACAACATCAATAATAGCCATATATTTGCCTTCAAAACTCAGAATATATTTAGGTGTGAAAATCTTAAAACAGACAAAAAAAAAAAAAGAACTAAAAACCTAAAAAGTAACAAAAAATCTTCAACTTAGTGTCTTGAATTATATAAGAGTATACTTTAAGAATATTAATATGACATCTAGAATACTATGTAATAAATATGTACTAAAAATAATAGAATCATACTGATATACACCTAATATGTTAAGTATTAAAAATTAAAAGATTAAGTATTTGATTTATGAAAGTATAAAAAGAAAGTATTAAAAAAGTATAAAAAGTAATAGCTTATATATGATGATCCATTCTCTTTACTACGAAATAAACAATTAATTGAGGATTTTGCAACTTACGACTATTGAGAAGATGTCTCATCTTTTTGCTGTCAATGGCTGTAATAAAGAAATAGAAGTTAGTTGACATGACAACACAGGCCCATTTCTGGGCTATTTAGCTAACATGTTCATGAACACCACTGCTAATTATTTGAAGTACTCCATAATTCAGAAAGACACTGAAGTTTTCAAAACCAAGTAATAAACAATAATCCTCTTACTTGATCATTGGTTCAAATAATAGAATTTCATTTGAAAATGAACTCAGAGTATTTTATTGCAGGATTTTCTATTATAATCAAGTAAAACAATTAAGAATGAAGGACACAAGGACCAAATATATGTGGGCACAGGGGTTTTTTCTGAAACTGTTTCTCCAACCAAGGACCATGTATGGCTATAACCTAGAACCTTTACTCGGACGAAGCTCATGGTAGCTCAATAACCAATTGGTTTCCCATAGTAAGGGGAACAGGGACTATCTTTGACACGAACTCAATGGCAGGCTCTTTGACCTCCCCACCCCCCAAGGGAGGAACAGTCCTGCTAGGCCACAGAGGAGGACTTTGCAGCCAGCCTTGAAGATACCTGATAAAACAGGGCCAGACGAAAGGGGAGGAGGTCCTCCCCAATCCGTGGACTTGGAAAGGGGCAGGGAGGAGCTGAGGGAGGGAGGGTGGGATTGGGAGGGAATAAGGGAGCAGGATACAGCTGGGATACAGAGTTAATAAAATGTAACTAATAATAATAAACAATAAAAAAGCACATTAAAAAAAAAAAGAATGAAGGAGCAAGGGTAAATGCCCCAATGGCTTTCTTTAGGGGGCTGTAGCCAAAGTATAGAAGTGGCCTCCGATTTTCATCACAACTGGTGCTGCCAGTCAGTGTAGTCTGGCCATATTCCCAGTGGTCGTTGATGAGGGTAGACTCTCAGGAAACAATTTTAAGGTCCTAGTTTAACAAGAACTAGGAAATCTGGCCATACACCTTGCTGACATCCCCTTGAGACTATCTCTTATATTGAAGTGTCACAAAGTTTGTGACTTGGCACTAAGGGAAGAGTAAGAAGCTCCTTCACTTAAAACCTATGCAATGACCTCGCCCATTCTCAGCTCTTGTCCCACAGCTATGTACTGTAGAAAGGTAGCTGGAGACAAGATGGTGGTCTGTGTAAGCAGACTCTGTCTGATCCGTCTTCTCTATGTCTGTGAGCAGCATTTCTTCTTCCCCAGGCAGGGCCCTCTGGAAGGAAGGCTTTGTGATCCACTGTTGAGAGGGGTTAGAGAATTCTTCTTCACAGAAAGGTAGATGAGGGTCAGACTACCACTACTTGTTTTGGGAAAGAGGACTTCTAGTTTCTATGGCTTGCCTTGAAGCAAATGAAAGGAAATCAGGGTGAGAGAGGTTCAGAAAGTACTGTTGCCCTTTTGGTTTACTTTAGTTCAAAATACTCTCCACGCCAAACATTATACCCCGGAGCATTCCTTTCTGTTGTGAATGTCCAAATAAGAATATAAGCCCAGGCTGGCCTTGAACTCGTGAACTTCTGCCTCTTTGAGCAAATCCTACCTGCGTGCACCACCACACTGGCTAGGGTCAACTAGAAGGGGAGGAGCACCTCCCTATCAGTGGACTACAGGAGGGGCATAGGAAGAGAAGAGGGAGGGAGGGTGGTATTGGGAAAAGATGAGGGAGGGGGAGACATCCTGAATACAAATTTAATAAATTGTAATAAATGATGATGATATTTTTATAATGTAAAAATAAAAAAAGAATAAATGAGATGATCATAAAAAAAGAAAATAGCAAAAAAAGAATATGAGCCCCAAGCCCTACTAGAGATTCATCAGAGACTTTTTTTTTAAATGAATGGCATATGTGTAACAATAGAGAATGTATGTAGTTGAATATTCATTATCAATAATTATCTTAGAACATATTCATTTTGTTATCAAAATAGCCTGTATGATAAGACATGTCATTATGTATAACCAAGGCTAAATATTACTTTTCAAAACTTTAAGAAATTCTGTAGCTTTAACAATGGAGTAAACTTTGGTGGTTGGTAGTTTACTTTAAGCATGTGACCAAGACTTAGGAATAGCTACATTATCAATAATCAAAATTTACTCTGAGAGTTATGTTTACAGAATGATGAATACATCCTATTTTCTTTTGATACATAATATATCAATAATCAAATACAGTAAATGATACCATCGTTATTTCTATTTGTGTAATGTATGAAAATTTCAACTTAAAGATGTACATGAAGGATCAGCAAGCCCCTCCCTTCTTTTACATGAACTCAAAAGTAACTAAACTTAGAAATTCGTGAGATAACGAAAGGGAGCTGAAAGGTCTGCTGTCTTGAGATGTAGACAACAGACGTAGGGATCGAGAGGAAGGAAAGAGAGACAAGTCCTGTCCATGCATCTGAAAATATCACTTAAGACAGTATTTTATTTGAAGCAGTATTTCACTCCCTAATTGCAGTTTTTCAAAGAACAGTAAAATCCCTCTGGGTTTGAATTCTAATCAGCTGTCTACAGTGCTTTTTGTTTTAATTTCATAAACTATTTGAACTTCATTTTCAACTTTGGTGAAAAACAAGGACTTCCCTGATATATATATTTTTTTTTCTCTTGGAAGTAACGTGGGAATAACGAAAAATATTTTGAAGTTATAATTGAGGAACTAGCCAGGTGGTGGTGGCATACACCTTTAATCCCAGCACTTGTGAGGCAAAAGCAGAGGGAACTCTGTGAGTTTGAGCCAGCCTGACCTGTAGAGGACCCCTAAAACTACATATAAAGAAACCCTGTCTTGAAAAACCATATATAGACAGATAGATAGACAAATAAATAAATAGAGCTCTTTACAGTTTACATTTCTCTTATTTCAGATTCACTTTTCATACACATGTTTGTTTCTTCAGTATAAAAGGTAACTTTGGGGGCTATAGAGATGGTTCAGGGTCAAGGGCACTTATTGTTCATGCTAATGAGCTGGGGCTGGTGCTCAGCATCCACTACCATCTGTCATCTCATCTTCAAGGAATCAGATATCCTCTTCAAGCCTCCACTGGCCTCTGCACACATGTGCACATAAATGCACAGACACACACACACTCACATAAATGGAGAAAATCTTATAAAACAAACAACAACAACAATCTCCGAAATGAACCCATAAAAGATTCTGAGGTGTATAATATTTCTGATTAGTTTCTGGCTCCTGTCTTTGCTGATTCATGTCTCAGGGCCTTGTTTAAAAGATAATGCTCACTATTTGATACATTTTAAAATATCTAATATCAAATGGTACAAAGAAAAATCGTAGAAACTTCATCATAAGCTCTCAAGAGTATGGAAGAAAGTGTAATTCTAAATTTTATCTGATTGTGAATTTTTATTTTAGTTTTCTTCTTCCACACTGATAGGCACTCTCTCTCTCTCTCTCTCTCTCTCTCTCTCTCTCTCTCTCTCTCT
>NW_026596117.1:337701-380303 GCF_907164565.1 Psammomys obesus | reverse complement strand
CTCTCTCTCTCTCTCTCTCTCTCTCTCTCTCTCTCTCTCTCTCTCTGTGTGTGTGTGTGTGTGTACCATGTACATAAAGAGACCCAAGGATGTCAGAAGAGATTTTGGCTACCTTAGAGCATGGGTTACAGATAATTGTGTGCTATCACGTGAAGGCTGGAACTGTACCTTATTTCTTCACAAGAACAGTAAGTGTTAACTGCTGATCCATATCTCCAAGCCCACTTACAGGTTTATTAGAGGTGAATTTGTAAAATTGGAAGATATGTGAGCCAGATTCTATGACAAATGCAGGAGATTGTAGTAAAAGAGAATTGAGAAAAAATGGCAAACATCAATAAAACACTTACGTGTGAGGGTAAATGATGGTTTATATATAGAGAAAGGCAATTGTTTGATCTTCAGACTTTGATATAAAGACCTTTCTATTTTTTTCTTGATTCTTTCAGCACTGTCAGTAGATGGGTATCGAAACATGAGCACAATAAGAATGTTCACGCCTTGTTCATCTGGACTGGAGCAAAAACAGACAAAGAAGTTCATCTCTGTGACTTCTATGCATTTAAAGAAACATTGTGTATGATGTCTGTGCACCTAAGACTCAGTATTATATGCAGCTAAAGGGAAAAAGATGCGATACAGGGCGATAATGAGTGTTGCAAGCACTTTAGGAATGAAAGCTAAATGATAGCAATACGAAGATTATTGTATACCTTTCCTCAATTTCGAGAGTTTTATGAGGTGCTCATGAGATCATAGTTTGTATCCAGGAATAGAATGTTTTAATATGTTTTGAACAAAAGTGGTAGTTGAGGTAATTATTCCCCAGTGAAGTGTGGCAGCAGAGAGAATGTTGTGCACCACATCCATTGTCCTTGGTCTGAGCATAGAACTATACTGTATTTCTAGCCTTTCCTGAGGTTTACTGAAACTCTCTTAGGAATGGTTGACTGTCAAGGTCTTGTAAATTTCTTCTCTTGGACAGAAGGAGATGATGTGTCAATGCAATGCTATAATGCCCACTGGCACCCACTCTATTGCCCCACTTTTGACTCTTTGAATTGAACTATGGAAATGCAATAAACATTGTTTTAAAAAATGATATATTAGTATTTGATATTCATGTAATAAATATTTAGAAGAAGTAGTTTATAAAGATAAACAATTTGATCAATGATTAAAATATATAAATTTATATTGTAAGCTTTGGAAACTGAATTTGATTAGAAAGACAAAGAAGAAAGACAAAAGGAAAAAACAGAAAAAGAATAATTATCCCAAACAACCATATATATCCTTCCTATATCCACCTATCATCCCTACCATCTATCTATCTATCTCTCTATCTCTCTATCTATCTATCTATCTATCTATCTATCTATCTATCTATTATCTATTTATCTATCATCTATCTGTCTATCTACCTTAATCTGGATCTCTCTCTCTCTCTCTCTCTCTCTCTCTCTCTCTATATATATATATATATATATATATAATTAAATATTCTAGGCCTTTTAAACATCAGATCAAATCATACACGAAAGCTAGTGAGTTAGAATAGCAGGTAAAGATGCTTGCTGCTAAGTCTAATGACCTGAGGTTGATCCTTGGAGTTCACATGGTGGAAGTAGAAAACTGACTTCCTACAAGTTGTCCGCTGACCTCCACAAAGCGTGATGACATGTGCATGCTGTCTGATGCATACACACAAACCTCCACAAGATAAATGAATGTAAAAAAAGATAAAGTTTAGTATCTGATAGCCCCATGTTTAATTTAGGTATATAACACTTCACCACGGTACTAAAACAAAAAGCATTTTAAAGAACAACAGAGCTGTGTTGCCATTAAAGAAAAACATTGCCCAGGAAATGACAGTGATGTAAGAAGAAGAAAATGAAAAGGCCTATATATTCTGCTTTGCTTTGCTCCTTCTTTTAGGAAGAGGTTGTTGATAGTAGAACCATCTAATTTCCACTCTTTCCTGCATAATTTTACATACTTAATAGCTGTGAAGCTCTTGTAAAGCACCTTCTACCTTCCTATTGTGACTAGGAGATCATTAAAATGGTTAAATAGCTCAGTTACTGTTGCTTAAGTTTTGTTAAATCTCTTTTTGCTACAGTGATTCTCAGGGTGGCTGAGCATCCATGTCAACAGAATGTGGCATCTTAACAGGATTGACTTTAAATTGCAGATCAGGGGTTCATACCTTATCTTGATAACATGGGACTTGATAAATCGACCCATTCCAGAAGAACGTCGAAACACCCTAGACATCTGATACAAAAGAATTAAAGTGTTAGTCCTAAGAGACATATTATTCCATGTATATCAAGTTTCTTGTGAAGGTCAGGTTTTTAGTTGATTTTCACATGGTGCATATTGGCTTTCCACGGTGAGAAGACTAAATGTGTGTTCGTATCCTTGCAGGAATGTTCGTATCCTTTCCAAAATGGCCAAATACACTGATACATTGTAAAATGAGATGATTTGCATGCACTGTCTGTGTCATAGCTCTATCTGTGAAATAAAAATGGGAGCTGGAAAGATGGATCAGTGGCTAAGAGTGCTTTCACTGAAATCATAAGGATAAGCATATGGATCGTAGTGCTAGTGAGACAACCCAGACTCCTGTAATCCCAGCTCTGGGGAAGGGGTGCAGAGACAGGAAGATTATTTGGGATTGCTGCTTTAAGCCTAGCCCTCAAAACAAGCACTCTGCCTTCAAGAAGAAACTGTGGTTCAAAGGAATAGGTAAAAAATGATATAAGATGTCACTTTATGTGATGCCCTCTTCTGGCCCTGTATGTTCTGGCCCTGTGTGCACTCACATAGACCCATATACACATACATAGAACAAAAAACCCAGATTTTTAAAAATTAAATAAAATCATATCATATATTTGATGTTAAGCAAACTGCTTACAAAATAATTTTAATCTTAATCAAGTGTGTTAAAGTATGTATTATTTTAAAGTATGTGTTGTTTTTAAGATAATACAGTTCTAAAAACAAAAAGCCCTGCAACCAGTTTGCAGCACTCTCATAGCGTCTAGTCCCCTACTGAAACCACGTTTGTTGATTTTGTCAGTTATTCCTGTATCAGTATACTTGAATGACTGTAACAGCATGTCTTGGAACTCTGACACCTCACTGTGAGTCATGTCTCTCTGAAACATTCAGGGCCAAACATCTAATACTAGAACTGGTAATGGGTTTCACCAAACTTCACTTCATGAGCATGACGTTCCTTAGTCTTTCCAGCCTGGACCTGTGAAGGATCTGAGATGCTTAAAGAACTTATTTCCTAAAGAGTCCTGATTGAGTGAATGGAATTTTATGTAGGAAGTGGGAAATAGTAAGAGCTGGAGAGGACAGGAACTCCACAAGGAGAGCAACAGAACAAGAAAATTTGAACACAGGGAACTTCCCAGAGACTCATACTCCAACCAAGGACTATTTGTGGAGATAACCTGGAACCCCTGCACAGATGTAACCCATGGCAGTTCAGTGTCCAAATGGGTTACATAGTAATGGGAAGAGGGACTGCCTCTGACATAATCTGATTGGCCTGCTCGTTGATCACCTCCCCCTGAGGGGGGAGCAGCCTTACCAGGCCACAGTAGAGGACAATGCAGCCACTTTTGATGAGAACTGATAGACTAAGATCAGAAAGGAGAGGAGAACCTCCCCTATCAGTGGACTTGGGGAGTGGCATACATGCAGAAAGGGGAGAGAGGGTGGGATCGGGAGGGGAGGAAGGAGGGGCTTATGGGGGGATACAAAATGAATAAAGTGTAATTAATAATAAAATGATAAAAAAGAGTCCTGATTGCCTAAAAAGGAGGCATGCTGAAACTGACCATCAAAGAGCACTGGGCTGACCAATGAATGTCAGAAGACACAGTTCTGTGATAAATGAACTAAAGCCCACTTTCAATCTAAGTCTTACGTGGTCCCATCCCATGTCCCAATTACTACACCCTCTGAGAATAAGGAGTTCCATGTGACTGTGCCATATGGTTTCTCCTTCTTCTTGATGCCTCAGAATTGGTACAACACTCAGAAAATTCTCCCTTCTAAATATTAAACCCATTTTCCTTGTGGCAGTCTAGTCATCTCCTAATTAGCCCATTAGTCACAGACTAATCACACATCCTTAGAACCCCGTGTTGTTCAGTTCTTCTTGTTCCTGCAGTGTTTCCTCACAATGACAGCAAAACTGACATCTAAAAATAGAAACCTGAGTGTATTACAGTCTTGCTTCCAGACAGTATCTCCCTCAGAGTAAGCACCATTATTATCATCCTCCTTTGTTGGTTCCATCTTAACACTGCCCTCACTTGAAAGCCCTCTCTCCTTGTCTTTGATTATATAAAAGAAAATATAAACATGAAGATCGATTTTATAAACTGATTACCATAAGGCATCCATTAGTAAATTAATGGACAAATAAAATATACTGTGTTTTAAATGCTCATTGGATTTTGGCCAGTCATGTGGAAGAGTGAAGTTATGTTACTTTCAGGATAATAGGTAAAACTAGAAAGTGTAAAGTAAGACAAATAAACTAGACTCAGAAAGACAAATATGACATTCTTTCTAATATGTGAATCCTAGATTTAATGGATTAAATATCTTAAACATATAAACATATATACATATATGACATAAAGTAATAGTGTAACTATCTGGGGAATGGAGGGGACAAGAAAAGGGAGAGGGTGGGAGCGAATAAAGGAGAAGTTATTGAAAGTGAATACGGTCAAGGTACATGATAAATGTGAATGCAAATGTATTTCTAGAACCACTTATTGTGTATACAAATATGTACCAACAAAATATTTTTTAAAGTGAAATGGGACTGAAGAAGTGGTTCAGCCATTAAAGACTAAATTCACAGCCAAAACACCAAAAAAAAAAATGTTTTAAAAGCTTCCATGAAATTACCCAAGATACAGTTCAGTCAGTATAAACTCAATGATGCTAACAAGCTTATGAACAGAAAATTCAAAGGAAAACAAAATTATCTATTTATTTTATTTAAAAAAAATGAACTATGATCTTAGAATCCATGGACATTTTCTGAAGAAATTGAATTCTTATTAACCTATTTGCATTGGGAACTCAAAAATATGATATCTAGTCCAAACTACTAATTCTATCCTTAAGCTTCTATGAACCAACCCTAATAATAACATTGCTGGTGAGTATTTCACCTAAAAATTTAGTGTCTAAAGAGATGATATAATTATTTGATCACCTTAAATCGATCATATTGTCTTCCCTGCTCCAGAAAGGCAAAGAGGATGGTCATCAGAAGAAGGAGAAAAGAGGGAACAAGTCAGGAGCCTGACACAGAGGACCTCTGAAAGGCTCTGCCCTGCAGACTATCAATGCAGATGCTGAGACTTATAGGCAACCTTTGGGCAGAGTGCAGGGAATCTTAGGAAAGAAGTGGGAAACAGTAAGATCTGGAGAGGACAGGAACTCCACAAGGAGAGCAACAGAACCAAAAAATCTGAGCACAGGGGTCTTTCCTGAGACTGATAATCTAACCAAGGACTATGCATGGAGATAACCTAAGACCCCTGCACAGATGTAGCCCATGACAGTTCAGTATCCAAATGGGTTCCATTGTAATAGGAACAGGGACCGTCTCTGACATGAACTGATTGGCCTGCTCTTTAATTACCTCCCCCTGAAGGGGAAACAGCATCACCAGGCCACAGAAGAAGACAATGCAGCCACTCCTGATGAGACCTAATTGACTAGGATCAGAAGGAAGGAAAAGAAGACCTCCCCTATCAGTGGACATGGGGAGGGGCATGTATGCAGAGGGTGGAGGAAGGGAGGGATTGGGCAGGGAGGAGGGAGAAAACCACAGGGGGGATACAAAGTGAATAAAGTGTAATTAATAAAGAATAAAAAAAAAGTACAAGCCACAAATAAAAGCAAAATATTCTTGCAGCAGTGCATGTAGCCGTAAATAAGCTGAGCTTTGCTCAGTTACTGTTGGTTCAAGGCTGGGCTTGGGGGTTTTTAATCTTTTTCTCCTTTGGCAAGGAACTGCACGAGACTGAGTTCTCAAGAAATACCAACTGGCTGAGGTCTACCTATGAAAATAAGGCACATTGTACAGGTGTCTTTTTAGTATAAGGGTGGTTATGCGCCAAAAGAAGAGTACAATGATAGAACAGTCTACTCTGGGAAAGCCTCCTGCTGACTCCGAGAAGTTTCCTTCCTCTGATCTTGAAAATTCTGATCAAGTCCTGATAGGCTAGGGTCAAATAGAACAGGAGGAGGACTTCCCCTATCAGTGGACTAGGGGAGGAGCATAGGGGGGAAGAGAGAAGGAGGGTGGGACTGGGAAGAGATGAAGGAGGGGGCTATAGCCAGGACAGAAAGTGAATAAATTATAATAAATAATGATAATAATAATGATGAAAATTTTAAAATCAGTTATTCACCAACTGTGATGGGTCTCAGATTGTTCCATCCTGTCATTGCTTAATTTTAATTGATTCTATTCTTTCCCATGAGTAGGCATCCATTAATAACCAAGATTGTAAGTTCTTTAAAGGAACTGACTTTGCTGACTTTAGTCTCATTAATAGCTTTGTACAAGGCAGATGTGTTATTAAGTAATTACATAGTCATTAACATTAGCTATCTAGAGTCACAGCCAGTCTTAATCAGCATTGTAAAGGCAAATACAGAAAGAAGAAAAACAGCAGCTCTTATATTGCTTTTTGACTCTTATTATAGCTGTCTTCATCCTTTTCTATTAATAACTTACTAAGTCAGCACAACTATAAATTTCCTGTGTTTGAGGCACTGTAGTAGATATTGGATAAACAGGATTAAACAAAAATAGTGCTGACTTGAGACTCAAAATAGACTTAAACAGTAATAAAACAAACACTTATTATCAAGTCTCATGAGTAAAATAATATAAGATAACCTTTCAAAAATTATAAGAGAGAAGGGCTCTCCAAGTAGGTGATACTTGAAGATGATGAGGTGATGAGATAGTCTTTGATGTGGTAGGAACAGAATATGAAAAAAAAAATAATCCAAAGGAAGGTCAATATGAGCAGAGCAAAGTGAGCAAGGCACAGAGTGCAGAGATGGGAGTAGCTGGAGCAAAGCATGAGAGCATTTGGAAACTTTGTTGAGGAGGTTAGATTTTATTTTACGTGTATTTAGAAGCCATTAAGAAATTGTAAGCACACAAATACAATATTGCATCTTCAGAAGGTCTGTCTGATTTCTTTGTGGGTATGAGAGGGATCCCCAGTGGAAACAGTGATAACTGAGTTGAATATGTGAGCTATAGTTCTATCTGGTCTAGAATAGATATGATGGACTAGAGATAGAAATGTGACTCAGTACTAGAAAAGGCATGTGAATAAGGGAAATGCAGGGACTCTAGCAATGAGGTGGACAGAGCTGTTTACTGGAAGGTTAGGATGAGAGAACACTAGAGGGAGCACTCTTCAAGGAGGGTATTTAAAAGAGGTTAATTTGAGATGCCTCCTAAAGATCAAAGTAGAAGTGTCAGGTAGACCATTGGATGTGAGTAAAGTTTTATCTGTATAATTCAAAGGAAGCTAAACTTGTCTCCACAGCTCACAAAATCAGCAGAGTTCCAACATTTTGGCCAGCCTTCAATTCTAAATTTAGCCAACCAGTTAAGACTGCTTTTTCAAATATCCATATGTAGATGATCATGGGGAAATGCCCTCCTGCTTCAGTTAGTAACTAAGGAAAATGAATTAAGTAAGTGTTAGCTGTATCTTCCAAGTAGAGAAGAAATATGGAAAGACAGACACCCAAGGACATAGTTGAGACCCAGATAGGAGCCATATCTGAAACTAAGTGACTCTCTATTTTTACCCAATAGTCTTCATTCGATTTATCTATATTCTAACTTACACTTGTTTAAGGCTATTTGGCCCTGAATGTGGGCTGTATATTAACAGAACAGAAAATTACACCTAAGCAGAAGGAGATGCAAAGCCAGGTCGTCCCTCAGATAATCTAGAAACATCGGCAACTGGAGATTTATTGTTACAGTTGTTCATCCAACAAATAAAATTGTATCTTTTCTTTCTAAGACAGGTTGGATAGAGATATGGCTCAGCTGTTAAAGCCGATAGCTCATAACCAAAAGGACAAGAAATTTCTCAAGGTATTAGATAATTTTTACATGCTGGTGGATCGTGATGAAAAATTTCAGCATGTAAGTGTTTATTTAACTGTAAATTCATAATTGCTTAACTAAATTGTACTTTGGGGGTGGATGTACCAGTTTCTGTAAGAGCCCCGGAGTCTTGACCTGGGCTGCCCTCGGAAATTCTCTGCCTTTGCCAGACATCACCTTCTGGTGTATGACAAAGAGCCCAGCCCTATTATGTCTACACAAAATCACCTCTGTGATGTAATCAACAGCCCACGTCTTCCAGACAAATCAAGCTGAGCCTGAACTTTTGAAACCACATCTTCGCTAAGATTGTTCCTGTGTGCATTTCTGCTGTCCCTGTATTCTAAATAAAATGTTCTGGAATTACTAGTATAAACAGTCATGTAATCAGAAATTTCCATTAATTGGGAACCTCTCATCACAGAATTTGATTACTGCCATTCAGTCTAGACAAGAATACGTTCTCTGGAACCACAGAATGCACTCTAAGCATGCATTCCACAGTGTCCTCTTCTTAGAAATTCTGCTATCACATTTTCCCAAGTTTTATATGAGGGTTAGCTTGCAGTTAGGAAAAAAGATTCAATGAACGTCAGCAGCAAAAAAATGTTTTTTGTAGTAATAGTTTGTGTCTCAGGCACTTTTTACATTTCAAGTATTATAACCTTTATAGAAAGAAAATCAAAGGAACCTCCAGATAGTCCTTTAAGCTTTATTGCTGTTTTAGAATATTAAAAAAAATAAGGTAAAATAAAAAAGGTTTCATCAAATATCACATTGGTACGTGATGTTAAATAAAAATGGAATGAACAGCTTTAACTAATTAAACTAGCAATAGTGAGTTGGGAAACAATCTTTACCTGAAGGACCTCCTTTCCCATTCCCAGTTTGCCACAGTTGCTTTACTTTAATCTGTCTTAACTGTGCCCCAAACAACACAGTATTATGCAAGTGGTCAAACAGTATTCCAATGCAAATCCTATCACCGTGTATCCCTGAGATTTCAGGTAGTCTTTATGACAGAGAAAGATGCTAAGAACAATGGTTAGCTTTAAGGTCTCTACTGAGGACCATGATATAAGGCATGGATATAAGTGTTCATAAATTAGTATATGTAGCCATAATGCTTTATTTATCACATATCATTATTGGCCATTAATGAATCATAGCATACTATCTATGATCATTATTTGACATAATCTTAGAGAATAGGATTATATAAATGTTCATTAAACAGATAACAAAAATTAATTTATAAATCCATCGAATGGGTAGAAAAACGGACAAAGTTCAATCCCAGCACTCACAATGGGCATCTTACAACCACCTGTCTCTGTTCTGTCTCCTCAAACACCTGCACGAATGTGCACGTATCAACGCAGACAGATGCGCCTATATATAGTTTAAAAATAAATTAAATCTTTGGAAAAAAAGAACACAAAAGACTTAAGTTAATAATTACAAAATGTAGTTAGAATTAATTTCTTTAAAAACTAGTATTTATTGATTGATTGATTCTTTCTTTAACCATGGAATCCAATTGGTGCTGCCCATATTGGAATGGGGGTAGGACTCCAGGGGGAGATGGGAGTTGGGAGTGAAGGGTGGATATAATCAAGATACATGTACAAAATTTTCAATAAATGAACAAACTTTTCAAGATTAGTAATATATTTAAAGAAATAATTTAAAGTCTTATTGAAATGCATCAAAGTCCTAAACGAATTAATTATTTCTTCATAGGCCTCTACATTGGAAGCAAGTAAAAGTAAATAACATGAAAATGTGTGTTTGTGTGTGTGTATGTGTGTGTATTTGATACATAAAAGCAAAGTTCAAGATTAGCCAAGCTAAATCTGAAGAAGATTACAACCCTAAATGTTTTGGGTATACATTCTGAAAAATATATCTGAACCTAGAAATCTGTGAATAGGATATAATTAAGCTTATAGATCTTAAAAGGGGAAGATGTGAAGACAGATTGCTTTACAAAGCGCTGAATCCCATATTTAAAAGTCTCATCTGAATGAAAAATTACAGATACAAAGAGGAAGACCATGTGAAGATGGAAGCAGAGACTAGAGAGCCCACTGTTTGTAGCAACAGGGTAAGGGATGCTTGGGGTAGCCAGAAGCTAAAATGGACTGGGAGGCATCCCTCACTATAGCCTCCACTGGCACAGCTACCACCTGGTTCTCTTAGATTGTTGGCTTTTAAAACTGTTAAAGAAAAAAAAAATTACATTGCTTTAAACCACCTAATTTTGTGGTGATTTTCTATGGCAGTCTTAACAAACTAATGTAACAAGGACCAACACTCACTGTTGACTTATTATAATGCTACAGCAGATGCTATTGGCAGAGTGAAAAGTAGTTGAGCAATGAAAGAGGTCACACATCTCAGTTACTATGTTGAAACTGTGGTGGAGCTGGCCTGACAGATAAGCATGGGAATAAGGCTTGTACCATCGTGGAGCTAAAAACACTGCACTTTATATTAGGGAGAAAACGAATTTAATTCCTTAATTCAAAACACACATGTGAGTAAGTTCCATAAAGCATAAATTTTAAACAAAAAATGCAAAGGCAGGGTTTTAAAAAGTCAATTACATAGAATCAGAAATGATTTCTCATGCAAACACAAAAGATACTGATGAGAAAATAATAATATCAAGAACATTTTAAAGTTTAGCTCATCTGTCCATCTAAATATAGGATAACAATAATTTTTTTTTTATTTTTCTTTTTAGTTACATTTTGTTAACTCTGTGTCCCAGCTGTATCCCGCTCCCTCATTCCCTCCCCAATCCCACACTCCCTCCCTGGTCTCCTCCCTGCCCCTTTCCAAGTCCCCTGATAGGGGAGGACCTCCTCCCCTTTCATCTGACCCTGTTTTATCAGGTATCTTCAGGGCTGGCTGCAAAGTCCTCCTCTGTGGCCTAACAAACTGCTCCTCCCCTGGGGGGGTGTCAAACAGCCTGCCCTTGAGATCCTGTTAGAAATAGTCCATGTTCCCCTTACTTTGGAAAACTACTTGGTTACTGAGCTACCACAGGCCACATCCGAGCAGAAGTTCTAGGTTATATCCATAGATGGTCCTTGGTTGAGTGTCAGTCTCAGAAAAGACCCTGTGCCCAGATATATTTGGTCCTTGTAGAGCTCCTATCCTTTCCATATCATACTAACTTCCCTTCTTTCATATCATTCCCTGCACTCTGTCGAGGGTTTGGTTATGAGTCTTAGTGTCTGCTTTGAAACATTGCTAGGTAGAGTCTTTCAGATGCCTTTTGTGGTAGACTCCTGTCATAAGTTCAATGCACATCCCATTTGTCTTTCTAAATGAGGATTAATCACCTTCGCCTGTGTCCACTTTCTTGATTATCTTCTTTAGGTGTGTAGATTTCATTATGTTTATCATGTCTTGTAGGTCTATATAAGCGAGTATATACCAAGTTTGTCTTTCTCCTTCTGGGATACTTCACTCAGAATGATCTTTTCTAGATCCCACCACTTGCCTGCAAATTTCATGATTTCCTCCTTTTTGATTGCTGAGTAGTATTCCATTGTGTAAAAATACCACAATTTCTGTATCCATTCCTCCGTTGATGGACATCTGGGTTGTTTCCAAGTTCTGGCTATTACAAATAAAGCTGCTACGAACATGGTTGAATAAATGTCCTTGTTGTGTACTTGAGCAAATTTTGGGTATATACCTAGGAGTGGTATAGCTGGGTCTTGAGGTAGCACTACTCCTAGTTGTCTGAGAAAGCGCCAGATTGACTTCCAGAGTGGTTGAACCAGTTTACATTCCCACCAGCAATGGAGGAGGGTTCCCTTTTCTCCACAACCTCTCCAGCATGTGCTATCACTTGAGTTTTTCATCTTGGCCATTCTGATGGGTGTAAGGTGAAATCTCAGGGTCGTTTTGATTTGCATTTCCCTAATGGCTAATGAGGTTGAGCATTTCTTTAAGTGTTTCTCTGCCATTTGATGTTCCTCTTTCGAGAATTCTCTGTTTAGCTCTGTTCCCCATTTTTTAAGTGGATTACTTGGTTTGTTGCTTTTCTGCTGCTTTAGTTCTTTATATATACTGGATATTAGCCCTCTGTCAGATAAAGGGTTGGTGAAGATTCTTTCCCAATCTGTAGGCTGTCTATTTGTTTTGATGACAGTGTCTTTTGCTTTACAGAAGCTTTTCAGTTTCATGAGGTCCCATTTATTGATTGTTGCTCTTAGAGCCTGTGCTGTTGGTGTTCTGTTCAGGAAGTTGTCTCCTGTGCCAATGAGTTCTAGGCTGTTTCCCACTTTTTTTTCCAGCTGATTTAGAGTATCTGGTTTTATGTTGAGGTCCTTGATCCACTTGGACTTCAGTTTTGTGCAGGGTGATAAATATGGATCTATTTTCATTTTTCTGCATGTAGACATCCAGTTGGTCCAGCACCATTTGTTGAAGATGCTGTCTTTTTTCCATTGAATGGATTTGGCTTCTTTGTCAAATATTGAGTAGGATAACAATAATTTTAAAAGTGTCCAAGTGGGTTACATAGTAATGGGAAGAGGGACTGACTCTGACATAATCTGATTGGCCTGCTCTTTGATCACCTCCCCCTGAGGGGGGAGCAGCCTTACCAGGCCACAGAAGATGACAATGCAGCCACTCCTGAAGTGATATGATAGACTAAGATCAGAAGGAAGGAGAAGAGGACCTCCCCTATCAGTGGACTTGGGGAGGAGTATGCGTGAAGAAGGGAGAGGGAGGGTGGGATTGGGAGGGAAGGAGGAAGGGACTTATTGGGGGATACAAAGTGAATAAAGTGTAATTAATAAAATAAAATAAAATTTTAAAAAAGAACATAAAAAAACAAGGAACAATGGAAAAGATTATTTCCAATACATATTACCAATGTAGGTTTATATTTAAATGGGCAAAATCATCAACAAATATTAATGACAAAATACAATCAGCAGATAACTATTATAAAAGTTAATAAACAAAGAAATGAGAATTAAATCCTCAATGAAATACACAGCATGGCAAATTTGAATAGTCAAAACGCTGAATATTGGGAAGGTTGTAAATCAGCATTTCCTATTGAACTTACCATTCGCTCAATCTGATGACTTCTTTCTATAAACTCTCTCGATGATCTAATTCCATAATTTTCTTTGTATTTGATGTTTGTGACTTGAAAAGAGGCAAGGTAATAGAATGACTTATCATCTGAAAGGCAAGATTGAAAGACCATGAGTGATGTGTTAGGTCCTTTGTTCCAACACTTGCTAAGTGTAGTTCTACCTAGAACAAAAATTACCATAAAACTAAAAGATGCATTTTATAATCCTATCAACGCACTCAGCCAAAACAGAAAATCCAGTTCCCAGGGAACGCTGGCTAATACTATTCTTGAAGATACATATGCTTATCAAACCTTTCCTACAGTTAGACATGTAATATATAATGAAAGGTCAAATGAAAGCATAGAAGTCATATGTTTTATTCCCTCAGAGAACTGCTAACATAGGTTACACGGGGTTTTGATGACATAATTGCCCAAGTTTTTTAAAAAATCTATCCTCTTCATAAATCCCACTACCACAAGCAATCTAGTTTATGCATGTGTCATTGAGAGGGAAATCTACAGCCTTTTTATCAATACCCCTATCTCTCCTCCCATTTTCCTAAAATACATTCTCTATACATCAGTCAGTTCTGCCTAGAGCTGGCTTTTTATTTTGAATAATTTATTAACTAATTAACTAATTCACTTTACATCCCTATCACAGCCCCCTCTCTCCTCTCCTCCCTGTCTTACCCTCCTTCTCTCTTCCCTCCCCCCTCCTCCCCTATTACTCAGATAAGGGGATTCCCCTGCTCACCTATCCACCCACCCACCCACCCTTCTCAGCTCATTAAGTCACATCAGGACAGAGCACACCCTCTTCCCCTCACCAGGGGGCAGCCTCACCAGGGGGAGTGATCAGAAGGCAGGCAACAGAGTCCATGTCAGAGACAGACCCTGGTCCTCTTACTAGGGAACCCATAAGAAGCCTGAGCTCCATTTGTGTAGAGGACCTAGATCTACTCTATGCATGGTCCTTGGTTGGGTGCTGTCTTTGAGAATACAAATTTGGCAATATTACTTGCCCACCTGAAGCTTTTCCATTTTCCTCATTACCACGGGAAGGAGTCCCAACTCTTTTACTTTTACACACCACATCCTTACTTGCTTGTAACTTGCCTTCTTTTCTTTATTTTAATTCTTCTCTCATATACTACTTCCTGATCTCAGTTTTTCTCTCCCTCTTCCTGTCCCAGTCCCTCCCACCCCAACCAAACAAAGCATATGAAGCTGTAATGGGTACCTCTCCCCATATTAAGTAAGGATGGCTGGCTGGAAAAAGACAACCCAGTAGAAGGAAAAGGGTCCCAAAAGCAGGTAAAAGACTCAGTGACAACCTTTATCTTCTTTTCTACATACTTAGAATTTGTATTGAAACAATGGTCTTTTCTACATTGAATTTTGCCTCTATTATTACTTCCTCTGGAAGTCTTTTAATAGGGTGTTATCATCCCATCTTTGACATTGCCTGGAAAAGTAAATTTTATTTGCTTCAGTTGTTGTCTCAGAGGCTTATTGCCGCTTTCTGCTAACCTAGGCCTAGTCCTAGAAGCTTCTAGCCTCTGTACAATCTAACCTAGGCCTAGAATGTTTTCAGCCTCTGAGACCTACTACTGAAAAAGCTCACCCTTACTCATTCTTACTGAGCTCTGGCTGGCTAGTTTAACTCACCTGTTCTGGCTCAAACTCCTCTCTCCAGCTGACTTATTCAATCTGTCTATTTTCTCAGCCTCTGAATTGCTCTGCTTGGCCTCAAAATAATTTATCAATATGATCTAATCTTCTGGCTCCTTGTCATTCTCTGGCTTGTTCTGTCTTCACCTGAGTTCTCTCTCTGCAACCAGTCTCTCTATTACTCTCCCAGTAAAACTGCCTCCTCTTTCTCATGACCCCTTTAAGTAGCTTCCTTTTCCTCTTACTTCTCATGAGAATTTGGCATATACTATTCTGTCAAGTCTTTCTTGATTTGTCACTGTTTCTGCCACTCAACGAGACATCACTTTCAAACATGGGTGTTTACTTCTA
This sequence comes from Psammomys obesus, assembly GCF_907164565.1. Lineage (NCBI taxonomy): Eukaryota > Metazoa > Chordata > Mammalia > Rodentia > Muridae > Psammomys > Psammomys obesus. The sequence continues at coordinate 364,950 of NW_026596117.1, read as the reverse complement.
CAAACTAACTTTACCTTCATTGTTTGGGGTTAAAGACATGTACCACCACACCTGGACCTAAACTTTTCTTTACCTGATACTTGCTGTATAGCAGGCTGGCCTTGAGCTCAGAGATCTGCATACCTCTAGCTCCTGGAATTAAAGGTGTGTTTGTATTCCAGCTGGATCACACAGACCTAGAAAATATTTGGATGTGATCTCTTGCCAGAACAGCCATGTTCTGAATTAAAGTTCCTCTATAATTGCCTATGGCTATAATTGCCTATTTTCAAGATGACATTTGGAGCATTCACACTGAGCCATCCACTACTGCACAACTGTACTCCACTTTGAAGAGCTTCTGTTATGCTATCATAAAGATTTTTACATTTTTTGAGGCAGTCCCTCTACTTAGCGCTGGCTGTCCTGGAAGTTACTATGTAGACAAGGGGTCTCAAGTACATAGAGATCCACCTGCCTCTGCCTCCCAAGTTCTGGGATTAAAGGTGTGCACCAGCAGGAATTTGAGCCCAGGGGTCTTTTCTGAGACTTGACACTCCAACCAAGAACGATGCATGAAGATAACCTAGAACCCCTGCACATATGTAGCTCATAGCAGCTCAGTAATCAAGTGGGTTCCCTAGTAAGGAGAAGAAGGAACTGTCTCTGACATGAACTCAGTGGCTGACACTTTGACCACCCTGCTGATGGGGGATCAGCCTTGCCAGGCCACAGAGGAGGACAATGCAGCCAGTCCTGAAGAGACCTGATAAGTTAGGGTCAGATGGAAGGGGAAGGAGGACCTCCCCTATCAGTGGACTAGGAGAGGGGCATAGGAGAAGTTGAGGGAGGGAGGGTAGGATTGGGAGGGATTGGGAGAGGAGTCTACAGCTGGGATACAAAGTGAATAAACTGTAATTAATATAAAATAAAAATTTAAATTAAAAAATATAAAAAATAAAAGAAACTGTCAAATTGGAAAAAAAAAAGAAAAAAGGGTAGGCACCATGCCTGGGTAGCACTTTGTTTTTCAAAATTACAGTTTAGTTAATCAAAATTAAAAGTTGAAAAAATGCATCAACAAAGACTTTTTACCTAAATAATCTATGTTCCACTTTGATTGCACTTCTGGTTTTACTTTTAAGATCATGAGACCATGACCTAATTCTCATTCACGAAGCAGCCCATGGGTTCATGTCAGAGATGATCCCTGTTCCTATTATTGGGGAACCCTCTTGGACAATGAGCTGCCATGGGCTACTTCTGTGCAGGGTTTCTAGGTTATCTCCATGGATGGTCCTTGTTTGAAGTATCAGTTTCACAAAAGACCCCTGAGCCCAGTTTTTTGGTTCTGTTACTCTCCTGTCCTCTCCAAGTCTTTCTATCTCCCCTTTCTTTCTAAGATTCCCTGAACTCTGCCCAAAGTTTGGCTATGAGTCTCAGTATCTGCTTTATATTAGAATCTCAAAAAAATTAAAAGAAGTGATTTTAAAAATAACATATCTATGGTCCTTGGTGGAGTATCAGTCGCAGGAAAGACCCATGTGCTCAGATATTTTGGTTCTGTTGCTCTCCTTGTAGAGTTCCTGTCCTCTCCAGATCTTACTGTTTCTCACATCTTTCATAAGATTTCCTGCACTCTGCCCAAAGGTTGCCCATAAGTCCCAGCATCTGCATTGATAGTCTGCAGGGCAGAGCCTTTCAGAGGTCCTCTGTGTCAGGCTCCTCACTTGTTCCCTCTTTCCTCCTTCTGATGTCCATCCTCTTTGCCTTTCTGGATAGGGACTGAGCATTTTAGCAAGAGTCCTCCCTCTTGATTAGTTTCTTTAAGTGTACAGATTTTAGTAGGTTTATCCTGTATTATATGTTTATATGAGTGAGTCTTTCTGCTTCTGAGATAGCTCACTCAGGATGATCTTTTCCAGATCCCACCATTTACCTGCAAATTTCATGATTTCCTTTTTTTATATTGCTGAGTAATATTCATTGTGTAGATGTACCACAATTTCTGTATCTATTCCTCCATGAGGGGCATCTGGGCTGTTTCCAGCTTCTGGCTATTACAAATAAGGCTGCTACAAACATGGTTGAACAAATGTCCTTATTGTGTACTTGAGCCCCTTTTGGGTATATGCCTAGGAGTGATATAGCTGGATCTTGAGGAAGCACTATTCCTAGTTGTATGAGGAAGCACCAGATTGTTTTCCAGAGTGGTTGTACAAGTTTACATTCCCACCAGCAGTGGAGGAGAGTTCCCCTTTCTCTACAACTTCTCCAGCATGTGTTGTCACTTGAGTTTTTGATCTTAGCCATTCTGACGGGTGTAAGGAGATAGCCTAAGACCCCTGCACAGATGTAGCCCATGACAGTTCAGTCTCTAAGTGGGCTCCATTGTAATAGGAACAGGGACTGTCTCTGACATGAACTGATTGTCCTGTTCTTTACCTCCCTCTGAGGGGGAAGCAGCATTACCAGGCCACAGAAGAAGACAAGGCAAACACTCCTGATGAGACCTAATTGACTAGGATCAGAAGGAAGGAAAAGCAGACCTCCCCTATCAGTGGACTTGGGGAGGGGCATGCATGCAGAGGGTGGAGGAAGGGAGGGATTGGGCGGGGAGGAGGGAGGGAACCACAGGTGGGATACAAAGTAAATAAAGTGCAATTAATACAGAATTAAAAAGAGAATAAAATATAATGATAAAATATCACATATTATCTTTTTAAAAACAGTTAAACAAAATGTTATTTAATTCATATAAAATACTGCTTTATAAGTATATTGATAATTCTCAAAATTATTTCTTTAAACCAAAGATTTTAAATTAGTCACAGAGTAAACTTTCGTTGGGAGTATTATCAAATATTTGCTGCAATTGGGAACTGTTAACAATGAATGATTTATTTTTCAACACGTTTTTGTGTAAATGAGCACTGAAATTATGTTTCACAATGTGATATTAAGATTTGCAAGTAGTGAACTATATATAACACGATACTTGATTATATCATACTTACATATTAGCTGTATGGAATATGTATAACTGAATAATTAATGCAAAGTTTCCAGTTTTCACTGACTGTAGCAACAGCAGTGGATCTATGCTTCTTCCTCATTCATACTGATTTTCTCTAGAGATGTTGACAAGCCGTTGCTTGCTCAGAAATGAGTAATATCAAAAATAAAATATAACGAATAGAATGGAACAAATTGAATTTCTATTCAAATTATTTTTAAAAGCTTTAAAAAAATAACATATCTAAAGTCCATGGTTATGAACTATGAGGGTGATGATTCATATTATTATTTTGTAATGTTGCTAATGGGAATAATTCATACCATACATAGCATCTGGAATCTGCAAAATGATGATCCAAAAACAGCTTTCTCTGACTCTTTATATTTTTTAAGCTATGTACTGTAATTAAACCATGTACAAAGCAAAATTATGTTTTATATTATTTTCTCCTTCCTTTTCCTTCAAACCTCACATGTATACTGCTTGCTCTCTTTCTAAACCATGGCTGTGTGTGCGTGTACACACACACACACACACACACACACACACACACACACGTGCATGCACACATTTATAAATGCATAAATACAATCTGCACAGTCCATATGTGACTTGTATGCATGTTTTTAAGCCTGACATTTGTTATTTAATAACCAATTGGTGTGTTCCTCTCTTGGGAGACTATTTCTTCTACACCCATCATTCTTAAATTTTCTGTAATTCTTTGTTTAGTGTTGCCATTTGGGCACAATCATCCTTTGGAATGTTGTAGAAGTAAAGATGATTGTAATAGACACTTAAATCCTCAAAAAAAAACAATAATTACACAATAATTATAACAGTCACTGCATTATAATACAGTGATGCTGAGCCCTTTTTTTTATCTATTCTGCTAATTTCTGCAATGAGGAAGTTGTACATTAAAAGGACTTTTTAGAGTTCTGTTAAAGAGAAACTAATATCCCAAATTACTCAAGCCTGGTGGACCTGAGATTAAAACCAGGGCATATCTGTCTCTATATCGCCTCAGAATACAACTCCTATATCCCTGGAAATAGAGTTAGTCCTGCATAGTGAGAAAGCAAGTGGGCTATCCCAAAACAGATGAACTCTCCATAGCTTTATAAAACAAGTTTTGAAATAGTTTCTAAAATTAAGTTTATGAATTTTGTGAAAATGCATTTTTACAAACTACAATCCTTAAGTTTTTATGTGGTACATAAAAACTTGTTTTACCACATAAGAGATAAAACAATACAAAATTATCCTAAAATTTTAACTATATAAATGTTTGACAAACATCTATTACATAATCGCAATAAGTAAAATAAACAATTAAAAAGTCCACTCCCACTCCCCAAAAGAGAGCACACAATTTCCAAACTTGATGTTTGAAATTTCTGTTCACTCTGGAAACCATATGATATGGTTGTGACTAAATATTCTATGAACTTTTTCACTAGCATAAAGCTTTTCTAGTATGCAGCTGGTAATGGACATTTATTTATGAAGCATTCAAAAAATGGAACGGGGGAGAAGAAAGGAAGAAGACAAATTATTCGATAAGAAAATGAGATAAAAATTTCAACCACAATAATAGGAAATACAAACGCCCTGCTGATGCATGGATAGGTCCTCAACACTTCCCAACATCATTGCTGATCAGGGAAACGCGATAGAAATTCAAATTGTGATGCTAATGCTACCTTTAGCCAAACTAGCAATTATATAAAAGGCATGGAAATACTAATGCTGATGATGATTCATGACAGTGATAATTGGCATGTCATAATAAAAAGATAAGCAGTTAATTTAAAAGGAAGAGGAGGAAGAGGAGGAAGCAGCCACCCCAGGGTTAATACAGGTAGAGAATTTTTGACGTTTTTTACATCTTCATGTTTCCTATGCAACCTCTTGTACATGTTCACCTGTGTACCAAGACATATGCATAAACATATAGTGGTTGGGGTCTTATAACATGAACAACTTTCAGTAAGCCTCATGCTCATGAATATATGAAAACGCTTGGGGTGAATATAAGAAAGTGCAAATTTATTCTTAGATAGTTCGGGAGGTCTCATGTCAGTTGGTAGGTTTCAATTTTCCGTGGAGGAGAGTCTGGTCGTTCTGGGAAAAATCTGTGTTTGGTCATTTCCTAGAGTGACCTCATCCTTTGGCTCCTGGTTCCACAGCATATGACACTTTCTCTCCTTCTATTTCAGTGCATTCCCTCACTCAACCTGCTTTCTTAGAGGCATCCATGAAGTTGTATTTGGGAGCCATACAGAGAATCTGTAATAGTATCCCCATCTCAGCGTTATTAATGATGGCTGGCACATCTCTTCTGTGGGGAACATTCACAAATTTGGAAGATTCAGATGTGGGCCTCTTTGTATGCATGTCTAGCACAACCATTATGACAGTGTGTTTAAAATACTTCTAGACATTTTTTAAAATTATCCCTTCACTGTTTCTTTCCTGAACACCTACAGCCTTGCAGCGAGTTGGTTCTATTGTTTTTTACTTGCTGTTTTTAAGACATAGTCTCATTCTGCAGCACACACTGACAAAAATTTACAGTGTGTTCCAGGTTGGCCCTGTAAACCCTCTGATTCAGCCTCATTTCAGTTTTGAAATGACAGGCATAAGTAAGGTATTATAATCATATGCCTATTTTAATAACTTTTAGTCCACAATGTCAACAACGAAGATAAAATTATGGGAGGCAACTTGATGTGGGTTTGGCAAAATATAAATATTGCTTATGAGCTAAATAAAATAGAAAAGTAAACTGGAAATTTAAAAATTTTTTCTTTATAGATTGTTTAGTTGTGCTGTTATTGTTACAACCGGTGAGAGTCTTTAAAACTTTAAAATTTCAGTCATTTATGTTTACAACTATGCAAGTACAAAAGTAAATGAATCTTAGCTGTGTCTTTCTGCTCATCTGTGACACCATTTTTGCAAACAGATAGAAATCAGTTCTGAGTTTTCCATTCTTCCCAGTCATGGAACAATTTGACTTTCCTTCAGAAAGCTTTGGCTTTTTAAAGGTGTTTTAGAGAAGGTTTTACCCTTTTCTGCCTCCCTTTCCCATTTTCCTCTTCCCTTCCCTTCCTCTTTCCCTCTCTCTCTCTCTCTCTCTCTCTCTCTCTCTCCTTTATTTCTTTGTGGCATTAAGGATTTGAATCCACATCCTAACACCTGCTAGGCAATTGCTGAATGGAATAATATCCTCAGTGTTTTTACTTCTTAAATTTTGAGACAGGGTATATATTTGACCCAGCTGACCTCATCCCAGGGTCTCCTGAATATCTGGGATAGGATACAAGCTAGCTCTCCCTAGTCATCTTTGTCATGTTGTCACAAGTTCTCTAGGGGTGGCTCATTAACACCTTGATTCTCAGAAAGGCAAGGAAATGTATAGCTTGATGTTATTTGTCTTCATTCTGAAGAAACTTCATTCCCTTCTTATTTTCCCTCTTCTTTGCCTACCACACATATGGTATCTACTTAAATTTTTAATATTTAGAAATGTGTAATGCAGGGTTTCTGTTCTGAGCTCACTATACTTTTACATCAATAAAATATTGTATTTACCACTTAGTGTCATCAAAATGTCAAAGTTCATGCAAAAGAGTGTATTCATACAATAGGAACATGACACGGATACTTACCTTCAACAACGAAATGAGTGACAATACCGATTGTGATCCCTATGATTGCTACAATTGCTAAAGTGAAGAGAGATAGTCGTACAGAGTCCCAAAACTGTTGTTGCTTTCTTTGATATTCGATTCGTGGGTATTCAGTCTCTGAGAATTCAACTGGTCTGTGATAACAGAATAAAAAATAACAGCCGTTCAGTAGACTTCATGATGGCTCTCTCATGTGCATTTCTTATGTTGGTTCATTTGGCAAGTAATTTGTATTACTAAGTAACACTGTATTACCAAAATCTCAGTAAGAGCAGTGAATAACATGCATCTTCCCACACCCAAACCGCAAACATAGTACACCTTTTAGTTAACTTCTATCAACATGGTGAGTTCTTTGCGTTGCTGTCTGTGTGGCATACGGGCAATTGAAAAGTTTGGTTAGTGCAACATAAAGGCTAAATTAAAAAAAAATTATACTGTATAAATAATATTTTAAAAAGGGAGATTTTAAGCACAAGTTTGCAGTTTCATCAGCTGTAATTGGTTAAAAACAAAAGACTTAAAGATTGAAATAAATCTTAAGAAGTTCTTAAAGCTTTGTTTTTGAAGTAACTGTACAGGCTGGAGAGAAAGCTCACTGGATAAGAGCATTTGTTGCTCTTCCAGAGGGTGGAGATCTGGTTTCCAGACCCAACATCGGAAATCAATAACCATCTGTAACTCCTGTTCAAGGGTATCCAACTCCCTCTTCTGGCCTGTGAAGGTACTGTGTGCATGTGGTACACAGGAACACAAATAAGCAAAAGACCCATATGCATAAGTTTGCTGGTGGGAATGTGAACCTGTACAACCACTTTGGAAGTCAATCTGGCGATTTCTCAGACAATTGGGAATAGTGCTTCCTCAAGATCCAGCTATATCCCTCCTAGGCACTCCTAGCAGCTTTATATGTAACAGCCAGAAGATGGAAACAACCCAAATGTCTCTAGTTGAGGAATGGATACAGAAATTGTGGTGCATTTACACAATGGAATACTACTCAGCAAGTAAAAAAAAAAAAAAAAGGAAATCATGAAATTTGCAGGCAAGTGGTGGGATCTAGAAAAGATAATCCTGTGATGATGAGGTATCCCAGAAGCAGAAAGATACACATGGTATATACTCACTTATAAGTGGATATTAGACATATAATATAGGATAATCATACTAAAATCTGTACACCTAAAGAAGCTAAGCAAGAAGGAGGACCCTGGGTCAGATCCTCAATCCTCACTCCGAAAGACAAACGGGATGGACATTGGAAGAAGGAGAAACAGGAATCAGGTCAGGAGCCTACCACAGAGGGCCTCTGAAAGACTCTACCCAGCAGTGTATCAAAGCAGATGCTGAGACTCAAATCCAAACTTTGGTCAGAGTGCAGAGAATCTTATTAAAGAAGGCAGAGATAGAAAGACCTGGAGGGGACAGGAGCTCCACAAGGAGAGCAACAGAACCAAAAAACTCTGGTCACAGGAGTCTTTTGTGAGACTGATACTCCAAACAAGGACCGTGCATGGAGATAACCTAGAACCCCTGCACGGAAGTAGCCCATGGCAGCTCAGTGTCCAAGAGGGTCTCCCAGTAATAGTAACAGGAACTGTCTCTGCCATGAACCCAGTGGCTGGCTCTTTGATCACCTCCACCTGAGACAGGAGCAGTCTTACCAGTCCACATAGGAAGACAATGCAGCCAGTCCTGATGATACCTGATAGACTAGATGGAAAGGAAGTAGGATCTCCCCTATCATTGGACTGGGTAAGGGGCATAGGAGAAAAACAGGGAGGGAGGTTGGGATTCGGAGGGGATGGGGGAGAGGCTACAACTGGGAAACAAAGTGAATAAACTGTAATTTTTAAAAATAAATATATATATATATATATATATATATATATATATATACAAAATAGTTTTTAAAAAGTAACAGCAGCACCTACAGGTAATGACCATGGTTCTTCGAATTTCATTGATAATTCTAGCCAGAGCTCACTGCGTGTGAGCAGTATTTGATGGCACTCTAGTATTCAGGGCCCCTATGACTTTTCCCACTGACTTGTCTCAGCTTCCCTGATGCACTACTTATTCTAGGGACAGCACATCATTCGGAGCACTTCTTCCAACACAGACGTTGTTACTTGCTTAACATCTGAAACCTCAAACAGCACTCAGTGCCGTGGCTTTTGTATTTTTATGAAAACATTTAATTTTATTTGACAAATATGAACATGTTCACTAATATAAAAGGGATCCTTATGTTATTACCTATGACTTCACAAACCATTGTATTTCCCTAAAGGTTTAGACATGTACTCTGCCTTTGGGATACTAGTTTATGGTAGAGGAGAAAGACATGGAAACAGGTTGTTGCAGCTAAGTTATAAAAGGTTTATATAAGAAACAATGAACCACCAGGAACAGTGACACATACCTGTAATCCCAGCACTCAGGGAGGCATAGGCAGATGTATATCTGTGAGTTCAAGGCCAGCCTGGTCTACAAAGCGAGTCCAGGACAGCCAAGGCTACACAGGAAAACCCTGTCTCCAAAAACCCAAAGCCAAAACGCAGTTAACCTTTTTTGCAGGGGTGTGATGGGAGATTTTTATCAAGAAAGCTGCATTGTTTTTTGTGTTTCTTCATTTTCTTATTGGAACAGGCACTGACCACATCGCCTGACTGACAGGGAACTCGCTGGCTTCCAACCCACGGATATCCTCAAACCTACTGGTTGATCCCTGACTCTGCCTTGAGAGTTCTGGGATAAAAGGGATGTACCACTGTGACCAGGTTAGGCTACACTATTAAAACTTTGAGGAATGAAAGCTTACTAGATATTTTTTTTAAAGTAAGAGAAAGAAAAGAGAAAACATAATGTGAAAAGGAGAAACCAAAATGGTGAGATGTGAGGAAGTGCTCACTACTAATAATTAGTATCAGAAAGAAAAATACAAATAAAATTGGACTATTGCACTAAAAAAACGTATGCTCTGCAAAGTGTATGCAGACAGGAAGGCTTTCCCAATACTACAGTACTAAAAGAGGACACAGTAGAATAGGTTATTGTAAATGCATGTGTATGGGATGTTTATAATCCCAAGGAGAGTTAGAAATTTTCCTGCAGGAACTGGGCAGCCAAAATTTTAATTAGGTAGTGAATATAAGATAACTCACACAACTATGAATAGGAATGGGGATTAGGCAAAACATGGACAGGTATGTCAGGGTAGAGATCATGTTGAAGATCCAGAAGAGAGATAGCCAAGTGCCTGGACAGAGGGTGCAGCCTGGGATGGAAAGAAAAACAAAGCCAGCTCTAATCCTGATCCTTCCTGAGTGATTGATTGGATGTGGGAACAAAGAAATGATGAGCAGCTCACTTGTGTGGATGTTCAGGCGAATCATTGTGCCTCTAGGAAAGATGAGGACAATTAAAGAAAAAGAAAGTTCTTCCCACTAGGTATCAATAACGCTAATATTAGGCTGAGCCAGCTGGAAACAATGCCTTCCCTTATTTTTGTTGGATCGCCAGTGTCTGTTTACCTGAGCCCAATGAAAGCAACTCTTAAGGTTGAAGCTGCACAATGCAGAAGAAAAATACCTATGTTCCCATGAGCATTGCTTTCCTTCTGACCCAAAATAAACCTATTTCCAAAATACATGATAGTGAGTATTCTTGGTTATTTAGTGTATGTACCTGGCCACTCGTTGTCCCCTCTTCTTTATGCTTTCATGATTCCATACCTGTATTCTGACCCTTTCAAATATCATGAGTGAGAATCATTTTTTACCAAATTCAATGCGATGATAGCTGAGCATCACAAGGGGCACTTTTCTTCTTTTATCATAGCCATATTTAATTTTGAAATAAGTTTCTTCTATCTATGACTACTTGTTTTCAGTCTGATAGGACTCAAATAATTTCTGTCTCATGCATGCTGAAGTAAGTTTTACCTCATATGTCTGTGCTGTGATGTACAGGCTGCAGGAAGAGCGGGCAGATGCCACCCGATCACTTAAGAAGTGTTTGTCATCTTATGGGTTTGATATGTATTTCTTTCTCAAGTGGTCCATTTGTTGGAGACTTGGTTTCCAGACGGTGATATTGTTGAGAGATGAATGAGCCATGAGGATGCTAAGTGACCCATGGGCTAAACTATTAATGTCTTCCCGCTGCATAACTCATTAAGGGATGGGGCCTGGTCAGAGGACGTAAATCACTGGGGAGTGTTTACTTGAAGGGTCTGTTCTGTTTCCTGGAACCCAAGAGCTTAAAACATATGCTTTGCCATGCAGTTTAGCCACATTCTTTGCCATCACCACATTCCAAGAACAAAGGAGCAAGTCTACTAGAAACAGACACCTCTGAAACCATGACTCAATGCAAATGTTTCTTCTGTAAGTTGTTTATTCCAGGCATTTTGTCATATCAACAAGAACAACAACAACAACAACAAAAAAAAAAATCCTAGAACACTCCAAGTAGGAAAAAGATTCTTAAAAATCCAGCAAAGTATTGGGTTAGCTACTGTTAAATATTTGAGGTAATCATAATAGAAAAAACTGTGTTCAAAACAGTCGTAAGTATGCAATATACTTTGATAATTTGTCTATCTTAATTTATTTTAATTCATTGTTTGCTATTTTAATACAAGGCCTCATTGCATAGTTTTTAGTGTCCTAGAACTCACTATGTAGCCCAGACTAGGTTCTCCTGTTCTGGGCTCCTGAGTGCTACTCTTACAGGCAAGAGCTACCCTACTCTCTTCATCTGGGTAAGATATTTTCATTGGTTTATAGTCACTGTGGGTGGACATTAACTAGGCTGTTTTATCTCTTAGTTTTTATTTTTTTTCTGATCTTTTTGTGTTCTATATATTAATCCTCTGTCAGATGTGTAGTAAGAAAGTGTTATTTTTTTTTAGTCTGTATACCAATGTGTTATATGCATTTCATACATAAAATTCAAATTTTGATAAAGATCATTTTATTTAGATGCTATTTAATTCCTAGTGCTTTTAAATATTTCTATTAGTTCTTTTGACTTGAACACAAAATTCACACATATGAATTAGATGCTAAATAGAAACACTTTACCAGTTTTTATAGTAGTTTAAATTACCACTGTTTTAAGGAAAATTAAGTACATTTGTTCTCTAGCATTTTTAGGGAGCATAATGTTTGCTTTGCTTTTATTTTCTTCGTGTTAAAATAAAATGGAGACAAAAACTAGGAAATATATTAATAGGTAGAGAAGAATATAATTGAAACACACTCTACTGTTTGAGCCATCTATTGAGTGTTAAATAGAAAGGGAGTATATAGTCCAAGTTGGCCTTTTTATTATTTATTTTAAAAAATATTTTACAGTTTTAATTAGATAGTTACATCGCTCTCCCCCTAACCTTTCCTTCTTCCAGCTCTTCCCAGATCTCTTCCATCTAACCTCTCCCATGCTTTCAAATTGAGTCTCTCTTTATTTGATTACCATTGTTGCATATACATGTGTATGTGCAAAAATATATGAAAATTCTATGTAATGTAAATAAGCAGGTATGCTGAGTTCATTTCTCCCTTGCTGTTATCATTTCCATAGTTAATTTTAGACATTTTACAATTTTTGTTCTGTTTATGATTTCATCTTTTAATGTAATTTTTCGAATGACCTGAGACTAGTACCATATTTTATTAACTGTAATCTACATGTTGGTATAATTACTTTCAGAGTTAATTGTTAAGTTATGTTTATTTTAAGTTTATGTTAATTATTGGGTTTGGATTTTCCAAATAAAAAACACACATCAGTAATACAGGTCTATTAGTTTTTATTGTTCCGATTCTCAGACTTGTTTGGAAGACTCTACAGCTCAGTCTTTCTACAAATCCAAAATAAAAACTTGATCACAATCCTCACTTAGAAAGACAAATGGGATGGACATTGGAAGTAGGAGAAAACAAGAAACAGGTCAGGAGCCTACGATAGAGGGCCTCTGAAAGAATCTATCATGCAATGTATCAAAGCAGATGCTGAGACTCATAACCAAACCTTGGGCAGAGTGCAGGGAATCATATGAAAGAAGGGGGAGTTAGTAAGACCTGGAGAGGATGGGAGTGCCACAAGGACCAAATATATCTGGGCACAGGGGTCTTTTCTGAGACTGATTCTCCAACCAAGGACCATGTATGGATATAACCTAGAACCCCTGCTCAGACATAGCCCATGGCAACTCAGCATCCAAGTGGGTGTCCCTAGTAAGGGGAACAGGGACTGTCTCTGACATGAACTCAGTGGTGGCCTCTTTATCCCCACCTCCCCCAGAGGGAGGAGCAGCCTTACTAGGCCATGGAGCAGGACGTTGCAGATAGTCCTGATAAACTAGGGTCTGATGGAAGAGAGGAGGACCTCCCTTATCAAGTGGGCCTAGAGAGGGGCAGCGAGGAGATGAGGGAGGGAGGATGGGATTGGAAGGGAATGAGGAAGAGGGCTACAGCTGGGATACAAAGTAAATAAATTGTAATTAATGTAAAAAAATAAAAATAAAAAAACTTGATCACAGTGAAGTAGTATATATAAAACATTTAAAGCAAAAAGTCTTCTTAGTTTATAGACCCAAAAATGGTTTTTATTCTGGCTTTAATCTGTTCATACTTTAATTTGGCAAGTAAAATGACAGCATTGTGACTCTAGAGATGTGATGTAAGACATCTACTATGTTCTGAAGTCCCCATAATTAATGATTCTATTCAATAAAAGACAGAATTAAACCCATTGGTACTTTGCATAGAAATAAAACATGAAGTACACAGAGAAACAGTGTTAAAAAGAGCAAGAAACTTAGCACCATAAACCTACCTTTCAAGTCTTGATTTGAACATATATTGGCTCTGTACTCCCTATGCCTATGATTCTCTGAGAATTCTTCTTCTACATAACTGGGATGCTTTAATATCGCCCAATTCTCAAGGTTATTGTGAGGATTATATTAATTAATCATAATTAATTTTCCTTTTTTATTGTTTGAACATTATCTGTCCTCCATTTTTTTCCATTTTCTCCCTCATCTTCCCACCACTTTTCTCTCCTTCCCAACTTTGTGTACTCTGTATTTTAATACCACTGACTCTGCTTGGTATGTCTGTATGTGTACAGGTTTAGGACCTTTATTGGAGAATTGGTAGCCTTTCAGGGACTGCGTTCCTAAAGAAAATGTACTCTCCACTCCCAGGAAACAGTTGTCAATAGCTCCTCAGATATGGACCTCAGAACTACCCCTACCATGTTAGGATTTTGTTTGGCTTGACATCACATGGTTCTTGTGTATACTGTCAGCAGCTGCTGAGTTCATATGTGCAATTGCACTGTTACAACCAGGAAGTACCGTTTTGTCATAGTAATCCACCATCTCTGGGTCTTACAATACTTCCAGCCCTTCTTCCACAGTGACCCATGTGTCTAGAGAGCAGAGGTTGAGATACAGATGTCCCATTTAGTGTTGGTCACTGGGCAGTCTCTTATTATTTGTTCTTTTAGCAGTTGGAGTTCTCTGTGCAAATCATCAAAAAGAAGTTTCTCTGATGAGGGATGAGCAAGTATGGCTATACTGATAAGTCACTAGAAAGCAGTTTAATTTATGCCCATTTAGCAAAATATCAGTAGTATATTCTCCCCTAAGGCCTGTGAATTGTTTAGCCATAGATTTTGGTCCTTTATAACTGTGCCAGGTAGGTGTTCAATCTTGTGAAACAGGCCTTAAATACGGCCAGAAAGTGATTGGTCATTCTCATAACATTTGTGCTATGGTTGCACCAGTAGGCATCTCTTTCCAAGTTAGCCACAATCATATCTCACAGGGTTCACAGCCGGGTGAGATCAATTATTACTTTTCTCCTTTGGTAGCATGCAAAGTACCTTCCAGCACTATGAAAACTGACTGGTTCTAATGAAGCTTCCAGATCAGAACCAAATTTATTTCTCCATGTTCTATGACTCAAGTATGTGTTATCTTCATCAATAAGATCTTAACCACCAAGTTCTAGAAAGTAACCAAGAACAGTGGCAATAGCGTGTAGCATTTAAGGCAAATGGCACCCTATTGATCAACAACTGCAAAAAAGGTACCAAAATTTCTGGCACTGGATTTACATTGTTTTGTTTTGTTTTTGTTTTTGTACTGTTTGTTTGTTTTATAGTTTTTCAAGATAGACTTTCTCTGTGTAACAGCCTTGGCTGTCCTGAAACTCTCTTTGTAGACTTGGAACTCACAGAGATCCGCCTGCCTCTGCCTCCCAAATACTGGGATTAAAAAAAATGTGCACTACCATGCCCAGCCAGCACTGGGTTTTTTATATGATAGCTTCTTGTGTCTAAAAGAAACATTGACCTACTGTCATAGGGTACCTTCATTTGAAGAACAGTATGTCAAAACATTATCTTGCCCTGATGTAAGCCCTGATACAATATTACTGCCTTTTATATAAGTTAATAATAATAAGCAAGAAATGAAGTCTATATACTAGCTCTGGGAGAAATTGTTTATATGTAAAACCTAAGTATTGTTAAGAGTATTTCCTAAGACTCAAACAACGATTTTTCAACCTGATCACTAAAAATAGTTACTGATAAATTGACAAAGAAAACATACATATATGCATATATATATATGTATACATATATATATGAATATATAGTGAATAAGAAATAGATTCAAGATTTAGGAAAAACTGAGAGGTTACTTTAATGGTGGCAGAAGTCAGATTTGGTTCAGCTGATGGCAGTGGGATTCTCTTTGGCAGGTCTCTTTCTGTGGTGAAGCTGTCAGCAGTACTTAAAGAAACTAGTAAGTAGAAAGGGGAGGAGGAGCTAAGAGTCACCATCACCATGAATGAAAAAGGGCACCCAAGGTTATGCTCTTCCACATAAAAGAATTAAAGCAACAAATAAATAACTCTTTTTTTTTTTTTCAGGAAAATATGTAAGAGAGAGCTTTTGAATTGAAGTGATGGGAGCCTTGTGGGACACAGAAAGTCAGTGAGACAGCAATACAGAGACACAGAGTATTCTGAAGCAACCTTGTGGCTTACCATCTGGCCACACCATCAGCTCAGAGTCAAGATGAGTTCACTGCTGCAGGGCAAAAGAAAGCGGAACTTCCTAAGTAGCTGTCATCTCCTACATCCCTTAACGAGACGCTCATGATCCTCAGAGGCCTTTAACCCAGTTTAGGAAGTTGCCTGTGGGCCGTATAATATACTTCTCCAGGGAAGACACCATGTTGTTTTCCCCAGTTTCACTGGACCCAAAGTGCTACAAAGAATGGCACCATGTTGAATGTAGTATAAACTTTTCTAGAGGCTAGTAGAAACTGTATCTCTTGATCTATGTGTTTCCATGCTTCTTCCTTCATATACAAAAGGTAGAAAATTCAAACTCGACCCAGTATTAATGCTTTGATACTGATCCCTAACCATGCACAGTCATCTTGAGTCTAAAGAATGGGCAGCTCATCACAATAAGAAGAATGACCTCAAGATCAAAGAAACTGATCTTGTCCACTCTACAGGGAAGATCTGAGGACCAGCCAGCCACCAATCCCCTACCCCTAATCCTACCACCCCACCACTAGTGGCCCCGCTATATCCAGTGTATGACCCCAAGAACTTGAGAACTGGTCCCCTAGGCAGAGCACACCTCCAGCAAAACCACAACATTGCCTCCACAAAATCCTGCACTATATTGCATCAAGACATTTTCAGTCACACTAAATCTGATTCTATCTTTTTTTTTTTTTTTAAGTATCACATAGCACTACAGTCCAGTATTCACCAGAACCAAAGCCAAAGCACCTTGCCAGTCAATCCCCATATCACACCGGAAGAAAATATCTTCCCTTTTAAAGATTATCAATGAAATCTAAAGTGGTGGCTGTTTGATTTCATAGAAATCAATATACACACTTAAGCGACGTCTTCAAGGAAACACAGCAATATTCTAGTAATAGACTCCGTTGTCAAGTAAATCAATGAAGTGTTAAAAATAGAATTCAAAACAATGATTCGAGGGAAACACAGCAAGAAACAAAAGACTATGGATGAACAATTTAATAATAACAGTAAAATGATGGTATGAATTAGTTCAGTATATATATTGTCATATGTGTATATCATATGATATGTGTATATTATCATTCATTAGATGAATAAGAATGAAACTGAAAACATATTATGGAAGCAGAGAATTCAATAGGTGAAATAAAATGCAGTTGACAGTACCAACAAAATAGTAGACAGGCTATATCAAGCAGAAGAGTTTCTGAAACTGAAGATAGGTCTTTTGAAACAAATTATCAGATGAGGAAGCAGGACAGGAGCTGGTTTTTCTCTGCAGCATATGAAATGATGCACCATTTATGTTGCAATGAAGTTGCTTTTTTTCGCAATGGGATAAGAAAAAAAACGTGTCAAGCTTATATATTTGAAAGACAAGGAACAAAAACCTAAACAGTGCAAAACATGTCCTCAGTTTTGTCAGAGAGCAAGTGAGGGGATATTCTTGGTGTGAGTGACTTCAGGGGCATCAAGAATTGTTGAAATGATAGAGAGGGCTAGGGAAATGTCAAGAACACTTTTGTCATCAAAATAAGCTCCATATAAGCTAGAAATACCTTATTTGGCAGACAACACTGTAGCAAACCTGAAGGTTATGGAAATAAGCTATATAACACCTTGCTTTAATATAAATACATATTTACATAAATACATATATTTGTATATATATGGGATAGCTTTGCATGGAAGGGGGAATGCTATCCTATTACATTTTAGTTATACTATAAATAAAAACATAAGCTATTTCAATAATTTGGTCCTATCAATTTTATAAATTTTCTGAAAATTGTTTTTAAAACTTTATAGCTACATAGGTCCAGTACCGGATCCCTGACAGTTGACTTTACAATCACCGTGAGCACTCAGAACAGTCCCTCCCATGCTGAAATGCCAGAAAGGATGGTTTTCACTTCTTGGAGAAGCTCCATTTGCACATACATTTATTAAATTAATTTTTCTTTATATAAATATAAAGAACATTTGGGTAGTTTTTCTATGTCCTTCAAAATCTGTCACGATCTTCCAAATATTTTATTTTCTGGATTAGCATTTGAGCTGAGTTGGAACTATTGGGGTTTTTTTTACCTTAAGATGACTAGTATGGCCCCTCAAAAGAGGCTAAGAAAAGATCCATAAAGAATCTAACAACAACAACAACAACAAGAATGAATCTCTGCACCAGACACAAGAAACTCCCCTTTGAGATGTTGATAGGGGAGCATAAGAGACTCCCAAAACAACACACATGATTATTGTTGCTCTTGTTTACCTCCCAAAAGTTGAAAGTGAGTCCTTAATAGCTGAAGATCTCATGTACCTTGGACACAGGACTCACAGAAATCCAGCTGAAACTGCCCCCAAGACCTTTTCCCTGGGGGCTAGCTTCCAGAATACCAGTAGGTACTGTGCAAGCTATGAGGGAGGGAAGCAGTCAATAATCTTATGCAGCTATGGTGCCTATGAACTACAACAAGGAGCAACATGGCGTGATGTCTCTACAGATGAAATGGTGACACTTGTATATTGGTGGTAACTAATAGCTGCCTAATTGGACTTGAGACTTGCTCAACAGGAGAGAAAGCATGCCTGGTATTACCTAGCTATCCAATTACCCATAGGTAGTGAGGCTGTGGATCTTAGAGGAGCATCTACCTCTCGCATTTTGCTAGACTAATAGAAAGCCCAATTTCATTCTAAATACTTATTCTTATACTTAAAGATAAGTGCAGCTCTCACCCTTCATCAAAGAAGCTAAAGAGAGAACCTGCTATAGAAAGCCACGGCTGGTCAAAATGCAGAGACCGAATGACTTTACATTGCCAAACCCCAGCTGAAATATCTGCAACACAACTCCTACATCTAAGGTTCAGGAAACACCACAGAAGAGGGGGTGTAAAGACTAAGAACCTGGGAACCAGGAAGTCTGCTGCAATGTTGTATCTCCAACATGACAGGGAAGCCACACCCATGAAATCTCTATTAGTGTGACTACCTAAACAAAATCTAAACAATAACAACATCAACTGACATGCCAGTGGGGATAGGGGAAATCTCACAGGGCTCAGACCCCAGAGGAAGAGCCACAGGGAATTAATGACTAGCGAGAGAGGAACTTTCCTGGGGATGAACCACCTATATGATTATTCAATAAGAAGTGGTCAGTCCTAAAAAAATACATTAAAGTGATAAAAGGATGGACTCAGCTTGGTGTGTGTGAAGGGGTGTGAATGTTTGTGAGAGAGGGACAGAGAGAGAGCAAGAAAGAGAAATAATTAAAGAATAAAAGACAATAAATTTGAGGAGATGGGTGGGAAACATAAAAAAATTGACAGAAGGAGAAGGGTGAATGTGGGAAGCCGGAATTCTGGGAAGCAGAGGAATGTGTGAGGAATGAGTGAATGTGTGAAGATTAGATGAGGTCCTGAGGGTATCCGGGTTGTCGATCTAAGTGCAGCTACATCATGCACCACAATGTCTCAGACCCAAGGAAATGGCAAAACCTTCTTTGGGTGAGGACAAGAGGCACGGCAAAATCATCCTCTGGTCCAAGTCTGTTTCCATACAAGTGTTGACAGAGTGTGTAAAAATGATCAAATTGCAGTTTCCTTCTCGGGGATGACTGAAGCCTGGGACTGTGCCTCTGCCTCCTTGTTCAACTGTATACAATGAACCTTCTTTCCCAATTTAGATGTGTAAAACAAATGTGCTATTATTTATGGTGTGTATCCATCATGGAACAGACAAACCCCAGCTTTTCTACACTTATGTTTAAGTGCCCTGTCTTTTTGTTATTCCTATGTGGATACAGTGAGGTTTTTAGGACCAACGTGTGTAGGATTTAGCAGGAAAAGAAATGTAACTATATTTTATTTAAAAAATATAGAGAGAGATGGAAAACACACTAGCTAAACTGAGATGAATTATATCATTCAGTAAGCATATATTCATTAAACATCTACTGTATTCCAGATAATATTTTAGTTACAAGAGATATAGCATGACATCCATCCACCAACAGCATAGGCTCTAATACCAGCAATCAATAAATGGGACCTCATGAAACTGAAAAACCTCCTGTAAAGCAAAGGAAACTGTAAACAGAGCAAATAGACAACCTACAGACTGGAAAAAGATATTCACAAACCCTACATTTGACAGAGGGCTAATATCCAGAATATATAAAGAACTCAAGAAGTCAAACACCAACAAACCAAGTAATCCAATTAAAAATGGGATACAGAGCTAAACAGAGAACTCTCAATAGAGGAACATCAAAAGGCAGAGAAACACTTAAAGAGATGATCAATGTCCTTAGACATCAGGGAGCAAATCAAAATGACCCTGAGATTTCACTTTACACCCATCAGAATGGCTAAGATCAAAAATTAGTTTGTTTTTTTTTGTTTTTATTATTATTATTATTATTATTATTTTCTTTTTAGTTACATTTTGTTAACTCTGTGTCCCAGCTGTATCGCGCTCCCTCATTCCCTCCCCAACCCCACACTCCCTCCCTGGTCTCCTCCCTGCCCCTTTCCAAGTCCCCTGATAGGGGAGGACCTCCTCCCCTTTCATCTGACCCTGTTTTATCAGGTATCTTCAGGGCTGGCTGCAAAGTCCTCCTCTGTGGCCTAACAGATTGCTCCTCCCCTGGGGGGGGGGGTCAAATAGCCTGCCCTTGAGATCCTGTTAGAAATAGTCCGTGTTCCCCTTACTTTGGAAAACTACTTGGTTACTGAGCTACCACGGGCCACATCCGAGCAGAAGTTCTAGGTTATATCCATAGATGGTCCTTGGTTGAGTGTCAGTCTCAGAAAAGACCCTGTGCCCAGATATATTTGGTCCTTGTAGAGCTCCTATCCTTTCCATATCATACTAACTTCCCTTCTTTCATATGATTCCCTGCACTCTGCCAAGGGTTTGGTTATGAGTCTTAGTGTCTGCTTTGAAACACTGCTAGGTAGAGTCTTTCAGATGCCTTTTGTGGTAGACTCCTGTCATAAGTTCAATGCACATCCCATTTGTCTTTCTAAATGAGGATTAATCACCTTCGCCTGTGTCCACTTTCTTGATTATCTTCTTTAGGTGTGTAGATTTCATTATGTTTATCATATCTTGTAGGTCTATATAAGCGAGTATATACCAAGTTTGTCTTTCTTCTTCTGGGATACTTCACTCAGAATGCTCTTTTCTAGATCCCACCACTTGCCTGCAAATTTCATGATTTCCTCCTTTTTGATTGCTGAGTAGTATTCCATTGTGTAAAAATACCACAATTTCTGTATCCATTCCTCTGTTGATGGACATCTGGGTTGTTTCCAAGTTCTGGCTATTACAAATAAAGCTGCTACGAACATGGTTGAACAAATGTCCTTGTTGTGTACTTGAGCAAATTTTGGGTATATACCTAGCAGTGGTATAGCTGGGTCTTGAGGTAGCACTACTCCTAGTTGTCTGAGAAAGCGCCAGATTGACTTCCAAAGTGGTTGAACCAGTTTACATTCCCACCAGCAATGGAGGAGGGTTCCCTTTTCTCCACAACCTCTCCAGCATGTGCTATCACTTGAGTTTTTCATCTTGGCCATTCTGATGGGTGTAAGGTGAAATCTCAGGGTCGTTTTGATTTGCATTTCCCTAATGGCTAATGAGGTTGAGCATTTCTTTAAGTGTTTCTCTGCCATTCGATGTTTCTCTTTCGAGAATTCTCTGTTTAGCTCTGTTCCCCATTTTTTAAGTGGATTACTTGGTTTGTTGCTTTTCTGCTTCTTTAGTTCTTTGTATATACTCGATATTAGTCCTCTGTCAGATAAAGGGTTAGTGAAGATTCTTTCCCAATCTGTAGGCAGGCGTTTTGTTTTGATGACAGTGTCCTTTGCTTTACAGAAGCTTTTCAGTTTCATGAGGTCCCATTTATTGATTGTTGCTCTTAGAGCCTGTGCTGTTGGTGTTCTGTTCAGGAAGTTGTCTCCTGTGCCAATGAGTTCTAGGCTGTTTCCCACTTTTTTTTCCAGCTGATTTAGAGTATCTGGTTTTATGTTGAGGTCCTTGATCCACTTGGACTTTAGTTTTGTGCAGGGTGATAAATATGGATCTATTTTCATTTTTCTGCATGTAGACATCCAGTTGGTCCAGCACCATTTGTTGAAGATGCTGTCTTTTTTCCATTGAATGGATTTGGCTTCTTTGTCAAATATTGAGTATTCATAGGTGTGTGGGTTTATTTCTGGGTCTTCTATGCGATTCCATTGATCCTCCTTTCTGTTTCTATGCCAATACCATGCAGTTTTTATTACTGTTGCCCTGTAGTACAGCTTGAGATCGGGAATGGAGATACCTCCAGATGATCTGTTGTTGTACAGGATCGTTTTGGAGATTCTGGGTTTTTTGTTTCTCCATATGAAGCTGAGAATCTTTTTTTCAAGGTCTGTAAATAATTGAGTTGGTATTTTGATGGGAATTGCATTGAATCTGTAGATTGCTTTTGGCAGGATGGCCATTTTCACAATGTTAATCCTACCAATCCATGAGCACGGGAGATCTTTCCATCTTCTGAGATCTTCTTCAATTTCTTTCTTCAAAGACTTGAAGTTTTTCTCAAACAGGTCTTTCACTTGCTTGGTTAGAGTCACACCAAGGTACTTTATGTTATTAGTGGCTATTGTGAAGGGTGTTGTTTCCCTAATTTCTTTCTCAGCCTTTTTGTCTTTGGTATACAAGAGGGCTTCTGATTTTTTTGAGTTTATTTTGTATCCTGCCACTTTGCTGAAGGTGTTTATCAGCTGAAGAAGTTCTCTGGTTGAATCTTTGGGGTCGCTCATGTATACTACCATATCATCTGCAAATAGTGACACTTTGACCTCTTCCTTTCCGATTTGTATCCCCTTGATCTCCTTTAGTTGTCTTATTGCTCTGGCTAGGACTTCAAGTACAATGTTAAAGAGATATGGAGAGAGTGGGCAGCCTTGTCTTGTCCCTGATTTCAGTGGGATTGATTTAAGTTTCTCTCCATTGAGTTTGATGTTGGCTATAGGCTTGCTGTATATTGCCTTTACTATCTTTAGGTATGTGCCTTGTATCCCTGATCTCTCCAAGACTTTAAACATAAATGGGTGTTGGACTTTGTCAAATGCTTTTTCAGCATCTAAGGAGATGATCATGTGGTTTTTCTCCTTCATTTTGTTTATGTGGTGGATTACATTGATGGATTTCCGTATGTTGAACCACCCTTGCATTCCTGGGATGAAGCCTACTTGGTCATGGTGGATGATATCTTTGATGTGTTCTTGGATTCGGTTTGCAAGTATTTTATTGAGTATTTTTGCATCAATGTTCATAAGAGAGATAGGTCTGAAGTTCTCTTTTTTTGTTGGATCTTTGTGTGGTTTAGGTATCAAAGTGACTATGGCTTCATAGAATGAGTTTGGTAGTGTTCCTTCTATTTCTATTTTGTGGAATAGTTTGAGGAGAATTGGTGTTAGTACTTCTTTGAAGGTCTTGTAGAATTCTGCGATGAAGCCATCTGGTCCAGGGCTTTTTTTTTGGAGGGGAGACTGTTAATGACTGCTTCAATTTCCTTGGGAGATATAGGGCTATTCAGTCTTTCTACCTGATCTTGACTTAATTTTGGTAGATGGAATCTGTCAAGAAAGTTATCCATTTCATTTAGATTTTCAAATTTTGTGCCATATAGGCTTTTGTAGTATGACCTAATAATCGTTTGGATTTCCTCAGTGTCTGTAGTTATGTCCCCATTTTCCTTTCTGATTTTGCTGATTTGTATGGTTTCTCTCTGCTTTTTAGTTAGTTTGGCTAAGGGTTTGTCTATCTTGTTGATTTTCTCAAAGAACCAGCTTTTTGTTTCATTGATTCTTTGGATAATTTTATTTGTTTCTAATTGATTGATTTCTGCCCTTACTTTGATATTTCCAGCCTTCTGCTCCTCTTCGGTGTATCTGCTTCTTTTTTTTCTAGGTTTTTCAGTTGGGCCATTAAGTTGTTTGTATGTGATGTTACGGATTTCTTCTTGTAGGCACTTAGTGCTATAAATTTTCCTCTGAGCACTGCTTTCAATGTGTCCCATAAATTTGGGTATGTTGTGCCTTCATTTTCATTGAATTCTAGAAAGTCTTTAATTTCTTTCTTTATTTCTTCCTTGACCCAGCTGTCATTGAGTAGTAAGTTGTTCAGTTTCCATGTGCGTGTCGGCTTTTTGTTGTTTCTGTTGTTGATGTCCAGCTTTAGTCCATGGTGGTCAGATAGTATACAAGGGATTATTTCAATCCTTTTTTATCTGTTGAGGCTTGCTTTGTGACCAACTATATGGTCTATTTTGGAGAAGGTTCCATGTGGTGCTGAAAAGAAGGTGTACTCTTTTGAGTTTGGGTGAAAAGATCTGTAGACGTCTATTAGGTCCATTTGATTTAGGGATTCTGTGAATGCTTTTATTTCCCTATTTGGTGTCTGTCTGGTTGATCTGTCCCTTGATGAGAGTGGGGTGTTGAAGTCTCCCACTATTAAGGTATTAGGATCAATGTATGATTTAAGCTTTAATATTGTTTCATTTATGAATGTAGGTGCTCTTGTATTTGGGGCATAGATATTCAAAATTGTGATGTCCTCTTGTTGGATTTTTCCTTTGATGAGAATATAGTGGCCGTCCTTATCTTTTTTGATTAACTTCGGATGAAAGTCTATTTTATTAGATATTAGGATGGCTACTCCAGCTTGTTTTCTGGAACCATTTGCTTGAAAAACATTTTTCCAGCCCTTTACTCTGAGGTAGTGTTTATCTTTGTTGCATAGGTGTGTTTCTTGGATGCAAAAAAATTAGTTTTTGATGCATGCTGGAGAGGATGTGGAGAAAGGGGAACAGTCCTCCATTGCTGGTGGGGATGTAACCTTGTACAACCACTTTGCAAATCAATCTGGCTCTTTCTCAGAAAATTAGGAGTAGTGTTGCCTCAAGATCCAGCCATACCATTCCTGGGTTTTATATACAAAAGATGCTCAACCATACAACAAGGACATTTGCTCAGCTATGTTCATAGCAGCTATATTCATAATAGCCAAAATCTGGAAACAAGCTAGATGTCCCTGAACCAAAGAATGGATAAAAAAATTGAGGTGAATTTGCACAATGGAATACTACTCAGCAAGTAAAAACAAGGAAATTATAAAATTTGCAGGCAAATGGATGGAACTATAAAAGATCATTCTGAGTGAGGTAACCCAGAAGCAGAAAGACACAAATGATATATACTCACTTATAAGTGGATATTAGCCATATAATATAGGATAAAGATACTAAAATCTGTAATCCTAAAGAAGCTAAACACTAAGAAGGACCTTAGAGAAGATGCTTAGTCCTCATTCAGAAGGGTAAACAGGATAGACATCAGAAGTAGGACAAGACAGGAAACAGGACAAGAGCCTTCCACAGGGGGCCTCTGAAATACTACCCATCAGGGTATTGAAGCAGATGCTGAGACTCACAGCCAAACTTTGGGCAGAGTGCAGGAGACCTTATGGAAGAAAAGGAAGTTAGAAGACATGGAGGGGACTGGAGCTCTACAAGACCAACAAATCTGAGCCCCAAAATTCTGGGCTCAGGGGATCCTGCAGAGACTGATGAATCAACCAAGGACCATGCATGGGGAGAACCTAGACCCTTTGCCCAGATGTAGCCCATAGACAGGTCAGTTTCCACATGGGTTCCCTGGTAAGGGGAGCAGGACCAGTCACTGCTCTTTGATGACCTCCCCCTGGGAAGGTGACCTCTACTAGGACACAGAGAAAGAGGATCCAGACTGTCCTGATGAGACCTGATAGGCTGGGGTCAGATATGGGAGGAGGACCTCCCCTATCAGTGGACTAGGGAAGGGAGATGGGGAGGGGAAGGAAGGGAGGATGGGACAAGGAGTAGAGGAAGAAGGGGGCTATAGCCAAGATACAAAGTGAATAAACTGTAGTAAGTAATAATAATAATAAAGAAAACACTTAAAATAAATAAAAAATAAAAATTATGATCAATAAATGGGTCAATGATCTGAATATGCTGGTTCTCAAAGAACCAGCATATTCCTCAAAGAGGAAAAGAAAAAGTGGCCAATAAAAAATTTAAAAAAATGTTCAACATCTCAGACACACAAAAAAATTACAACTACTTTGAATTGTCATCTCACCCTAGTCCAGAATGCCCACCATCAAGAAAATAAATCCAGAGTACAAACCAGTGTAGTTTGCAAATTTGTGTGGAAGCTTCTCAAAAGGCTAAAACTAGCACCACCATATGACCCATCCATACCGCTCCTGGGCATACACCCAAAGAGTCTACGTCTTACTATAGCTCTTCTTTTCACTATAGCAAGGAGCTAGAACCAGTTTAAATGTCCATCAACAGATAAATTGATAATGAAAAAAAAATGGTGCATATATACAATGGAGTTTCATTCAGCTATCAGGAAAACCATAACTATAAAATATGCAGGTAAATTGATTGTATTGAAAACCACTAAGTAAACTAACCAGGGTTCTCTCACATGAAATCAGCCTCTAATCGTAAAATACACATATTCAGATGAGAATACCATAGATAACAGCTAAAAAATTAGAAAGCCAGCCTTGTGATTAGAAAAAAAGAAAAAGGAAAAAGCTTTAAGGTGGAATGTAGGGAGAGAGTAAGGTAATCTGAAGAAAGGAACTACTGGGTACCAAAAAGTACAGTGAGAAGGAGAGGGGAGGAAAGCCGTTGGTGAGGAAATCAAGCAAAATGAGGTATTTATGAAAAGCTTGTGGAAAACTATTACTTTATAAACTAATTTTTATTAACAAAGCAATATCTCTCAAAATTAGAAACAGAGCCAAAGATGTATATTGAATGGATGTTTATGTTGCTTTGACTCAGCGTTACAAATGAAAGAAGAAAATTGCCAAGAATTTACATACGAATGAGAAGATACTTTGCGAGGTTTGTTTAAATACTTTAATCATCTGTGTCAATATTACTTAAATCTTATGATCATTCTTACATGACTTTCTCATGGGGCTTATTTCTGTTTATTCCTAGTGCTATTAAAATGTTATAAGAAAATATAGCATAGCTAATTTGAACCTTGTAAAGCGAATGGTTCAGATAAAAATCCCATCAAGATGAAGATTTAAATATTTAGTTACCCTTAGCACTAAGGAGATATAAATAACAAAATGTAAATTAGGCACAATACAGCAACCCTGAGGGGAAATTCTTCCAGTGTCTTACACATGTCCTAACACATTTGGATTCAAGCCGGAGCACAGATAAACATTAGAGATTTTGCTTGGGCACAATCCTCTCCACTTCCTGCCAAAAAAAAAGGCCTTCATTTCTAGGTGTGCCGATAAATAGGTTTATCTCTTTATTAGTATCTCTTTTGCATGAGTTAACTGAGGTTTGTGATCTTCCTTAACACATATGTAC